>NW_016807423.1:1412708-1417614 GCF_001698545.2 Rhinopithecus bieti | reverse complement strand
CCCGTCTCGGCCTCCCAAAGTGCTGGGATTACAGGCTTGAGCCACCGCGCCCGGCCCTCTTTTTCTTTTTTTGATATAGAGTCTCGCTGTGTTGCCCAGGCTGGAGTGCAGTGGCGTGATCCCCACCTCTGTCTCACTACAACCTTGGTCTCCCAGGTTCAAGCGATTCTCCTGCATCAGCCTCCCAAGTAGCTGGGATTACAGGTGCCCGCCACCACACCTGGCTAATTTTTATATTTTTATTAGAGATGGGGTTTCACGATGTGGGCCAGGCTGATCTCAAACTCCTGACCTCAGGTTATCTGCCTGCCTCAGCCTCCCAAAGTGCTAGGATTACAGGCGTGAGCCACCGCACCTGGCCTGATTTTTCCACTGCCATGTGCTGTCATATTCTACAAGACATGTAATCATCAAAGTCCAGCAGGAGCAGCAAGAGTCTCAATTGCTCAAGTGAGACATAGGGAGGCCCCCCTTTGGTCCAAGGATATCATAACCTCAGATATCAAGACTCTACAAACAGCTCTCTAGGCACAAGGTATAGATGGAACAAGAGCTAAATAGAAGGACCAGCTGCCATTATTTTCCTAAAATCTCCATCTGATTGTTAGTTATTGGCTTTAGTGATATCAAAGGGTTACAATACAGGTCCTAAAGATAAACAAGTTGGAAAGAACAGCATAAAAGCAAATAAATACCAGCCTGGCCAACATAATGAAACCCCGTCTCTACTAAAAATATAAAAAATTAGCTGGGCGTGGTGGTCAGTGTCTGTAATCCCAGGTACTCGGGAGGCTGAGGCAGGAGAATTGCTTGAGGCAGAGGTTGCAGTGAGCTGAGATCACGCCACTGCACTCTAGCCTGGATGACGGTGCGAGACTCCATCTCAAAAAAAAAAAGTGTTTGGCAGCTGGGCACAGTGGTTCACGCCTATAATCCCAGTGCTTTGGGAGGCCAAGGCGGAGGACTGCTTGAGCTTGAGCTCAGGAGTTCTGAGACCAGCCTGGCCAACGTGGCAAAATCGCATCTCTACAAAACATACAAAAATTAGTGGGACGTGGTGGTGGGCCCCTGTAGTCCTAGCTACTCGGGAAGCTGATGCTAGAGAATCGCTTGAACCCAGGAGGTGGAGGCTGCAGTAAGCCGAGATCACACCACTGCACTCCAGTCTGGGCAACAAAACAAGATTCTGTCTCAAAAAATATATATATATATAGTGTTTGGCATTCATAGGCTCTTAAATGGTGCCTATTTAAGAAGCTGTGCATGTTCCAGTGGGATGGGAAGCAGAAGAGACCAACAGCCTGAAGAAGCAAGCTTCTGAGTCATGAAAGCTTGTGTTCGGGAGACTAACCTATATGTAGGTTTCCAGGAAAGTCCAGTTAAAGGGCCTACTTTGCCACTGCCCGCTCCTTCTTAATGCTGAACCTCATCTCCCACAAGGGGGCAGTCTCAGCAGGTGTCAGCTGAGCCATGTGTTATCTGTCCAGGCTAACTGCCCACACATCCTTCTGAAAAGGGTACCTCCTGGTTATCAGTGCTCACTGATCCCTATATAATCAGACTCTTACAGGGATTAAAAAGTAATCCCTGTAAAAAGATTACTTGGTGCTAGCCAAACTAGCACCTTTGGGTCTTCCCAAACATACACCACTAATCCAGACTCTAGTAACTTCATTTTCTTTAAATCACAGGATCAGAGCTAAAATGGGCCTTAGAAAGCTAGTCTGGGCTGGGTGTGATGGCTCATGGGAGGTGGAGGTTGCAGTGAGCCAAGACTGCGCCACTGCACTCCAGCCTGGGCAACAGATCAAGACTCTGTCTTGCAATAAATACATACATACATACATAAATGCAAATATGAACTATATGGATTAACCTCTTCTCTCAACAAAGTTATTTTTAAAATGGCCTGCTTCATCTCTAGATGTGATTCCCAACCATTTTGTTTTGCCCTAATACATCTGTGAGATCATCCTACATTTAGATCTTTAGGAGTGACTGATTCTAAATGAGCAGGGCAGAAGAGAGGAGTATGTACACTTCGAATAAAAAGTCTTTATATTCTCCTTCCCAAGCTTTTCCATTACCCTCACCCTCATCCACTGTAATCCAGGGGCTTCAATATCTTGAAGAGATACCCCTTTTCTTATTTGGTAGCTTCTGTTCCTACTATCTTTCCCATTCTACCACCACTCTGTTGTCCTTTTATTAGACAGATGGCTTACCTTCCCCATGTTTGTCAGTGAACTGGAAGGCCTGAACTAGTCTCAAAGTCTCATCCACAGAGCGGCCGACAGGGAGGTCATTTACAGTGATCTGCCGAAGAATACCCTTATCATCAATGATAAAGAGGCCCCTGGGAAAAGAGATGAAAAGAAAAGCAATACAGGTTTAGAGATGTGCTTTGTTAGAATACAGAAGCTTCAAGTCTTAAGGAAATGGACTGGTCTCCACATTCGTACTGGCCTGGGCTTAGTGAGAAGGCCCCTGCATAAAGGAATGAATTGATGAAGGAGTCTCTACAGATCAGGGCTCTACATTTCTCCAAATAAAAGGCTTTCAGCCAACTGGATACTTGTCCTGATGACAAACCTGAATGAGATGCCTTCATCAGCCTTTAAGACCCCATAATCCTGAGCAATGGTGCGCTTCGGGTCTGATACCAAAGGAATATTCATGGGTCCCAGTCCTCCTTGTTTCTTAGGTGTGTTGATCCTACGGCAAAAGGCAAACACAGTTACATGCAAACTCTTGACTTAACTGTACCTATTCCTCTTTCCCCCTTTCCCATATTCCTAATCTAACTTTCCAAAAAAACTGTTATTTTCCTTTTCCAGCAATAAAGTGAATGCTGAGAACAGTTAAAGTAGGTTACTAGGGTACACTCAACTGCAACTGAAGCTGCTGCTTCTCTGCTGCCAGGTCATGAGAGCAGTAAGAGAAAGTCAGACTTTGCACTTCTTCCATGAGAAGCCAATACTTGAAAGTCTATTGCCAAAGCTTCCCAGTTGCTGTTTTAAAAGTTCACATGCGGCCGGGCGCGGTGGCTCACGCCTGTAATCCCAGCACTTTGGGAGGCCGAGGTGGGCAGATCATGAGGTCAGGAGATCGAGACCATCTTGGCTAACACGGTGAAACCCCATGTCTACTAAAAATACAAAAAATTAGCCAGGCATGGTGGCAGGCGCCTGTAGTCCCAGCTACTCGGGAGGCTGAAGCAGGAGAACGGCGTGAACCCGGGAAGCGGAGCTTGCAGTGAGCCAAGATCGCACCACTGCACTCCAGCCTGGGCAACAGAGCAAGACAGTCTCCAAAAAAAAGAAAAAAAAAAAGTTCACATGCCAGCCGGGCGCAGTGGCTCACGCCTGTAATCCCAGCACTTTGGGAGGCCAAGGCGGGCAGATCATGAGGTCAGGAGATCGAGACCATCCTGGCTAACACGGTGAAACCCCATCTCTACTAAAAATACAAAAAACTAGCCGGGCTGGTGGTGGGCACCCATAGTCCCAGCTACTCTGGAGGCTGAGGCAGGAGAATGGCGTGAACCCGGGAGGCGGAGCTTGCAAGTGAGCCAAGATCACACCACTGCCCTCTAGCCTGGGCGACAGAGCGAGACTCCATCTCAAAAAATAAAAAAAAAGTTCACATGCCAAATGAACCAAGAGATTTACCATGCTAGATGACAGAAGTGAGAATCCACAGAAGCACCAATCACTTGGCAGTTGAGTTTCTTAAATTCTTCTGCCCTATCACTGAAAGCGATGATCTCCGTAGGGCACACAAAGGTGAAGTCAAGAGGATAAAAGAAGAACACAACATATTTTCCTGGGGGAAAAACAGGAGGCATGGTTAGCATTTGACACAGACTTCCTTGCTTTATATTTTCCTATACAAAAAGAAGCAAGTTGATGGCTGACACAATAACCACTAAATGCCAAGATGCTCGATATAGATGTCTCCTAGTAGCTACTTTTAGAACCTGGTGCATTAGGAAGACCTGAATGAAAGAAACTTCCAATCCCATGCTTTATTCTCCTGCCTCCATATTCTTAGCTGCCAACCACAGAATAAACACTGTTCAGTCTAATTTTGATCTTTTCTGAGTGGCTAAAATTAGCATAAACACCAAGTTCTCCAAAGATAGCAAAAGCAAGGATGTACTTATAAGCATGGCCTAATACCAACGCTTAACAAACAGTGCCCAGAGAAGCTGAATTGCAGCACTCCTCTGCTGTAGAGATAAGACACCAATAAGAAGTCAGAGCCTTTGCACTTCTCCCGTGATGAACCACAGTAATGGAACAAGCATGGTTTAAGTGATCACATGTGTTCCTAACGTGCCTGACAGGACAGGAAAAATTTTAAGCCAGGCACAGTGGTGCGTGCTTGTAGTCCCAGCTACTTGGGAGGCTGAGGTGGGAGGATCCCTTGACCCCAGGAGTTTGAGGCCAGCCTGGGCAACAGAGCAAGACTATCTCAAAACGACAAGAAATATATATATACATATACACAGAGAGAGAGAAAGAAAAGACAAACGTACTAGTGAGTAACAGAACTTCTAGCTGCAATTTTAATGAAGTCACTGGGATTAGCCACTGAAATAACAAATCTTCAAACCGGTCAGGCAGCCTAGCCTTTTCACCACACCCACCGGGCTTAAATACTAGAACAATTCCAAATATTCACTCATTTCCAGGTAGCAGCAATGTTTACAAAGTCAAATAGGCTGGGTGTGTTGGCTCAGCCTGGCATGGTGGCTCACGTCTGTAATCCCAGCAGTTTGGTAGGCCAAGGCAGGTGGATCACCTGAGGTCGGGAGTTCAAGACCAGCCTGACCAACACGGTGAAACGTGTCTCTACTAAAAATACAAAAATTAGGCCGGGCGCGGTGGCTCAAGCCTGTAAT
>NW_016807423.1:1402906-1412184 GCF_001698545.2 Rhinopithecus bieti | reverse complement strand
GGGGGGAAAGAAAAACCCCCCCCCCAAAAAAAAAAAAAAAAAAAAAAAATACAAAAATTAGTTGGGCGTGATAGCGGGGGCCTGAAATCCCAGCTACTCGGGAGGCTGAGCCAGGAGAATCACTTGAACTGGGGAGATGGAGGTCGCAGTGACCCAAGACCATGCCACTGCACTGCAGCCTGTGCAACAAGAGCAAAATTCCATCTCAAAAAAAAAAAGTCAAACAAAGCAGCCCTTTTTGACATTACCACTTTGCAGTATCACTGGAAACTAACTCATCTAAACAACCCCTGCAGGGCTCTGCCTAACAAGCACCATGGGGCCTCAGCAAGTCAAACCCTGGAGGGCAGAGAGCAGCTCCTCCTAGACCTCCTGCTTATACTCCTGGGCCAAGGTCACCTCCCTATGGTGCAACTTACCTTGTTTGCTAGGAGAAGCCCCATCAACAAACTGTGATTATGTCAGGAAACCTAGTCAAATGTTCTACCAAAAACTAACTTCAGGAACTGATGCTACACCACTGAGAAAAGGACACTTGACACCTGAGTTTCAGGTTTGCATTCTAAGGAATCTATATCCTCAACTGTCCCAGGAGATCCAGCTGCTCTGGGACTACAAGGTAAATGAAGGAGAAGCCTCAACAGAACTTGCCAAGTGTCTGCATGAAACTATGACAACAGAAAGGACAGTTGTTCCATCTGTAATATCAACCCTCCTCTGGGGTCAAAACAGGCAAGGGGAAGTGCCTAGCCCTCAGCTTAATATTAACAGCTGTAATATATACGTGACCCAAACAAACTGAACAAGCAGTGTCACAGCTCCAAGAGTTGAATGAGTTCTCAGACTTTAAATGTAGAATGTCTCTTATAACAAGAGATAATGCAAATTTCTCCAACAATAAAATAGAGGAGGGTCAGATGCAGTAGCTCACACCTGTTATCCCAGCACTTTGAAAGGCTGGGGCAGGTAGAGGGCTTGAGCCCAGGAGTTGGAGACCAGCCTGGGCAACATGGTGCCCATCTCTACAAAAAACACAAAAATTAGCTGGGCATGGTGGCATGCCCCTACAGTCCCAGCTACACGGGAGGCTGAGGTGGGAGGATTGCCTGAGTCCAGAGAGGTAGAGACTGCAGTGAGCCATGACTGCGCCACTACACTCCAGCCTGGGTGACAGAATGAGACCCTGTCTCAAAAATAAAAATAAATAAAGAAAATAGAGGAGGAATACTAAAAAGATAATTGAGCTAGTATGTCCAGACATAACGAAGCATGTGGTTTCTCCAGAAGTGGTTTGGTCCTAGGATATATACCCTGTAATCACTTGATAATCACCACTTCAACATGAAGGTAACAACCTAAATACTTCTTTCTAGGAGACAAAACGTTTTACAGTCAAACATAACACTGACACAAATCTAACAAGCCATCCCTAGAATATAAAATAACTCCATCTCAATGAGCCCAGTGTAAATTCTCTTACCTTTGTAGTCAGACAGGCTGATATCTTTAAACTGACCATCTGGCATAACAGCTGTGGCTTTGAAGTTGGGGGCAGGGTGCCCAATTTTAGCATTTCCTGAAGACATCTTCCTATCAGCTAGAAATAACAGAAATGAATTAGAAACAAGCCTTAATTTTCTAGATAACCAGCAGCCTTCACCTACTTAAGAGACTTAGCTGTAGAACAATCAAAGCATTGTCCAGTGTCCCTGAATACATTAAATGTTATTTTAGTAAGAAGCTCAAGCTAGCAGTCAAGGGTCACAATCAGAGCTTTCCAACTTTTGAAACAAAACAAGTCTCTGAATCTCAGCCTTTGTTTTCATTTAAAAACGACAAGGCAATTTCTTTATATACTAAGATAACCTCTCACTCTTTCTGAACCATAATTAGTGCAGTGGCATCTTATTCATTATACAGAAGCAGAAAGGGAGGCAGGTGAAGACTCTCAAACCAGAATCCAAATGCACAATGCCACAAACACTTTTGTTTGGCTCATAAAGTCATGTTGACCTTTCCCATTACTGTGTCTCCACCTGCCTTAATAACGTCAGAAGCATATTTGACTTTTCTCCAGGTAGCTTTGTCCAAGACAGCACACGACCTATAACTAACACAACTTGTTTTATTTATTTATTTTTTTTTGGACGGAGTTTCGCTCTTGGGGCCCAGGCTGGAGTGCAATGGCGCGATCTCGGCTCACCGCAGCCTCCACCTCTAGGGCTCAAGTGATTCTCCTGCCTCAGCCTCCAGAGTATCTGGGATTACAGGTGCTCGCCACTACACCCGGCTAATTTTTTTGTAGTTTTATTGGAGACAGGGTTTCTCCATGTTGGTCAGGCTGGTCTCGAACTCCTCACCTCAGGTGATAGCCCAACTCAGCCTCCCAAAATGCTGGGATTACAGGCATGAGCCACTGCACCCTTCCAGCCAGTCCAACTTTTAAGAGGCAAGACCACTGGGCGCGGTGGCTCACACCTGTAATCCCAGCACTTTGGAAGGCCGAGGCAGGCGGATCACAAGGTCAGGAGTTCGAGACCAGTTTGGCCAACATGGTGAAACCCTGTCTCTACTAAAAATACAAAAATTAGCCGGGAGTGGTGGTGCATGCCTGTAATCGCAACTACTCAGGAGGCTGCTGAAGCAGGTGAATCGCTTGAACCCGGGAGGCAGAGGTTGCAGTAAGCCGAGATCACACCCCTGCACTCCAGCCTGGGCGACAGAGTGAGACTTTTCACTCTGGGCGATACAGTGAAGAAAAAAAAAAGCAGGTGGGCGGGGGCGGGAAGACCAAGATATTGGCGTCTGCTTAATTTCAAATCTTTAGGTATTGTGTAAGGCCTAGAAGTCCCTTCACAAATGGGTTCCTGACTTCTGGGCTAATATTCCAGGGTGAAAAGAAGTAGAACAAGAATCAATTTACTGCTGAAAAGGAAGGTTGCGCTGGATTCACCCAGATCAACACCAAGATAAGCATCGAGATCTTGGCCTGTAATGCCAGCACTTTGGGAGCTGAGACAGGTAGATCACCTCAAGTCAGGAGTTCGAGAACAGCCCGGCCAACATAGTGAAACCCCGTCTCTAACAAAAATACAAAAAGTTAGCCGGGTGTGGTGGCATGCGCCTGTAGTCCCATCTACTCCGGAGGCTGAGGCAGGAGAATCACTTGAAACCGGGAGGCGGAGGCTGCAGTGAGCCGAGATTCCCGCCACTGTACTCCAGCCTGGGAGACAGAACAAGACTCCGTCTCAAAAAAAAAAAAAAAAAGTTCGCGACAGGCCTGGCCAACATTGTGAAACCCCGTCTCTACTAAAAGTACAAAAAAAAAAAAAATTAGCCGGGCGTGGTGACGGGCGTCTGCAGTCCCAGCTACTCCGGACGCTAAGGCAGGAGAATGGCGTGAACCCGGGAGGCGGAGCTTGCAGTGAACCGAGATCGCACCACCGTACTCCAGCATGGGCGACAAAGCGAGACTCCATCTCAAAAAAAAAAAAAAAAAAAAAAAAAAAAAAAAAAACAGCAAACATTTGCCGGGGCTTGGTGGCACACGCCTGTAATTCCAGCTACTCGCGAGACTGAGGGAGGAGAATTGCTTGAGTTCGGGAGACAGAGATTGTTGCAGTAAGCCACGACCGCACCACTGCACTCCAGCCTGGCCGACACAGCGTGACTCTGTCTCAAAAAACAGAGTTTTAACCCACTAAGCCGCAGTCTAAAAGTTTTTCCAAGTCTTAAAGTTCTTTAAAAACTGTTTTTTAAAAGTCCTTAACACCTTCAACGACAAAAAACAAAACCAAAAACTAACGCATGCTGCAACTTGGTGTCCCCAAATGGCCTCGTCCCATCTTACCTTCCCAGGTGGCCCCCAAGTACAAAACCCAACCAATTCGGGGTAAAGGCTGCTTCAGGCCGGCGACGGGCCCCTTTAGGGGATCTGCCCAGTGCCGAGGGCCACACCCCTAAACCCCACTTCAGGTACCCCCGTCCCTCCCCAGCACTGGGTAAAGTACCGGCAGAAAGAAGGCTTCAGCGGGGACATTTGGGCTCATCACTAACTCCATTCTACGTACAGGAAAATAAAGACGGGGAAAGGGTACCCGAAGCTCCGCAGCTAGTCAAGGCTCAGGACCCGGAACAGCATTTACCCTATCACAAAATGGACAAATACTGGCTGTCTTCTACAGCCACGAGTCCGGATACAGGTCCATTCCAGAAGCTTCCCAAACCCACCGCGCCCGGCAGGAGGCTAGTCTTGGAGACCCCACCACCAGCCCGCCCAGACGCCGCGCCACGTGCTCAAATTGCCGGGGGACGACTCGACTCGAGTCCACGCTAGCCTTGGGGTTCAACCACGTCCCCGCACCTACGTGGGGGGCCCACGAAAGGGGTGCGCGTAGCGCTCAGGCAGTCTCGGGCTCCGGGTCTCCCCTGGCTGCCTCACGCATCACAGTACCCCCACCCGAGGGCGGGCGAGCCCCGGACAGGAGGAGGAAGAGGCAACAGGCAAGAAGGGCGCGCCGCGCCTTACTCCGCAGAGGCCGCGCTGCCCACACTCACCAGTCCTAACACAAGTCACAGAAAGAAACCACCGACGCCAGGCAAGAACAAAACGCGCAAAATCCGCCCGGGGCGCTTCCTTTATAGCCAGTAGGGCTCTCGCGAGAGTCGGAGCGGACCGGGGGTTCTGGAGGAGGAGAAAGAGGAGGGGGATATGACCCAAGCCCCGCCCGGCGCGCCCCACCGGAATGACTCGGCGCTGTTCTTCGTGGGGGCGGGCGCGGAAATACTAATCCCCCTCCTTGCTGCGGGTGACTGAGGCTGGAGTTAGTCGCTCTTGTGGCCGCTCGCAAACCCAAACGCTTAGGTTAATTCAAGGTCTCTGCGGAAAACCAGGATTCTCTTTTTTTTTTTTTTTTTTTTTGAGACGGAGTCTTGCTCTGTCGCCCGGGCTGGAGTGCAGTGGCCGGATCTCAGCTCACTGCAAGCTCCGCCTCCCGGGTTCACGCCATTCTCCTGCCTCAGCCTCCCTAGTAGCTGGGACTAGAGGCGCCCGCCACCACGCCCGGCTAGATTTTTTTATTTTTAGTAGAGACGGGGTTTCACCGTGTTAGCCAGGATGGTCTCGATCTCCTGACCTCGTGATCCGCCCGTCTCGGCCTCCCAAAGTGCTGGGATTACAGGCTTGAGCCACCGCTCCCGGCCCTGAAAAACCAGGATTCTCTTTACTTCCAGGACCACTACGCACTGTGCCCTCAATGCCCAAACCGGAGTAAGAGTCCTAGCTGCTGCCCACGGAGGACCACGTCTAACCACACCAAGCCATGAGAACTGTCTGTCCGAATATTTCTTAAGTTAAGCAGCCTTAACCCCAGCGCAGATCCTCAGTAACCCTCATGGGTTAGATAGCTTCCTTCATTGTTCTCTTTGATTACAGGGTTGCTGCTTTCTGTTGTAAAGGAAAATAAAATATCAGGACTCCTAAACTTATGCCAAAGGGAAAGTTCAGTTTGGGACGCTGACTCAGCTACACGACCATCCTCTCCCCGGATAAATAACTTGACTTTACAATCTTGAGTGAAAACATTACACATTAGCCAGACCCACACGGTAAGGCAAAAGGCCTCAGACACTTCCTGATGACTACCCCCCACACACACACATACACAAAATCACAATTATTTGCTACCTTGGAAACCTTTAAAGTATGTAACCTCCCATAAAACAAGGACGTGTCAATTGTAACTAGATCTGCAATCTAAAGTCTAGTTCCTAAAACGAAAGTTTGTTGTATTCCACATATTTTTGAGACGGAGTCTCACTCACCCTGTCGCCCAGGCTGTAGTGCAGTGGCACGGTGTAGGGTTACTGCAACCTCCACCTCCCCGGCTCAAGCGATTCTCCCGCCTAGCCTCCAGAGTATCTGGGACTACAGGCACGCACCACCACGCCCAGCTAATTTTTTGCATTTTTAGTAGAGACGGGGTTTCATCATGTTGGCTAGGCTGGCCTCCAACGCCTGACCTCAGGTGATTCACCCACCTTGTCCTCCCAAAGTGCTACGAATATAGGCGCGAGCCACCTCACCTGGCCTCCATTCCACAAATTCCATAAATGTTGACTACTAGATTACCTTTCTACTAGACTACTTTCTACCTTTCTAGTAGTACCTTACTACTAGATTACCCTGAGTCCACCACATAATTGTTTTCTTCCGCTATTCCCATTTTCCTCAAACATTCACCTTATCTTGTGTAAAAATGTAGATTTAGGCCGCGGAGGGGGGAGGGGATCATAAGGTCAGGAGTTTGATACCATCCTGGTCAACATGGTAAAACCCCGTCTCTACTAAAATACAGAAAATGAGCCGGGCGCGGTGGCGCGCCTGTAGTCCCAGCTACTTGGGAGGCTGAGGCAGGGGAATCGCTTGAACCTGGAGGCAGAGGTTGCAGTGAGCCGAGATCACCACTGCACTCCAGCCTGGCAACAGAGCAAGACTCCGTCTCAGAAAACAAAATGTAGATTTACTGAGCATTAGCTAAAGTCTTCACCTCACTTTCCCACCCCCACTTTTCAAGGAAAATGTATAAATGCTAAAAACCTCCTGAGAACCTCTCCGGAGGAAGCAGCCACAGAAGCGTCTGTGACATGGTTTAGTCTGTTCAGTCACTCATTTCAATTAACACTATCTCTTATCCATCCCTTCCACTGCAGCCGAAGGAAATTTTTCTGAAATCTGATCATGTCACTCTTATTTGTGGTTTAAAAGCTGGGGCTAAAGAAATAATAAGATAAAATTTAAAAAGAAAATAAAAATAAATAAATAAAAGCTGAGGCTCTGTAGTCAATTTACTGAGTTAAAACTTCTCACTGTCAGGGCCGGGCGCAGTGGCTCATGCCTGTAATCCCAGCACTTTGGGAGGCTGAAGCAGGTGGATCACCTGAGGTCAGGAGTTTGAGACCAGCCTGACCAATGTGGAGCAACCCCGTTTCTACTAAAAATACAAAATTAGCCGCGTGTGGTGGCACATGCCTGTAATACCAGCTGCTCTGGAAGCTTAGGCAGGAGAATTGCTTGAACCGGGGAGGCAGAGGTTGCAGTGAGCTGAGATAGCGCCATTGCACTCCAGCCTGGACAAGAGTGAAACTCCGTCTAAAAAAAAAAAAAAAAACACACAAAACTCCTCGCTGTAATTTTAGGTGTGAACTTGGGCAAGTCTTCAACCCATTAAATCTTACTTTTCTCAACTGTAAAATGGGAATACTATTAATACTTTATTGTGATTGTCTATGTAGTTCAGTACAGTACTTGGTTCTTTTTTTTTTTTTTTGAGACAGAGTCTTACTCTATCACCCAGGCTGGAGTGAAGTGGCGTGATCTTGGTTCACCGCAGTCTCCGCCTCCCGGGTTCAAGCAATTTTACTGACTCAGCCTCCCAAGTAGCTGGGATTACAGGTGCCTGCCACCACGCCTGGCTAATGTTTATATTTTTAGTAGAGACGAGGTTTCACCATGTTGGCCAGCCTGGTCTCAAACTCCTGACCTCAGGTGATCCACCCGCCTCAGCCTCCCAAAGTGCTGGGATTACAGGCGTGAGCCTCTGAGCCCAGCCAGTGTTTAGTTCTTATTATAAATTAGAAATATTAGCTACTATTACTATAATTCTTTCATCCTTCACACTTATAACACCCAGAACACAGTGTAGCTGTTTCAAGACTTCAGACTCTTTTTTTTTTTTAAGACAGAGTTTCGCTTTTCTTGCCCAGGCTGGAGTGTAATGGCACGACTTTGGCTCACTGCAACCTTCACCTCCAGCGATCAAGCAATTCTCCTGCTTCTGCCTCCCAATTAGCTGGGATTACAGGCACCCACCACCACGCCTGGCTAATTTTTTGTATTTTTAGTAGAGACGGGGTTTCACTATGTCGGCCAGGCTGGTTTCAAACTCCTGACCTCAGTTGATCTACCTGCCTCAGCCTCCCAAAGTGCTGGGATTACAGGAGTGAGCCACTGCGCCTGGCTGCCTTCAGACTTTTGTTCAAACCTGGAAAACTCTTCCCCTAGAGAAAACATGTCTTTTAAGAGTCAGCTGAAGCATTACTCCTTCTCCGGCTGTTTCTTAACCTTCACTCATTCCCAGGATTTACAATTCCCCTCCTTTGTGTCCAAACAATAGCTTGTATAGCCAAGAATATATTTTCAGCAATTTTAGTTTTACATTTCTGCCTCTGCCTGCTAGAGTGACTTTCTGGAGAGCAGGATGTGGGTGACATTTGTCTCTGTGTCCCCCAAGTCACAACAAAGCATCTGATATAAAATAGGAGCTCAGTCAGTGAGCATTCAGTCAATAGTATTATGTTTCTCTTTCTGTCCCCAGCTCCCCCACCAACTGCCTTGGCTCTTACAGTAGGATAATGAATGAAGAAGTGCTGTGTCATGCTCATTGAGCATCTCAATTTTTGTTATTTATCATACTACTTTGCATAGAAGTGATTTATTTGCTTTTTCCTTCTTTGCCTGAGGCTGAATAGTTATTTGGCATTATTCGTTTTTTTAAATTTTGTGTAACTTTTATTCTTTTTTATCAGGCAGCCACCCGAGCCAGTGTAGGCTCAGAGAGACTCCCCTTTCTTTCTTGCAGGAGCGAGGGCAGCATAAAAGTTCAGAGCTTAATAATGGATGGTTATTGGCTATGGGCAGGCTGAACCAAAATACAGTACACACAGTCATACTTCAGCCTAAAGAAAATTGCCACCTATTGTATTCACCATATGCCAGGCATTGGGCTGGGCACTTGAGTTTATTTATCTAATTTAAGAACGAAAGCCGGGCGTGGTGGCTCATGCCTGTAATCCCAGCACTTTGGGAGGCCTAGGCGGGCAGATCACGAGGTCAGGAGTTTGAGACCAGCCTGATCAACATGTTGAAAACCCATCTCTACTAAAAATACAAAAATTAGCTGGGCGTGGTGGTGGGCACCTGTAATCCCAGCTACTCAAGAGGCTGAGGCAGGAGAATCACTTAAACCCGGGAGACAGAGGTTGCAGTGAGCTGAGATCCCACCACAGCACTCCAACCTGGGTGACAGAGCAAGACTCCGTCTCAAAAAAAAAAGGAGAAAAAAAGAACCAGAAAAGCACGTGCCTGTAGTCCTAGCTACTTGGTAGGCTGAAGTGAGAGGATCACTTGAGCCCTGAAGTTTGAGCCCAGCTTAGGCAGTGCTACAAGAACCAGTCTCTAAACAAACAAATAAACAAAAAAACAGAAAAAAAAAAAAAAA
>NW_016807423.1:1398351-1402264 GCF_001698545.2 Rhinopithecus bieti | reverse complement strand
AAAAAAAAAAAAAAAAAAAAAAAAAGAACATAAAAGTGAAATAACTGGACAGAGTACTGAAAAAAGAAGAAATCTGTTGAACAAATCTAAGTGATTTGTAGAGTCTCTCCAAAGAACAGTAAAGATTTCAGAACCATGGGGAGGAGGCTTTTTTGCAGGGTCTGGTGTATACCTCTAGTTCTGTTTTTAGATATATTCCATTGTGTTCTCTTCATTTGCTCACCATTAGTATGGGGATGATTCCTCTTGTTTTATTTACATTTGTAGTAACAAGTCTAGCACAGTAACTGGCATAGAAGTACTTAATAAATGTTACAATGTACTGAAGACTTTTGAGATGTAGAATTAAATTATTTGAACTATGTTTTAGGAAGTTGACTCTGGAAGCTGTGTGATGAATAAATTTAGTGACTAGGAGATTAGGCAAAGAGAGCAATTGGGAGGCCACAGCAATGGTCCAGACAAGAGAAGTCTCAGAACTATAATGTGACATTAGCAGCAGGATGGAAAGAAGGAAATACGAGGTATATTTCTTCAGGCTTTAGGATTAATTGGTTTTAGGATGAAAGGAAAGAGTAAATTAAATCTAGTTCCTTGGTGACATGAGTGATGTCATTAACCTGTGACATAGGAAACACTGAAAGAAAAGCAGGTTTGAGGTTTAAAATAACGATAAATGGGCCGGGAGCGGTGGCTCACGCCTGTAATCCCAACACTTTGGGAGGCCAAGGCAGTAGGATCATCTGAGGTCAGGAGTTTGATATTAGCCTGACCAACATAGTGAAACCCCGTCTCCACTAAAAATACAAAAATCAGCTGGGCATGGTGGCGGGCATCTGTAGTCCCAACTACTCAGGAGGCTGAAGCGGGAGAAGTGCTTGAACCTGGGAGACAGAGGTTGCAGTGAGCTGAGATCACATCCCTGCACTCCAGCCTGGGCAACAAGAGCAAGACTCCATCTCAAAAAAAAAAAAAAAGGCCAGGTGTGGTGATCACACCTGTAATCTTAGCACTTTGGGAAGCCAAGGCAGGTGGATTGTTTGAGCTCAGGAGTTCAAGACCAGCCTGGGCAACACGGTGAAACCCCGTCTCTGCTAAAATACAAAAAAAAAAAAAAAAAAATTAACCAGGCGTGGCAGCATGAGCCTGTACTCCCAGCTACTTGGGAGTCTGAGGCAGGAGAACTGCTTGAACCCAGGAGACGGAGGTTGCAGTGAGCCGAGATCACGCCAATACACTCCAGCCTGGGCTACAGAACAAGACTCCATTTCAAAAAAAATATAAAGCAGTAGTTACATCACTGCACTAATTTGCTATGGGAGACAGATACCTGACTCATCAACAGCCATTGTCTTTTCTTCACAGCCAACTAAATGTAAAAGGTAAGGCAATTCAATGTAAGTATAAAGCCCGCGTCCCAGGACAGCAATCATTTTAACAGTAGGACTTGCTAACCTAATAGCAGCCTTCTATAAACTTATAACATTAAAATTAAACCCATAAACCATGAAACTAATGCTCTCAGGTAATTGTAACAACATATGCAAAATAAAAAAATGGATGCCGGGCGTGGTGGTGCATGCCTGTAAAGCCAGCACTTTGGGAGGTCAAGGCGGGCAGATCACTTGAGCCCAGGAATTTGAGATCGACCTGGACAACATGGCGAAACTCCATCTCCACAAAAAATAAAAAGTTAGCCCAGTGGGGTGGTATGCGCCTGTGGTCCTAACTATTCCAAAGGCTGAGGTGGGAGACTCGCTTGAGTCACGGAGCTCGAGGCTGCGGTGAGCCGAGATGGCGCCACTGCATTCCAACCTGGGTGACAGAGTGAGCAGAGACCCTGTCTCAAAAAATAATAATAAAATAAAACAATGGGAACCCAAATCACAAGACAAAAAGACATTTTTCTTTTTTTTTTCTCTTTCTTTTTTTTCTCTTTTGAGACAGAGTCTTGCTCTGCTACCCAGGCTGGAGTGCAGTGGCATAGTTTCGGCTCACTGCAACCTCTGCCTTCTGCGTTCAAGCAATTCTTGTGCCTCAGCCTCCCAAGTAGCTGGGATTACAGGCATGTATCACCATGCCTTGCTGATTTTTGTATTTTTAGTAGAGACAGGGTTACGGCATGTTGTCCAGGGGGGTTTCGAACTCCCGTTCTCAATGGATTCACTCACATCGGCCTCCCAAAGTGCTGGGATTATAGGCTGAGTCACCACTACCGGGCTCATTTTTCATACAGATGATTTAGAACATGTTTATGCTAAATTTTTTTAGATTATCACTAAAAGAAAAGCACTACATTTAACAGTTCTCAGAAAACACTTGAATTCTTCAATTTACAAGCGTTCATTTTTTAAAATTATATTGGAATGTACAGAGGCCTACAAATACCAATTTCAGAAACACTGTTATCAAGGATATTTATTTGTTGAAATTGAATACAACTGAAAGTAACAGATTAACTGCAAATAACAAGCTTAACCAAATAGGGGATTCGTTTTTCCCATTTAACAAGTAGACAGGGCCAAGCACAGTGGCTCACGCCTGTAATCGCAGCACTTTGGGAGGTCGAGGCGGGTGGATCACCTGAGGTCAGGAGTTCAAGACCAGGCTGACCAACGTGGAGAAACCCCGTCTCCACGAAAAATAAAAAATTAGCCAGACATGGTGGCACATGCTTGTAATCTCAAGTACTCGGGAGGCTGAGGCAGGAGAATCACTTGAACCCAGGAGGTGGAGGTTGCAGTGAGCTGAGATTGTACCATTTGCATTCCAGCCTGGGCAACAAGATGAGCTCCGTCTAAAAAAGAAAAGAAAAGAAAACAAGTAGACAGGACCAGGTGGAGTGGCTCATGATTGTAATCCCAGCATTTTGGGAAGCCGAGATGAGAGGATCATTTGAGCTCAGGAGTTGGAGACCAGCCTGGGTGAAAAAGGGGGACTAATCTCTACAAAAATTAAACAAACAAACAAACAAAAAATAGCCAAACATGATGACACATGCTTGTAGTCCCAGCTACCCAGGAGGCTGAGGTGAGAGGACTGCTTGAATCCAGGGGGTTTAGGCCACAGTAAGCCATGAATGTACCACTGCACTCCAGCCTGAGCGACAGAGCAAGACCCTGCCTCAAAAAAACAAAAGCAAAACAAAATGATAAAAAGCAAGTAAGGCGGGGCACAGTGGCTC
This sequence comes from Rhinopithecus bieti, assembly GCF_001698545.2. Taxonomy (NCBI): domain Eukaryota; kingdom Metazoa; phylum Chordata; class Mammalia; order Primates; family Cercopithecidae; genus Rhinopithecus; species Rhinopithecus bieti. Next base: position 1,399,080 of record NW_016807423.1, on the reverse strand, counting down.
ATGCCTGTAATCCTAGCACTTTGGGAGGCCAAGGCAGGCAGATCACTTGAGGTCAGGAGTTCAAAACCAGCCTGGTCAACATGGTGAAACTTTGTCTCTACTAAAAATACAAAAAAAATAGCCAGGTGTGGTGGTGAACACCTGTAATCCCAGTTACTCTGGAGGCCGAAGCAGGAGAATCGCTTGAACCCGGGAGGCGGAGGTTGCAGTGAGCCAAGATCATGCCACTGCACTCCAGACTGGGCTACAGAGCAAGGCTCTGTCTCAAAAAAAAAAAAAAAAAAAAGCAAGTAGGCAGCTGTTGCAGCATGTTAAGCTCCATGGAGACAGCACCAGGGCAAGTGAGAGCCTGACATGCACAGGGTGACTCTGTGCCTCACTGAGGTAAAGTAACTAAACATGAGCAAAGGAGATCCTTAGAAACCTAGAGGCAAAATGTCATCATATGCATTCTTCGAGTAAAATTTGTCGGGAGGAACATAAGCACCCAGAGGCTTCAGTCAGCTTCTCAGAGTTTTATTTTTTTCTTTGAGATGGAGTCTCGCTCCCATAAGGCAGGCTGGAGTGCAGTGACGTGATCTCGGCTCACTGCAACCTCTGCCTCCCAGGTTCAAGTGAGTCTCCTGCCTCAGCCTCCAGAGTAACTGAGATTACAGGCGTGCACCACCATACCCAGTTAATTTTTGTATTTTTATTTTTTTTTTATTTTTTTTTTTTGAGACGGAGTCT
>NW_016807423.1:1373392-1394998 GCF_001698545.2 Rhinopithecus bieti | reverse complement strand
AAGCCTGGGTTTTTTTTTTTTTTTTTTTTTTGAGATGGAGTCTCACTCTGTTGCCCAGGCTACAATGCAGTGGCTCAATCTTGGTTCACTGCAACCTCTGCCTCCCGGGTTCAAGCAATTCTCCAACCTCAGCCTCCCGAGTAGCTGAGATTATAGGTGCCTGCCACCACTCCTGGCTAATGTATTTTAGTAGAGACAGGGTTTCACCGTACTGGTCAGGATGGTCTCGAACTCCTGAGCTCAAGTGATTCACCCACCTTGACCTCCCAAAGTGCTGGGATTATAAGCATGAACCACTGCACCTGGCTTTTTTTTTTTTTTTTTTTTTTTTAGAGAGAGATGAAGCAGGCTGTGAGTGCTGGCTCATGCCCATAGTTGCAGCATTTTCAGGGTGCTACGGCAGTGGAATCACTTGAGCCCAGGAGTTCAAGACCAACCTGGGCAACATGGTAAGACCCCATCTCTACAAAAAATTAAAAATTAGCTATGTGTGGTGGTATGTACCTGTAGTCCCAGGAACTTAGGAGGCTGAGGTGGGAGGATTGCTTGAGCCTGGGAGGTTGAGGCTGCAGTGAGCTGTGATCATGCCACTGCAGTCCAGCCTGGGCAACAGAGTGAGACCCTGTCTCCAAAAACAACCAAAAAGAAGAGAGATGGGGTCTTGCTCTGTCACCCTGGCTGGAGTGCAGTGGCTGATGATGGGTCACTGCAGCCTTAAACTCCCCAGATCAAGTGAATTCTCCTGTCTAAGCCTCCTGAATAGCTGAGATTACAGGAGTATGTCACCTTGCCAGGCTTGAACTTGTTTCTGGGTTTACATTGACTTCCACTCATTATTTTGTTTTTTATTTTTACAAATCTGACATTTCAATTCTTTTTTTTTTCTTTTTTTGGAGACAGAGTCTTGCTCTGTTGCCAGGCTGGAGTGCAGTGGTGTGATCTTGGTTCACTGCCACCTCCACCTCTGGGGTTCAAGCGATTCTCCTGCCTCAGCCTCCCGAATAGCTGAAACTACAGGCATGTGTCACCATGCCCAACTAATTTTTGTATTTTTAGTGGAGACTGGGTTTCACCATGTTGGCCAGCATGGTCTCAATCTCTTGACTTTGTGATCTGCCCGCCTCGGCCTCCCAAAGTGCTGGGAATGCAGGCATGAGCCACCACGCCCAGCCTCAATTATTATATTTTCTATCAGATACCAACCTTAAATTCAAATATGATTTGATAATTGTTTTTCTATTGTTGTCCTGTTTTATACTATGCTGCTTTTCATTATTAAATAAGGCACCCATTTAGGATATTGGACTCTACGGATTTTAGCCTCAAGTTTTCATCTTCCTAGAAGATGAAACTAGAAACATAAAATACTGATTTTTTCTTCTTTTCCTCCATCTTCTTTCCCCTCCAATTTTAGGGGATCAAGAATGAATGTACAGATACAGTCTAAACCAGAGCAGTAAAGGGAACATGTCCAAATTGGATCAATCATGAAGCTGACTTGGAACACTAACGTTGGTTTTTACCTCTAGCTACCTGATGCTTCAGCAACTAATTAATTCTCAGATTATTTTTTCTAGAACCAAGTCTCTATAAGCAGAAGCACTTTTCGGTTATTTCTTAATCTCAACCCTATTGGCATTTTAGGTTTGATAATTCTTTGTTATGGAGGGGCCGTCCTATATGTAATAGGATGGTTAGTAGTATCCTGGCCTCTTCCCTCTAGATGCCAGTAGCACCCCCCACACACAGTGCTAACTGTCTCAACTTCTCAGTTGAGAACTGCTGAGTTAGAGAAGGTCAAAAAAATGACTAGACTCCTAGTCTATCTAAACTTCTGACCTATTTGTCCTGTTTGTCCTGGCTGGCAGGGTCAGCTCTGCCTAAAGGCAGGGGAAAAATCTTTTACTTCTTCCACGTATGACTAAGTTACTTCTAGCTATCCATCCTGGCCAAAGCTTCCAGAAATTAGGAAGCTTGCTTGCCAAAAGCACTGCAATTAGGAGAGTGATGATGTTGGGACTAGAAAGACTCACACCCACTGTAATCTGTCTTCATATTGCTCTTGAGCACCACTCTGCCCAAAATTTGTCAGGTTGACAAATGACAAAAGGCTCTGAAAAAGTATACACATGAAAAAGGAGAGCTTTACCTCTAGGCAAGAATGCTTCACTCTGATTCATTCCTATCCCAACCACACCCCTCACCACAAGATAGAATCCTGTCTTTGGTGAGGTCTTAGTCATGTTCCTTTGGCCCACTGCAGGCCATAATTCTGCAACTAGAGACATCTCTAATTCTCTCCTTCCACCTTCCCCTAGAGAAACGTCAGGCCTGACAGACGGACCCGAGTTTGAGGTCTCTATGACCAGAGTGGGTTCTGACGCAGGACCAACCCTTACAGTTGAGCAGTTTGGGCATCTGACAAAAGGGACTGGTGGGTGGTCTGGTAACCTGCCCCTAACTTGTTCATCAGGGATGGTTTGCTGAACAAGGAGAAAGCTTGACCCTTTCTAATTATAACATAAGACAGAATTTAAAACTCTGTATATGTTTCAAACCAGAAGATTGATCTCCCCTCTTTCCTTCTTTAACTTAAACAGCCCCATTTCCCCAGCTGCTCCTTAACTGACCTGCTTTCCAAACCCCTGCTGATATCTCCCTATAGCATTTAGCTTACTATCAAATTCAACCTCCTTCCTTGGCTTGACACATGAGGCCATCTACCCTCTGACCCCTCGTCTCTCCTCCCTCATATACACCTCCTGCTGCTCTAGCCATAAAACACTATTTGCAATCCCCAGAGTGTATGTTGCAGATCTCAGTGCTCTCCCCAGTTCTCTCCACTTACTCTTTGCCTAAATCCTGCTTGAAAAAATTGGGCTTAAGTGTTACCAGCTCTGTGATAGCTTTCCTGACAACCTCCCTATTCCCAGTCTGATTTTCAGTGCCTCTTCCTCTGTATTTCCACCATACCCTGTGCATATTTCTTTTTTTTTTTTTTTTTTTTTTTTTTTTTTTTGAGGCGGAGTCTCGCTCTGCCACCCGGACTGGAGTGCAGTGGCCAGATCTCAGCTCACTGCAAGCTCCGCCTCCCGGGTTTACGCCATTCTCCTGCCTCAGCCTCCCGAGTAGCTGGGACTACAGGCGCCCGCCACCTCGCCCGGCTAGTTTTTTGTATTTTTTGTAGAGACGGGGTTTCACCGTGTTAGCCAGGATGGTCTCGATCTCCTGACCTCGTGATCCGCCCGTCTGGGCCTCCCAAAGTGCTGGGATTACAGGCTTGAGCCACCGGGCCCGGCCACCATGTGCATATTTCTATCATATGCTTACATAGTTCTGTAATTGTTTATAATTTATTTTTCTCTTCCCCCATTGGACCGTGATCTTTGTGAGTCAAGGTTATGGTGGTTGTAAGTATCTCAGAGCATTGAATAGAAACAGAACCATTGCATTGAACTATGCATTCCTTGAGGGCAGGGACATATCTTCACCTCTGCATACCAACATCTAGCATATCACCAGTAAATAGCTGGTGCTCAGTGAATGAAGAATGAATACACGAATGCTTCAGACAGGAGGTTGCTCTCATGTGGCTAGCTACACATTTGGTGATCTTTTTTTTTGTTTGTTGGTTTGCTTGTTTTTTGTTGTTGTTGTTTTTGTTTTTTGAGACAGAGTCTCGCTGTGTCCACCACGCTGGAGTGTAGTGGTGTGATCTCGGCTCACTGCAACTTCCCCCTCCCAGATTCAAGCGATTCTTCTGCCTCAGGCTCAGAGTAGCTGGGACTACAGGTGCGCACCACCACACTCAGCTAATTGTTGTATTTTTAGTAGAGACGGGGTTTCACCATGTTGGCGAGGGTGGTCTCAATCTCCTGACCTCGTGATCCTCCCATCTCAGCCTCCCAAAGTGCTGGGATTACAGGTGTGAGCCACCGCGCTCGGCTTTTTTTTTTTTTTTTTTTTTTTTTTTTTTTTTTTTTTTTTTTTTTTTAAAGACAGAGTCTTGCTCTTGTCACCCAGTTTGGAGTGTAATGGTGCGATTTTGGCTCACTGCAACCTCTGCCTCCTGGGTTCAAGCAATTCTCCGGCCTCAGCCTCCCAAGTAGCTGGGATTACAGGCACCCACCATCACACCCAGTTAATTTTTGTATTTTTAGTAGAGACAGGGTTTCACCATATCGGCCAGGCTGGTCTCAAACTCCTGACCTCAGGTGATCCACCTGCCTCAGCCTCCAAAGTACTGGGATTACAGGCGTGAGCCACCGCATCCGGCCCTTTTTGTTTTTTTCATTCTGAGTCTTTTACATTCATCCTGCTGCCCAGGCTGGAGTGCAGTGGCATGGTCTCGGCTTACTGCAACCTCCACCACCTGGGTTCAAGCAACTCTCCTGCCTTAGCCCCCTGAGTAGCTGGGACTATGGGCGTGCACCACCAAGCCTGGCTAGGTTTTGTATTTTCTTTTTTTTTTGAGACAGAGTCTCTCTCTGTGGCCCAGGCTGGAGCGCAGTGGCTGGATCTCAGCTCACTGCAAGCTCCGCATCCTGGGTTTACACCATTCTCCTGCCTCAGCCTCCCGAGTAGCTGGGACTACAGGCGCCCGCCACCTCGCCCAGCTAGTTTTTTGTATTTTTTTAGTAGAGACGGGTTTCACCGTGTTAGCCAGGATGGTCTCGATCTCCTGACCTCATGATCCGCCCGTCTTGGCCTCCCAAAGTGCTGGGATTACAGGCTTGAGCCACCGCGCCCGGCCAGTTTTTGTATTTTCTATAGAGACGGAGTTTTGCCACGTTGGCCAGGCTGGTCTCGAACTCCTGGCCAGGAGTTCCTTTTGTTACAAAACAAAAGGAAGCAAACGGCCAGGCGTGGTGGATCACACCTGTAATACCAGCACTTTGGGAAGCCGAGGCAGGCGGATCACCTGAGGTAAGGAGTTCAAAACCAGCCTGACCAACATGGAGAAACCCTGTCTCTACTAAAAAAAAAAATACAAAAATTAGCCAGACGTGGTGGTGCATGCCTGTAATCCCAGCTACTCTGGAAGCTGAGGCAGGAGAATCGCTTGAACCCCGGAGGCAGAGTTTGTGGTGAGCCAAGATTGCACTATTTCACTCCAGCCTGGGCAACGCGAGCAAAACTCCGTCTCAAAAAAAAAAAAAAAAAAAAAGGGAAGCAAAAGAAACTCAAGAGCTAAAAAACGGAAGTCTCAGGGATGGGCCTGGCTGAGGTGGGAAGATTACTTGAGGCCAGAAGTTAAAGACCAGACTGGGCAACATAGAGAGACACTGTCTCTACAAAAAAGTGAAAAAATTAGCAACGCATGATGGTTCGTGCCTATAGTCCTAGTTACTTAGAAGACTGAGTAGGAGGATTCCTTGAGGCCTAGAGTTTGAAGTTACATTGAGCTATGATTATACCACTGCACTCCAGCTTGGGCAATAGAGCAAGAATAAACTTTTGGCTGAGCATGGTAGCTCATGCCTGTAATCCCAGCACTTTGGGAGGCTGAGGTGGGTAGATCATGAGGTCAGGAGCTCGAGACCAGCCTGATCAATATGGTGAAACCACGTCTCTACTAAAAATACAAAAAAAATTAGTTGAGCCTGGTGTCAGGCACCTGTAATCCCAGCTACTCAGGAGGTTATAGGAGAATTGCTTGAACCCACGAGGCAGAGTTTGCAGTGAGCCAAGATCACGCCACTGCACTCTGGGTGTGCAATGGAGAGTCTCTGGAGCAAGACTCCATAGCATGACTATGTCTAAAAAAAAAAAAAAAAAAAAAAAAAAAAAAAAAAAAAAAATTTTAAAAAAAAAAAAAAAAAAAAAAAAAAAAAAAGAATAAACCTTTATAGAAAAAGAAGAAAAATCATACAGTGGCTTATCATCTCCCAGCCCAGAATCCTACCAGAGTTAGCCCTTTGGAATTTGTTCTACTCTAAATTCTGTATCACCTGGAATTAAACCAACTGATTTAAAAAAAGAAGAAGAAAAAAAGAAAGGAAATCAGGTTCTCAAAGCCCAGCACTAGTAGAGCTCAGACAAGGTACCTTTTTATCCTAATGAAGTAGGAAGGCACCACTATGTACCCAGCACCCACGCGTGTTTAACCTTTAGTCACGTTCTGCCTGGAGAAGGAAGCCAGGCTGCAATGCAGGGATCTGGCTCCTGAACTCTGTCAAGGCTGAGGCAGGGCTGGATAAGAAATCTCCACCCCCATGAAAGGCTGGTGACCAGCCTCCTCCCTCATCTTGAGCAACCTTGATCCAAGGGCAGGAACTGGTACACTGGCCTTTGGAAGCCATAGGACTTTGAATTTCGGAGCTGAAGGAGCTGAACAGAGCTAGTGCCAAACCCACTTTTAGTAACCCCATAGTTTCCCTCCCCCACCTCCACTTAACAACATATCGAAGACATTTTTTCCACAACAATACTTACATATTTACTTTATCCTTGTTGTGTCTGTATTTATCACATGATGCACAACAATTTATTTTGGCTATTCCCTTCCTACAAACATTTAGGCAATATGTTTTAATTTTTTTATATTAAAAATATACTTAGGCCGGGCGCAGTGGCTCAAAGCCCTGTAATTCCAGCACTGGGAGGCCGAGACGGGCGGATCACGAGGTCAGGAGATCGAGACGAATCCTGGCCTAACACGGGGGAAACCCCGTTTCTACCTAAAAAATACAAAAAAAACTAGCCGGGCCGAGGTGGCAGGCCGCCCCTGGTATCCAAGCACTCGGAGGAATGAGGCAAGAGAATGGCGTGAACCCAGGAGGTGGAGCTTGCAGTGAGCTTGAGATCCCGGCCACTGACTCCAGCCTGGGCGACAGAGCAAAGACTCCGTCTCAAAAAAATAAAATAAATAAAAAAAAATAAAATAAAAATATATTTAAAAAATAGAGACAGGGTCTCACTGTGTTGCCCAGGCTGGTCTCAAACACCTGACCCCAAGCAATCCTCCAATCTTGGCCTCCCAAAGTGCTGGGATTACAGGCGTGAGCCACCAAGCTTGGCTGATTTGGGTAATTTAAACAACACAGTAAACAGCCTTGTCACTTTTCTATTATTTCCTAAAACTACATTCCTTACAATTGCTGAATCAGAAGGGATGCACATTTAACATTTTCATATATATTACCAAATTACCTTATATATATGTTTTCTTTTTCTTTCTTCTACTTGTATTCTGAAGTATATATATTTAAATTTTAAAACTTTTTTTTTTTTTTTTTAGAGACAGGGTCTTGCTTTGTCACCCAGGCTGGAGTGCAGTGGCACAATCATAGCTAACTGTAACCTCGAACTCCTGGGCTTCAGTGATCCTCCCACCTCAGCCTCCATTGTAGCTAGGACTACAGGTGCACAACACCTCTATTTTGTAGAGACAGGGTCTCACTATGTTGCCCTGGCCTCATGTGATCCTCCCACCCAGCCTAAGCTCCCTTCTCATCAAACCACATGTAGTTCCTGGAATGTAACATCCTGCTTCATTCCTTCACAACTTGGCACATATCAATTCCTCTGCTCAGACTACAATTCTCCAGTTTCCTTTAACTCCCTTACCAACAACAGTCTATTTTTCCAAAAAACTCCTGGCACATGGTAGATATCATTAAATGTTGGTCAGTCGAATGAATAAATCAATCACTTCTACCCACTTTTAGCACAGAGCAGCCTCTGTGGGTGACATGTGCAATAGAAGACCATAAAATTAGGAAATGCAGTTGACGGGGGAAATCCACACCACCATATGACAGGCTATCTGCTTCCGTCAGCGGTTATTCCCTTGCCTGTCAGCCCTAGCCCATACCACTTCCTCCTCTTCCTCCCACCCCCGACTTTCTAGCCCCAGTCCATTGGTTTCAGTTGGCTGCAGCCTCCTTTCCACCACTTCACTGCAGCATTGATCTTTGTAATTGCCCTGATAGAACTGATTCCTGCCCTGATATAACTATAGCTTCTATGCCAACAGCTGCAGCTCTACATAATCATGTGTGTGCATGTACATGTGTAAGTGTGCTTGCATGGGTGCATGAGTGTATATGTGCACACGCGCGCGAGAGAAAGAGATTGCAACCCTATGCAGAGTCCTCCTCCTCTATTCTGGAGTCCTGTCTCAGTCAGGGATGGGTATCAGTTTTCAGTAGTTTCACTGGAAGGGGTAGGAGAAGAGAGGGAACAGTTTTCCTATTTCAGCCTAGCTTACAGCAGCCTATTTTGAATATAAATAATAATCACTACCACTCATTAAATCTCTAGGTACCACCAGGCACTTTATATCCATTGTTTCATTTAATCCCCAAACAACTCAAAAAAGTAAGTATTGGCCTGCTTGGTGGCTCATGCCTGTAATTCCAGCACTTTTGGGAGGCCAAGGTGGGAGGATCGCTTGAGCCCAGGAGTTCAAGATCACCTGGGCAAATATAGTAAGACCTCGTCTCTACAAAAAATAAACAAAATTAGCTGGGCATGGTGGTGGACACCTGTAGTCCCAGCTATTATTGGCGTAAGCCACCGTGCCTGGCCCTGACCTGGTTCTTTTAAATCATTCTCTTCTTCTCTCTCTTTCCACTCCGTATAAAATTAATTTAGTTTTATCTTAGTCTAGAAAACTATATTAGAAAACCGGAGCTCAGGGCAAAGCTTACATGCTAAGGATTTAATATGAGGCATACTCTGACAACAAGAATGAGAGAAAAACAGAAATTAGCCAGAGAAGAAGGGAAAGAAAACAGGTGGTGTGCCATAGACTTAGTTATGGTTTCATAAGAAGACATAGCTAAGTGCTCAGTTACATAGGGCTGAGAGGCTATATGAAACCACTGTATGTATGGTGTCTAGGAATCATGTTTTAGGGGCAGCAAGGGCGAACTATCTGCTGGCCCTTTCCTTCTCTTTCTCACTGGTAGGGGAGCAGTATGGTTTTTGTTTGTTTGTTTGTTTTGTTTTATTTTGTTTTGTTTTGAGACAGAGTCTTACTCTGTCGCCCAGGCTGGAGTGCAGTGGCACGATTTTGGCTCACTGCAATCTCCGCCTCCCAGGTTCAAGCAATTCTCCTGCCTCAGCCTCCCGAATAGCTGGAATTATAGACATGCACCACCACGCCTGGCTAATTTTGTATTTTCAGTAGAGACAGGGGTTTCTCCATGTTGGTCAGGCTGATCTCAAACTCCCGACCTCAGGTAATCCGCCTGCCTTGGCCTCCCAAAGTGCTGGAATTACAGGCGTGAGCCACCGCACCCGGCCAAGTCTGACTGTTTTTATGAGGATGGCCTGATATATTAGACAATTGGTCCACCAGGACATCACTTATGTTGGGGAGACAGTGGGGGATAATGGGGTGGGGAAATGGGAAGAGTAGCTCTCGGGGAGCAAAGGTGTGGGGAAAAGCAGAACCAAACCGAGATAACCCTGTGTCTTGCCCATCCCTGCCAAGAAAAACACATAAATGGAAGACACTTCTCCACTAAAACAGCACAGACTATTTCAAATCTCAGATCTGTCATGTAATTAATACCTGTGTGACTTTGGGAAAATTATAAATAGCTTTAACCTTGCTGAGTCTGTCCAATCCATAAAATGGATCATGAATACTTTCCTCACAGGCTTATGGTGTGCTGGTAATATCTGTATCTTCATCTGGATGGCAGTTACGTTGCAAAAAAAAAAAAAAAGAACTGTATACATTTAAGATTTGTACATTTTCTTTCTTCCTGGATGTAAAACAGGAAAAAAAAAAAAAGAGAAAAAAAAAGATTGGTGTATTTTCTGTATGTATGCTATACTACGACTTTTTAAAAGGCTTGTACGAAATAAAAGAATATTCCTTTTCGGCCAGGCGCGGTGGCTCACTCCTGTAATCCCAGCACTTTGGGAGGCCAGGGCGGGTGGATCACGAGGTCAGGAGTTCAAGACCAGCCTAACCAAGATGGTGAAACCCTGTCTCTACTAAAAAATGCAAAAAAATTAGCCAGGCGTGGTATCGGGCGCCTGTAATCCCAGCTACTTGGGAGGCTGAGGCACAGAATTGCTTGAACCAGGGAGGCGGAGGTTGCAATGAGCCGAGATCGCGCCACTGCACTCCAGCCTGGTCGACAGAGCGAGACTCAGTCTCAAAAAAAAAAAAAAAAAAAAAATATTCCTTTTCCAGGATTATCTTGAAGATTCAGCAAAACCATGTTCATTAAGTGTTACGCACAGTGCCTGGCACATAACATGCTGCACGGGTCTATGGTCCAGACAAAGGGACCAGGCACTTTTCCAGCGCCTGGATCTGCAGACCTGAGGTCTTCAGTATTCTGGTCAACCTCGGTGTTGCAGCTGCTCTCTGGACCTGTTTGCTCGAACTAAATGTAACGCGGCCAACTTAGGTAAACTTTGGGTATCCAGCCAACCTGACTTTAGGAAGAGTATGGAGCCAGGGATGGAATTGTGAATCCGGAGGGCCGACACCAGAAGAACCTGCAACGTAGCATCTGGGACCTTACTTCCCCCGGAAAAGCGCCAGCGGCGGCGCCCAGGCGCGCGGTGCAATGTGGGCCAGTAAGAGGCGCGGCTGGCCCAGCCCCCTGGACCGCCCACGTGGCCAGCGCCACCTGCCTCATTGTGCCTAGGACTTCTCCAAACTCGCGCTGCGGAGTAAGTGACCAAGTTCCGGCCAGGTCGACCTCGAGGATCCAGAGGTGGAGACGGTACTACCTCCCAGCTCTGGTTTCCATCCCCTTCAGGTCCTTCCTTGGTAGGCGGGGAAGGAGGTCCACCCTGCGCGTGATCCTTTATGCCCGGCCCCTGCCCCTCCCTCCGGGTGGAGCTTCCTCCTCACCGCCAGACTTAAGCTAAGGACCGTTGGATCTTTGGCAGGGTGCAGAACTGAGCCCAGGCCACACTACTGTGTTCACGCTCTGTGCTTGTGCCAAGGTGAGTTTCTCTTGCTGCTGGCCTTTCTCCCAGAGGAGATGGCCTCAATCCTTTACTACTGAATGTCAGCCCCTCGGGTTGAGCGAAGAGCGCAGGGCACTGGAGGGGACGAGACATGGTTTCGGATTTGAGCTCTTCTTTTCTCTGTATGATCTTGCTAATTTCCCAGTTTCTCTGAACTTAAGTTTCCTCAGCAGTAAAATGTGGTCCTACATTAGAACTGTAGCAAGAATTGAGATAAAGCTTTGAAGGCGCACAGCGCATACTAGGTGATCTGTAAGTTTTAATTGCCATCTTTTTGTTTGCTCACCTACGTGCTTTTTCCAGCTGCTCGGACTTTCTTACGCAGGTGCAGGGATGGTTCTCGGAAGTGGAGGGAAGTGGGGATAATTCTCTTACTTAGACGCCTGCCTCGAGTCTGGGAAAGTCCAACATGTTATTCTGTTGCCCCAGAACTCTGTTAAAGTGAGACACAGATCTGAACCTTCACTGGATGAGGCTACTGTTAATTAACTCTTCCGCTTCAGATCGTTCATATTCAGGGCTGCAGGCCTGTTACTTTTCCAAAATCTGTTTCCTTATCTTTGATACAGGAGCAATCTCAGTATGATTCTATCTGGTCCACTGGGATTTTTTGCCGAGTATAGTAAAGTGCTTTGATATTCTTCAAGAGGATTCTTTCCAGGTTTTCCAAGAAGTAAAGGAAGATGGTGACAGAGGCAGCGACTTCCTCAAATGTCCTTCCAGCTGGCCAAACTCAACCTGTCAAGATCTCTCCCCCATAAGCTGTGTGTGTGTGTGTGTGGTGTGTGTGTGTGTGGTGTGTGTGTGTGTGGCGTGTGTGTAGCATGGACATTGTATGTATGTATGTATGGGACAGGTACTCAAGGAATGAGAGGTTCAGGCAGATGACAGGCTCAGACCTCAAGCAGTAGCCAGGTTTGTGGGGGAAATCTATATATAAACAGAAAGAAAAATGTAGTGATGTGCACATGCTATCAGTACATGGAAGTAGCCATCCATTTAGTTGTTTATTTTCTTTTTAGAGATGGGTGGGGGTCTCTCGCTCTGTTGCCCAAGCTGGAGTGTAGTGGTGAAATCCTTGCTCAGTGCAGCCTCAAACTTGTGGGCTCAAGTGATCCTGCCACCTCAGCCTTTGGACTATAAAGTGCATGCCACTGTGCCCAGTTAATCTTTAAAAAAAAGAAAAAAAATTTCTCCCTAGCAAGCACACTCAGAAAGAAAAAACCAAATTTTTGTAGAGACAGTGTCTCCCTTTGTTGCCCAGGTTTCAAGTGATCTTCCCGCCTCAGCCTGCCCAGGTGCTGAGATTACATGTATGAGCCACTGTACCTGGAAAGGAGCCAGAAATGTAAAGTGCTAGCTGAAGGATGAGCAGCAGTTAGCCAGGCAAAGGTAGGGTTTGGGGAAGGAAAGTGTGCAGACACCTAGAGTCAGGTAAGTAGTGTGACCCTGTTGAGTGTTCAAAGTCTGGAATAGTCTGACATGAGGAGGTGGTGAAATGAGGAAGATAGGAGCCAGGTTTTGAGTAGCCTGGACTTTATCCTGAATATAGGGGAGAACTGCTGGAAGGGTTTGAGACTGGGAGTCACATGGTTGGATCTGGTGATGGACTGTGGGAAGAGGGATCACACTGGAAGCCGAGATCTGTGGTTTAAGTAAAGAGTGATGGTCAGCTGGGCACAGTGGCTCACGTACCTCAGGACTTTGGGAGGCCGAGGCAGGAGGATCATCTGAGGTTAGGAGTTCAAGACAAGCCTGGCCAACATGGCGAAACCCTGTCTCTACTAAAAATACATAAAGTAGCTGGGTGTGGTAGCACACACCTGTAATCACAGCTACTCGGGAGGCTGAGGGAGGAGAATCACTTGAACCCGGGAGGCTGAGGTTGCAGTGAGGCAAGATCATGCCACTGCACTCCAGCCTGGGCAACAGAGTGAGACTCTGTCTCAAAAAAAAATTTGAAGAGGCTGGGCGCGGTGGCTCATGCCTGTAATACCAGCACTTTGGGAGGCTGAGGCTAGCAGATCACGAGGTCAAGAGATAGAGACCATCCTGGCCAACATGGTGAAACCCCGTCTGTACTAAAGATACAAAAATTACCTGGGCGTGGTGGCATGTGCCTGTAGTCCCAGCTACTGGGGAGGCTGAGGCAGGAGAATCAGTTGAACCTGGGAGGCGAAGGTTGTAGTGAGCTGAGATCACACCACTGTACTCCAGCCTGGTGACAGAGCAAGACTCTGTCTCAAAAAAAAAAAAATGAGTAATGGTGGTCAGAGATGGGGCAGTGGCAGTGGAGGTAGATGTGGATGAACTAGAGAAAGATTTAGGAATATATATTTTAAAATTCTTTTCACATACATCAAGAAGTACAGGAGGTATTATTGCAGTCTTAGGTCTTAGGTTACATATTAGAGCATTCTCTTTTTCTGTATCTATAAGTATTAACAAGATTTAAAACCCAGCTAAACTGACAAAATCTGGCCAACATTACATATGTAAGGTGATTTTCCAAGCTGACTTTTTTAGAAGTATAGAAGAGGCCAGGCGCGGTAGCTCATGCCTGTAATCCCAACACTTCGGGAGGCCGATGCGGGCAGATCACGAGGTCAGGAGATCGAGACCATCCTGGCTAACACAGTGAAACACTATCTCTACTAAAAAATACTAAAACATTAGTTGGACGTGGTGGCGGGCGCCTGTAGTCCCAGCTACTCGGGAGGCTGAGGCAGGAGAATGGCATGAACCTGAGAGGTGGAGCTTGCAATGAGCCGCGGTCGCATCACTGCACTCCAGCCTGGGTGACAGAGCAAGACTTCGTCTCAAAAAAAAAAAAACAAAGTATAGGAGAAAGCCACACCTGCAATCCCAGCACTTTAGGAGGTCAAGGTGGGAGGGTCACTTGAGGCCAGAAGTTTGAGAGGGCAGCATAGTGAGACCCTATCTCTACAAAAGAAAAATAAGGCCAGGCATGGTAACTCACACTTATAATCCCGGCACTTTGGGAGCCTGAGGCAGAAGGATCACTTGAGCCCAAGAGTTTGAGACCAGCCTGGGCAACGAGGAGAAACCCTGTCTCTACGAAAAATAGAAAAAATAAGCTGGACACGGTGGCCCATGCTTCTAGTCCCAGCTACCTGGGAGGCTGAATGGAGAAGATAGCTTGAGCCTGGGAAGTGGAGGTTGCAGTGAGCTGAGATCACACCACTGCCCTCCAGCCTGGACATTAGAGCGAGACTCTGTCTTAATAAATAAGTAAATAAATAAGCTGGGTGTGGTGACATGTGCCTGTAGTCCCAGCTACTTGGGATTGCTCCAGTCCAGGAGTTCGAGGCTGCAGTGAGTCATGAATGGGCCACTGCACTCCAGCCTGGGCAACAGAGTGAGACCCTGTCTCAAAAAGAAAAGTACAGGAGAAAATACTCTCCTCACCAACTACTCCCACACCAGCCTTTGTGGGAGGCAGAGGAAAGGCCCATGCAGCCAGGAAACACTCATGTAGATATTGTTTCCTTTTTTTTCCTGCATCTTCTAGTTCCCTGCCTCCAAGCAGCAACTGTAGAGCCCTTTGAAAAAGAAAGAATTCAACAGAGGGAAGGAACCTAAGCACTGAATTGGAAATAATAAAACCTGAGTCCTGATAATACCCCCCTCCCCACTCAACCCACACATCTCCCTTTCATACTTCAAGATAACATGAGGGTTTCTGGCTGGGCACGGCGGGTCATGCCTGTAATCCCAGTATGTTGGGCCGAGGTGGGTGGATTGCTTGAGGTCAGGAGTTTGAGACCAGCTTACCCAACATGGTGAAACCCTGTCTCTACTAAAAAATACAAAAACTTGGCTGGGTGTGGTGGTGGACGCCTGTAATCCCAGCTACTCTGGAGTCTGAGGCAAGAGAATCACTTGAACCTAGGAAGTAGAGGTTGCAGTGAGCCAAGATCATGCCACTGTACTCCAACCTGGGTGACAGAGCAAGACTCCGTCTTAAAGTAAAAAAAAAAGCTAGCCGGGTGCAGTGGCTCACACCTGCAATCTCAGCACTTTGGGAGGCCAAGGCAGGTGGATTACAAGGTCAGGAGTTTGAGACCAGCCTGGCCAATATAGTGAAACCCCGACTCTACTGAAAATACAAAAATTAGCCAAGCGTGGTGGCGGGCACCTGTAGTCCCAGCTACTCGGGAGGCTGAGGCAGGAGAATTGCTTGAACCTGGGAGGTGGAGGTTGTGGTGAGCCAAGATTGCGTCATTGCCCTCCAGCCTGGGCAACAAGAATGAAACTCTATCTCAAAGAAAATAAATAAATAAAATAAAAGATGGGCTGGGCACAGTGGCTCACACCTGTAATCCCAGCAGTTTGAAAAGCTGAGGCTGGTGGATCACCTGAGATCAGGAGTTCAAGACCAGCCTGGCCAATATGGTGAAACCCTGTCTCTACTAATAATACAAAAATTAGCTGGGTGTAGTAGCACACCCATGTAATCCCAGCTACTCAAGAGGCTAAGTCAGGAGAATCGCTTGAACCCAGGAGGTGGAAGTTGCAGTGAGCCGACATTGTGCCATTGCACTCCAGCCTGGGCGACAAGAGTGAAACTCCGTCTCAAAAAATTAATAATAATAAAAAAGATAACATGAGGGTTTCTGAATGCTGCCAAAGGTCCAGATAGGCAGTTCCTGACAAGCTTGGAGTTTGGAATCTGTTAATGCACGGCTAGGCTGGAAAGCAGTTGTATCAAGCAGAAGATGAGGAAGTCAGCAGCCGACTGAGGATGATTTTCTGTCTTAGAGAAAAACATCTATGTGGCACCTTCATTCTTCCCTAGGGAGCTCTTGTTCTTTGCATATCTCCTACCTCTTTCATCCCTGTCCCCCAAGCCTCAGCCCTTTTGGTGTTCAGTTTCACCAGCAAAAGAAAAGGAGAAGCAAGATTCAAGTTTCTTCTTTCTTTTCCACTTAAGCCAGGGTGTTGTTCAAGCTTTCACCCCAGTTGTAATTTCAGAGCCTTCTCATGTGTGTTGGGTAATCTGCAAGAGGCCAACAGGTCATTGGGCAGTAAGCCCAGGAAACCTACCTTAGACCCCGGTGGCAGCAGGCCACCAGGTTCCTCTTGTCAGGTCCAGACTTGCTTACTTGATCCCTTAGAAACTTGTGTCCTTGAAAAGTTTGATTGTAAAGAGCATTGCCCTGGTAGTTTGTGGTCTGATGCTCAGATTGAACAGTTTCAATTTTGTTTTAGCAGAAAAGAGTGGTTTCCAAAATCAACTTAAACTAGATATAAAATTCTTCCTGGGTCAGAAGTATTAGGAAAGACAGTGTTGGTGTATTAGCTTTACTCACAACTTGTCTTTTTTTTTTTCTTTTTTTTTTTTGAGATGGAGTCTCACTCTGTGGCCCATGCTGGAGTGCAGTGGCATGATCTCAGTTCACTGCAACCTCTGCCTCCTAGGTTCAAGTGATTCTCCTGCCTCAGTTGCTCGAGTAGCTGGGATTACAGACACGCACCACCATGCCCAGCTGATTTTTGTGTTTTTAGTAGAGAGGGGGTTTTGCCATGTTGGCCAGGCTGGTCTCGAACCCCTGACCTCAAGTGATCCGCCTGCATTGGCCTCCCAAAGTGCTGGGATTACAGACGTGAGCCACTGTACCTGGCCTCAACTTGTCTTATTGTTGTTATTATTATTATTATTTGAGACAGGATCTCACTCTGTTGCCCAGACTGGAGTGCAGTGGCGCTATATCGGCTCACTGCAACCTCCGCCTCCTGAGTTCAGGCAATTCTCATGTCTCAGCCTCCCAAGTAGCTGAGATTACAGGCATGTACCACCATGCACAGCTAATTTTTTTTTTTTTTTTGATGTGGAGTCTTGCTCTGTTGCCCAAGCTGGAGTACAGTGTCCCGATCTCAGCTCACTGCAACCTGCACCTCCCGAGTTCAAGCGATTCCTCCTGTCTCAGCCTCCTGAGTAGCTGGGACTACAGGCACATGCCATCACACCCGGCTAATTTTTGTATTTTTAATAGAGACGGGGTTTCACCATGTTGGTCAGGCTGGTCTCGAACTCCTGAGCTCAGGTGATCCGTCCGCCTCGGCCTCCCAGAGTGCTGGGATTACAGGCGTGAGCCACCACTCCCGGCCACAGCTGCTTATTACTTGCTCTATCCTATATCCTTTTAGAACCTGGAAACTAAGATTATATTTGTAAAGATATTGTTAGCAATTAAATCAATCCCAAGAGTGATATTCATGGTACCGATGAGATCAAGGGAAAAGGTTATATCTACCTCATTGGCTCTTGGTGTGAACGTTCTCTCTCCTTTTCTTTCACTTGGCTAACTCCTGTTCAGTTATTCTTTAGGACTTGACTCAGGAAGAGATGGCCTCCAAGAAGCCATCCTAGCAAGGTTACTCTTTTCTTGCCACCCTTGTGCAGCTCTTGTGCAGAATTTGATCAATGCTCTTATCACAGTGTACTGATATCACCTGTTCCCATTACAAGACCATAAACTGAAGGAAGGCAGTTTAAATATTTAAATATGTTTTTCTCTTGGGTTTTGCACAAGAGTTGGAACATTCAATTTACTGATAAAATGAGTATTGTTGGGCCATTTGGTGACTTCTTATTTTCATAGCTTTCCAGAGGGGGAGGCTCCAGTTATCTTTGGTTGGAAATTTACTTGTATCTGTAATTAGTTATTTTTCTGCTGCACTGAAGTCATGTGTATAGTTTCCCCTTCCTGGTAAGAGTTCTTCCCCTTGACTCTTGGGAATTCTTATAAATCAGTGTCAATATTTCTTTGTCCTTTCCCTTTTCTGTAGCACATCATACATGTATCTACCGTGAGTATCTTTTTATAGGTCTGTGTTTATTTGCCTTTTTTCCATTAGCTCCTTCTTAGATCCTTGGTTTTGCCACTTCTTTTTTTTTTTTTTTTTTGAGATGGAGTCTCCCTCTGTTGCCCAGGCTGGAGTGCAGTGATGCGATCTCAGCTCACTGCAAACTCCGCCTCCCTGATTCAAGTGATTCTCCTTCAGGCTCCCGAGTAGCTGGGATTATAGGCGCCTGCCACCACACCCAGCTAATTTTTGTATTTTTAGTAGAGACGGGGTTTCACCACGTTGGCCAGGCTGGTCTCGATCTCTTGACCTCGTGATTCACCTACCTCGGCCTCCCAAAGTGCTGGGATTGCAGGCATGAGCCACTGTGCCCAGCCGGTTTTACCACTTCTTAGCTGTTGATTTGGAGCAAATAACTTCACTTTTTAAAATTTTTTTGAGACGGAATCTGGCTCTGTCATCCAAGCTGGAGTGCAGTAGCGCAGTCTTGGCTCACTACAACCTCCGTCTCCCAGGTTCAAATGATTCTCCAGCCTCAGCCTCCAGAGTAGCTGGGACTACAGGCGTATGCCACCACGCCTAGATAATTTTTGTATTTTTTGGTAGAAATGGGGTTTCACCATGTTGGCCAGGCTGGTCTCTAACTTCTGACCTCAAGTGATCTGCCTGCCTTGGCCTCCTTATGTGCTCGTATTACAGGCGTGAGCCACAGCACCTAGTCTAACTTCACTTCTTTGAGCCTATTTTCTCAACTAAAAAATTAAAGATCTGGATATGGTGGCTCATACCTGTAATCCTGGCAACTCAGGGTGCTGAAGCGGGTGGATAGCTTGAGGCCAGAAGTTCAAGACCAGCCTGGGCAACCTAGCCAAACCCCATCTCTAAAAAAGTTTAAAAACATCCAGGTGTGCTGGCACAGGCCTGTAGTCCCAGCTACTTGGAAGGCTGAGGCAGGAATATCACTTGAGCTTAGGAGTTCAAGGCTGCAGTGAACCATGATCATACCACCATTCTCCAACCTAGGAGACAGAACCAGACCCTGAGTCTAAAAAAGAGTTCCTTTTTTAGGACTCCCTTTACCTCCCTTGTAGGAGCCCACTCAGGCCTACCAGCATGACTGACCAGACCTCTGTGAAAGGTACTTAGAGAATAGAATCTCTGTAGTTCTTTTTTTTTTTTTTTTCTGAGATAAAGTCTCACTCTATTGCCCAGGCTGGAGTGCAGTGGTGCGATCTCAGCTCACTGCAACCTCCGCCTCCTGGGTTCAAGTGATTCTCCTGCCTCAGCCTCCCGAGTAGCTGGGACTACAGGCGCCCGTCACCACGCCTGGCTGATTTTTTTTATTTTTAGTAGAGACGGGCTTTCACTGAGTTAGCCAGGATGGTCTCGATCTCCTGACCTCATGATCCACCCGCCTTGGCCTCCCAAAGTGCTGGGATTACAGGTGTGAGCTGCCATGCCTGGCCGAGAATCTGTAGTTCTGACAACCTCCTGGGAACGTTCATTTCATTGTCAGAGAAGTGGTCCCTTCCTGGGCCTATTCAGTTACCTGGTCTCTTTCTCTCATAATGGCCTTTGCCTGCCTTACACTGGCTTGAGACCTTATTTAGTCAAGACTGGGTGCTTCTGTGTGGCCACCCTGCTTTTATTTTTAGATAGTGCAGTTCTTTAATAGAGATCTTTAGCCTGCCACAGAAAAGGGCATCCAAGCTGGTGGTCTGGTTAGTATTTGTTCAGGAGCTACTGGCCATGGTTGGTTTTGGGCACCCTGTCTCCACCGCCTTTGCTCACAGGCACATACATAACCATGTGTTTGTCCTCCACCTCTGTCCCCTCTTCCCCACCCCTTCCTGGCCCATGCTTTATAGAGTGCAGTGGCATGATCTCTGCTCACTGCAACCTCCCCCTCCCAGGTTCAAGTGATTCTTGTGCCTCAGCCCCGCGAGTAGCTGGGACTGCAGGTGTGTGCCACCATGGCCAGATAATTTTTTTTTTTTTGAAAGAAGGGGTTTGCACTTGTTGGCCCCACTGTTTTGGACTTTTTTTTTTTTTTTTTTTTTTTTTTTTGAGACGGAGTCTCGCTCTGTCGCCCAGGCTAAAGTGCAGTGGCCCAATCTCGGCTCACTGCAAGCTCCGCCTCCCAGGTTCACACCATGCTCCTGCCTCAGCCTCCAGAGTAGCTGGGACTACATGTGCCTGCCACCACACCCAGCTGATTTTTTTGTATTTGTAGTAGAGACAGGGTTTCACCATGTTAGCCAGGATGGTCTTGATCTCCTGACCTCATGATCCACCCGCTTCGGCCTCCCAAAGTGCTGGGATTACAGGCGTGAGCCACTGCGCCCAGCCTTGAATTCTTGACCTCAGGTGATCTGCCCGCCTCGACCTCCCAATGTGCTGGGATTACAGGCATGAGCCACTGTGCCCAGCCGCTTTGCAGTATTCTTGACAGTGGATATCTGAGACCTGAACAACAGCACTAACCCCAACACCATTCTCTTCCCATCTGTGTTTCAGGGTGCAATGGCGGCTTCCTGTGTTCTCCTGCACACTGGGCAGAAGATGCCTCTGATTGGTCTGGGTACCTGGAAGAGTGAGCCTGGTCAGGTGAGGGATGGGGGAAGAAAAGAAAAACTTGTTGAGTCTCTGCCTGCATTTTCCTAGCAGCCCCATCCCCATACTCCCCTTCCAGTGGAGATGAGCCTGGAGAGCAGTGGGAAGAGATGAGAGAAGAGACCAGTTATATACGCTGGGCTTCCCCAGCTGACTCAGAGAGTGGGCTGAGGGACCCAGCAGCGCTGGGGGCATAGGAAGGACATCTTTCTCTAACTGGATCTGCACTGAATGCTGTGGCAGACATGCGGCCCCTCTGTGCCCATCCCTGTGCTATGACCCCTAATATGGCAGTTATCACCCTGTGCTGTGATCATGTCTCCTCTCCCACACTGGGTTCTTTGAGGGTTTAGCCTCTCCCTACTGCTCAGTCCAGAATTAGGCATATAGAAGGTGTCAAGGTTTGAAGAATAACTAGGTGGATTGTATAGACCAAAGGTCAGCAAGCTTTTTTTTTTTTACTTGAGACAGGGTCTTGCTGTGTTGCCCAGGCTGGAGTGCAGTGGCACGATCTTGACTCATGGCAGCCTTGACCTCCTGGGCCCAAAAGTGACCCTTGCACCTCAGCCTCCTGAGTAGCTGGGACCACAGGCACACACTAACATACAGGTCCAGCAAACTTTTTTTTTCTGAGACTGAGTCTCACTCTGTTTCCCAGGCTGGAGTACAGTGGCATGATCTTGGCTCACTGCAACCTCCGCCTCATGTGATTCTCGTGCCTCAACCTCCTAAGTAACTGGGACTATAAGCATGAGCCACCACACCTGGTTAATTTTTTTATTTTTAGTAGAGACAGGGTTTTACCATATTGTCAAGGCTGCTCTTGAACTCCTGACCTCAGGTGATCCACCTGCCTTGGCCTCCCAAAGTGCTGGGATTACAGGTGTGAGCCACCTCGCCCAGTCACAGACTTTTTTTTAAAGAACAAGATGGGGCCAAGTGTGGTGACTCATACCTATAATCCCAGCACTTGGGGAGGCTGAGGCAGGAAGAGTGCTTGAGCCCAGGAATTTGAGACCAGACTGGGCAATACAGTGAGACCCCATTTCTACAAAAAATTTAAAAAATTAGAATGTGCCTGTGGTCCCAACTACTCGAGAGGCTGAGTTAGGGGGATTGCTGGAGCCCTGGAAGCCGAGGCTGCAGTGACCTATGACCACACCACTGCACTCCAGCATGGACAGAGCGAGGCCATCTTTTTTTTTTTTTTTTTTT
>NW_016807423.1:1371459-1373251 GCF_001698545.2 Rhinopithecus bieti | reverse complement strand
AAAAAAAAAAAAAAAAAAAAAGTAGGCTGGACACTGTGGCTCACGCCTATAATCCCAGCACTTTGCGAGGCCAAGGCAGGTAGATCACAAGCTCAGGAGTTCGAGGCCAGCTTGGCAAACATGGTGAAACCCCGTCTCTACTAAAAATACAAAAATTAGCCAGGCATGGTGGCACACGCCTGTAATCCCAGCTACTTGGGAAGCTGAAGCAGGAGAATTGCTTGAACCTGGGAGGCAGAGGTTGCAGTGAGCCACAATTATGCCACTGCACTCCAGCCTAGGCAACAGAGCAAGACTCCATCTAGGGGAACAAAAATAAAGGAAAAGAAAATTAAAAAACAATTCGATTATATTGGACAAGTTACAGATGGAGGTGATTATATACTCATGTGACCTTTTAATAAGTAACCACTTAAGCTGGGTGCAGTGGCTCACGCCTGTAATCCCAGCACTTTGGAAGGCTGACGCGGGCAGATCACCTGAGGTCTGGAGTTTGAGACCAGCCTGACCAACACAGAGAAACCCCGTCTACTAAAAATACAAAATTAGCCAGGCATGGTGATGCATGCCTGTAATCCCAGCTACTCAGGAGTCTGACGCAAGAGAATCGCTTGAATCCGGGAGGCGGAGGTTGCAGTGAGCCGAGATCGTGCCATTGCACTCCAGCCTGGGTAACAAGAGCAAAACTCCGTCCCAAGAAAAATAATAATAAAATAAATACATAACCACTTAAAAATGTAAATGTAGTTCTTAACTCAAGGACTGTTAAAGTTGATAATTGACCCCTGGTGTGGACCCTCCCAGCTGAGAGGAGTCTGGGAATGTAGACCTGCTCTCTTAGGGTGGACGTAGCTATGAAATTTGGCTCCTGCCTGGAATGGGGCATTTCCCCAGCGCTTCTTCCTTCTTCCTTGGGAATCTGGAGTCAGAGTGAAGACAAGTTTGGGGATTACGTTTGAGAGAAGTCCCAGCAGAGAGAACAGATTCTTCTATCTGGAACTTAAACTGGTATTTGTGGTGTGTGCTTGGATGAGCTGTGTCTTTTTTCCCTTTTGCTTTCTTTCCTATAGCTGCTTAGGAGCCTGGAGCCAGGGTCCCTGTACTTCAGTCAGGCAGTTGTCACAGCCTCGGACAAGTCCATGAGCTAGGTCAAGGCAGGGGGTGGGGGCCACAGCCAAGGTCAAGTCGGGGCCTGGAACAACAGGGGTCAGATGTTAAGGGAAGTACGTCTGCACCTAGGTGGGGATCTTGAATACTATGCCAGGCACCCACAACAAGAGCTTTGGGTGCTTTGTGTCTAGGGCTGGGTACCCTTGGTTCTGCTGCTGATGCCATGTTTCCAGTCTGGATTTTAGCAAAATTAACTAACCCATCCTTCTACCTGATGCCTGTTTTCTTCTCTCTCATTAGGGGGTTCTGGGTCCAGCTTTCAGCCCACTTATCTGCCTTCCTTAATCTTTTCCCCCTTCTAACCTCTTTTGCTGGCGTGTGCTCTCAGAGCTCCCAGAGTCTGTCTGCATGACTTCCTGTATGTTGTTGGCCTAGGAATTTTTTCTTATGTTTCTCTAACTAGCTCCTTAGAACCTGGAACTTGTTTCTATGGTCTATACTTTTTTTTTCTATCTATTTATCCATCTGTCTTCTGATTGAAAAAAAAATTTTTATTATTTTTTAAATTTTAAAATGTTATTTATTTATTTAATTTATTTTTGAGATGGAGTCTTGCTCTGTCGCCCAGGCTGGAGTGCAGTGGTGCGATCTTGCCTCACTGCAAGCTCTGCCTCCTGGTTCA
>NW_016807423.1:1362751-1367857 GCF_001698545.2 Rhinopithecus bieti | reverse complement strand
GGCAGGCGCTTGTAGTCCCAGCTACTCAGGAGGCTGAGGCAGGAGAATGGCGTGAACCCGGGAGGCGGAGCTTGCAGTGAGCCGAGATCGCGCTGCTGCCCTCCAGCCTGGGCGACAAAGTGAGACTCCGTCTCAAAAAAAAAAAAAAAAAGTGGGGGGGGCCAGGCGCGGTGGCTCAAGCCTGTAATCCCAGCACTTTGGGAGGCCGAGACGGGTGGATCACGAGGTCAGGAGATGGAGACCATCCTGGCTAACACGGTGAAACCCCGTCTCTACTAAAAAATACAAAAAACTAGCAGGGCAAGGTGGCGGGCGCCTGTAGTCCGAGCTACTCAGGAGGCTGAGGCAGGAGAATGGCGTGAACCCGGGAGGCGGAGGCTGCAGTGAGCTGAGATCCAGCCACTGCACTCCAGCCTGGGCCACAGAGCGACACTCCATCTCAAAAAAAAGAAAAAAGAAAAAGCATGGCTTTTTAAAAATTCTTGGCCCTTTGTCCTCTCTGGGATTGGAGTTTGGGACACAGAGTGGCTGGATGGTCAGGTAGGGCAGAAGCCTGGCATTTGTGTCCACACTTGGTGGGGCTGTCTCTTACTCAGGCGGGGAGACAACCCCTTCCCGAAGAATGCTGATGGGACCATATGCTACGACTCCACCCACTATAAGGAGACTTGGAAGGCTCTGGAGGCACTGGTGGCTAAGGGGCTGGTGCGGGCGCTGGGCCTGTCTAACTTCAACAGTCGGCAGATCGATGACATACTCAGTGTGGCCTCCGTGCGTCCAGCTGTCTTGCAGGTAAGGACAGCAAGCAGATGAGTGGTTTAGGGGTTGTGTGCTCAAGAGCATGAGTGAGCAAACAATGGATCTGCTTAAGGGAGATGGCTAGCAAGTTGTCAGTGTTGGTGCAGAAGTCCTCTGCCTAAAGGTGGGCATTGAAGCAGTGGGAGAGAATGAAATTGCCGATGGGAAATGGTGAGAAAAACAGGCTGAGAAGGGGAGTGGGGTAGTCAGCAATAGGGGGTTGGTCCAGACATGCATGTCTGGGATGGGCCAAGCAAGCTGGGTGTGACCACTTCATGGTGATGGGTTATTCTTTGGCTCAGGTGGAATGCCACCCATACTTGGCTCAGAACGAGCTAATTGCCCACTGCCAAGCACGTGGCCTGGAGGTAACTGCTTATAGCCCTTTGGGCTCCTCTGATCGTGCATGGCGTGACCCTGATGAGCCTGTCCTGCTGGAGGAACCAGTAGTCCTGGCATTGGCTGAAAAGTATGGCCGATCTCCAGCTCAGATCTTGCTCAGGTACGGGGCAGTCTTAGGGAGAGGGCCCTGGGTTGGGAGGCAAGGGTTAAGGGATTTCTTGTTTCAGTGTCTGAGTGAGGCTAAGGATCTTGCCCTGTGATCTGGAGGGAGGCCACTCTAGGCATATTCCCCATTTCAGCAGGGCTCAGGTGCTCTAGGAGCTTAGGGAAGGCTGCATGGAGAACAAAATAATGCTTATGAATACTGACTCCTTTTCCTCATCTATCTAATCCCCCAACTTAGGTGGCAGGTCCAGCGGAAAGTGATCTGCATCCCCAAAAGTATCACTCCTTCTCGAATCCTTCAGAACATCAAGGTACTTCGTAACAGGTTCTATCTTCTTTAGCATTTTGGGACATTTTCTTGGCCCTCACTCTACCTGGGTAAAAAGGCAGTGTTGTGGAACCCCAGCTTCTGCTCACAAAGCTGTTGTTCCTGAACCCCACTCTCTATCCTCAGGTGTTTGACTTCACCTTTAGCCCAGAAGAGATGAAGCAGCTAAATGCCCTGAACAAAAATTGGCGATATATTGTGCCTATGCTTATGGTGAGGATGTATCAGCCCCCTAGACTCGGTGAATGTGAGATTTGGGGTGGGATTCTGGCCCAGGTGTGACCTCAGGCTTGCTGGTTGTGAGAGGGACACAATGTTGTAGGTGGGATTGCTATGCTGGACATAGTGCTCTCATTTCTCTTTATTGAGCTCAGGGAAGTAGTATGGCTCAGGGATAAGGCATATAACCTGTGAGTCTCAGTGCTGCTTCTTGATATCTTGTAACCTAGAGCAAGTTATTAAAGTTCTCCAAGCCTCAGCTTCGTATGTGTAAAATAAGCCCAGTTCCTGACATGTAGTAGATTCTCAGCAAATGATATGAGGAGAGCCCAGAAGGCATTGTTGACCTCACTCAAGGGGTTGGGTTGGGAGGGAAGTCTGCTGTACTTAGGGAAATAAATGGTTCCTGGCCTCTTGATCTCAGTTGAGACTGCACACTCTTAGGGGCAGGGGCAGCTACATATCAGGCTGTGGGTTTGGTGCTAGAATGCTGTTGATACTGTGATGTTCTCTGAGATGGGGATCCTGGCCACTGCCATCTGACATAATGTTGTACACAGATTAGTTTTGTTTAGGATGATTTGGGGAAGACGCCTGGAGTCTTTGGAATGGCAACTCCTGCTGATGGAGTAATCTATCTGTGTCTCTTTCCAGGTGGATGGGAAGAGAGTCCCAAGGGATGCAGGGCATCCTTTGTACCCCTTTAATGACCCGTACTGAGATTACAGCTTCTTGGCCTCCCTCCCACCTCTCCAGCTAATGAAGTCCTGCCACAGTGGAAAGAGGGAGTTAATAAAGCCATTGGAGCACCCATATTGCTTGCTTGTCTTATTTGCCTGGTCAGGCCTGAGATGGAGGCTGTTTCCCTCAGGGATGACAGGCCTAGGGCTGCTGGATGTGACCTGCCCTTGAAGCCCAAATATTCGTTCTGGAGGAACCTGTGAGGAGGCTGAGTAATTCCTTATCCTTGCATTAGGCACGTTGGGAAGTAGCGCCATCTACTGGCAAATCTTAAGCACTGCAATGCTTCCCTAGAGTCTTGTCAAGAATGCCTCAGGAGTGAGCAATCAGGGCAATGATTGTCCATTGGTTTCAAGGCAGTGCTGGACCTGGGCCCTGAGTTTCCATCCCCCTGTCCTGATCAGTGCCTAGGTTTAGCAATATGAAGAATCCAAACGACTTACATTCAGAAGTTAGGGAATCCCAGCTTGCAAAATCACAAAAGATGGGGACAGGGGGTTTTTCCATCAGACACTTATGGTCAGTGTGCATAGGTGACCTGCAGGAGGCAGAGTCCAGCCCAGACCTTGTCACTTGGCCCCTAAGGCCCAATCTTATGCACTTTTTATTGGTGGCCATCAGAGGCCACTGATAAACAGGTTTTAGGAAGGTTTTTGGCAAATCTGTCTAAACTCCAGTCACACGAAACTCATTTTACTTTCCCAAACTATTGCTCTTCTTTCAAGAAGTATTTATTGGGTACTTATGGGTTAGGCATGATGCTAGGCCCTGGGGATATAGCTATAACCAAGACATAGAAGTCCCTACAGCCTACTTGAGGAGACAGACTAAGTAATTGCATAATTAGTTTAATTACAGTTGGAAGAAGTGTTACGAGAAGTGCAGGGTGAGTAGCCTACTTATTTAATCAGCTAAGAGTGAAAGATGAATAGGGATTAATTAGTTAAAGGAGGTAAGAGTGGGAACAGCATTCCATACAAATTGGACAGCTTAGGGAAAAGTCTTGAAACTGGAAGATGCTGCTGGAAAAACCTAAAGAAGATTTGTATTGACAGCAACTAAAAGTAAGGGGGACCTGGCGGTAGAGGCGATAGCATAAAACAATGCTGGAATTGGTAGGAACTGATGATTGAAAGGCCTAGAAGACTGTTGAGATTTCTATTATTTATTTATTTTTTGAATTGAGGTCTCTGTCACCGAGGCTCTAGTGTAGTGGCACAATTATGGCCCACTGCAGCCTTGAACTCCTGGGCTCAATCCTGATTTTTAAAATATTTTTGGCTGGGTGTGGCGGCTCACGCCTGTAATCCCAGCACTTTGGGAGGCCAAGATGGGTGGATCACCTGAGGTCGGGAGTTTGAGACCAGCCCGACCAACATGGAGAAACCCCATTTCTACTAAAAATACAAAATTAGCTGGGCATGGTGGCACACGCTTGTAATCCTAGCTACTCGGGAGGCTGAAGCAGGAGAATCACTTGAACCAGGAGGCGGAGGTTGTGGTGAATTGAGATCGTGCCATTGTACTCCAGCCTGGGCAACAAGAGCAAAATTCCATGTCTAAAATATATCTATATATATGTATATATAAATAATATATATATATAAACATTTTTTTTTTGAGATAGTGTCTTGTGATGTTGCCTAGTCTGATCTTGAACTCCTGGGCTCAAGGGATCCTTCTGTCTTGGTCTCCCAAAGTGCTAGGATTATAGGTGTGAGTCACTGCACCCAGCTCCAGTTTTTTTTCTTGTTTTCCCTTAATGCAATGGGAAACGATGGAAGAGTTTTCAGCAGGAGTAACATGTCATAATTTGTGCCTTACAATGGCATGGTGGCTCATGCCTGTAATCCTACTACTTTGGGAGGCTGAAGAAGGCTGATTGCTTGAGCCCAGGAGTTTGGGACCAGCCTGGGCTTCATGGTAAAATCCTGTCTCTACAAAAAATACAGAAATTAGCTGGGCATGGTGGCATGCTGCAGTGAGCCATTATTGTACCACTGTACCCTAGCCTGGGTGACAGACCGTGTCTCAAAAAAAAAAAAAAAAAAACCACAAAAAAACACAAAAACCACTCCAGTTCAGTAGAAAGAATGGATTAGAGGGCTGGATCAAATGGATCAAAAGGAGGTGGAAGAAAGCATGTTGGAAGTTAGTCTTTTTTTTTTTTTTTAATGACAGAGCCAGTCCGGCACAGTGGTTCATGCCTGTAATCCCAGGATTTTGGGAGGCCGAGGCAAGAGGATCACGAGGCCAGATCAAGACCATCCTGGCTAACACGGTGAAACGCTGTCTCTACTAAAAATAGAAAAAAATTAGCTGGGCGTGGTGGCAGGTGCCTGTAGTCCCAGTTACTCAAGAGGCTGAGACGGGAGGATCGCTTGAACCCGGGAGGTGGAGGTTGCAGTAAACCAAGATCACGCCACTGCACTCCAGCCTGGCAACAGAGCAAGACTCCATCTCTTTTTTTTTTTTTTTTTAGACGGAGTCTCCCTCTGTCGCCAGGCTGGGGT
>NW_016807423.1:1355924-1360346 GCF_001698545.2 Rhinopithecus bieti | reverse complement strand
CGTCTCGGCCTCCCAAAGTGCTGGGATTACAGGCTTGAGCCACCGTGCCAGGCCTATTTTTAGATTTTTAAGAAACCTCTAAAATGTTCTCCATAGTGGTTGCACTAATTTACATTCCCACCAACAGTGTTTGAGGGTTCCCTTTTCTCCACATCCTCACCAGCATTTGTTATTGCCAATCTTTTGGATATAAGCCATTTTAACTGGGGTGAGATGATATCTCATTGTAGCTTTCATTTGCATTTCTTTGATGATTCGTGATGCTGAGCACCTTTTCATATGCCTGTTTTCCATTTGTATGTCTTCTTTTGCGAAATGTCTATTCAAATGTTTTGCCTGTTTTCACTGGATTATATTTTTTCCCATAGAGTTGTTTGACCTCCTTATATATTCTGGTTGTTAATCCCTTGTAAGAGAGGTAGTTTGCAAATATTTTTTTCCCATTCTGTGGATTATCTCTTCACTTTATTGATTGTTTCCTTTGCTGTACAGAGCCTTTTTAACTAGATGTGATCCCATTTGTCCATTTTTACTTTGGTTGCCTGTGCTTGTGGGGTATTGCTCAAGACATTTTACCCAGATCAATGTTCTGAGAGTTTCTCCGGTGTTTTCTTGTAGTTGTTTCATATCTCAAGGTCTTAGATTTAAGTCTTTAATTCATTTTGATTTAGTTTTTGTATATGGTGAGAGATAGGGGTCTAGTTTTGTTCTTCTGCATATGGATATCCTGTTTTCCCAGCACCATTTATTGAAGAAACTGGCTTTTCCCCAGTATGTGTTCTTGGCACCTTTTGTTGACAGTGAGTTCACTGTAGGTGTTTGGATTTGTTTCTGAGTCCTCTATTCTGTTCCATTGGTCTATATGTCTGTTTTTATGCCAGTACCATGCTGTTTTGGTTACTATAGCTCTGTAACAAAATTTGAAGTAAGATAATGTGATTCCTTCAGTTTTGTTCTTTTTGCTTAGTGTAGCTTTGGCTATTCTGGGTCTCTTGTGGTCCATATAAATTTTATGATTTTTCCATTTCTGTAAAGAATGTCACTGATATTTTGATAGTGATTACATTGAATCTATAGATTGCTTTCAGTAGTATGGACATTTTAACAATATTGATTCTTTCGGCCGCGGTGGCTCAGCCGCTAATCCACACTTTGCGGAGGCCCGAGACGGGGCGTATCACGAGTCAGGGAGATCGGACCATCCGGCCTAACACGGTTGAAACCCCGTCTCCTCAATTAAAAATACAAAAACTAGCCGGGCGAGGTGCGGGCGCCTGTAGTCCCAGCTACTCAGGAGGCTGAGGCAGGAGAATGGCGTAAACCCGGGAGGCGCGAGCTTGCAGTTGAGCTGAGATCCGGCCTCTGCACTCCAGTCCGGGCGACAGAGCGAGACTCCGCCCTCAAAAAAAAAAAAAAAAAAAAAAAAAACAATATTGATTCTTCCAATTCATGAACATGGAATATCTTTCCATTTTTTTGTGTCCTCTTCAATTTATTTTGTGTTTTATGGTTTTCAATATAGATATTTTTTTCTTTGGTTAAGCTAATTCCTAGGTATTTGATTTTATTTGTAGCTGTTGTAAATGGGATTACTTTATTTCTTTTCCAGACTGTTCAGAAATTAGTCTTGACTCAAACATCTCACCCTGCCTAACATTAACATTCTCTATAGCAAATGTCTATTTTGTTGTTGTTAACAACTTACCTGAAAAATTAGCAACAGACATCTTTGTCTAATCACTGTGGTTGTAGGAAAATCCAGGTTCTTTTCACATGAACAGGAAAGATTAGGCTCGTAGAAACTTTGAGGGGCGAGGAGGATGGAATTTATTGGGGAAAAAGGAAAAACAACACAGCAAAGCAAGAGAGGGATTCCTGTTAACAGGCCCTCATCTCACAGATTGAATTCCAGGTTCCTCACAGGAACAGGAGGGGCCAGGCTCCTCCCCACAGCAAACAGCGTGAACTTCCATGGCTCCAGCCCATTCTCAGTGCACAGGCCAGTCAGAGGTTCTCTGGGAACTCCTTTATACTTGGCTGTCTCATTTCCCCATCTAAAGAAGTACATCTAACTGCCCTTAGAGTGAGGCTAAGGACAAAGACCGATCTTAACTGCTTCCTGCTGGCAGGGGGTGCTGTTTTGGGAAGATGGCAGTCAGATCTCCCTCAGAGGCCTATCTTAGGGTCCCCTGCAGAAGGGGCCATCATCCAAGGCTCTGGTTGCATGTCTGTTTGGAGTTCGATGACCTGAAGCTGAGAAGAGACAAACTGGGTTATTAGAAAACATGTGTCAAAACAAAACAAGGGTAAGGACAGGTGAAAAATCCTGAGACCTTTTACCAGTTTGCATGGGGGAGGGAGGCCAAAAGCCCAATTGGTAAAAACACTTTTACCCTTTTGCTGGCATGTCAGGCTTCTGGGTTCCCTTCCCCTGGGCCCAATCCTAAGTCAGCCACTTTAAAGTTCGGGAAATTAACTCTTTCTCAATTTGGAGGATGTATCTGAGGGGAGTATCCCGTAGTATGGAGACACAATTGCCTATTTGTAAAGAGAGAACAGGGGAGGAGAAAGAAAAAAAAGTGTTTTTTCAAAGGAGTCCCAGGAGTTCAAGATGCACTCAAAAGAAGTACAAACTAAAGGTGAATGGCTACTCACCTAGAAAGAGGGAAGCAGGCACCCCTGGTTCCTTTCTCTTCCTAGCAAATACCTGGGGTATGTAAGGGAGGGAAAGTGAGGCATTCCTTTTTCTTTCCACCATCCTTGTGTCCCTGAGTTCTGGTGACTGCAACAGCATGCCACCTATGGGTGTTAAAGAGGCTTTCACCCATGTTAACTAGGGGGGCTGGGGGTGGGAATTATTCACTCTACCAACATATGCTTTATCTCCCCTGCTGTCAGTAGCCTTGAATTCCCTAGACTTCCTTTATGCCGTGGATACTAGCATGACTTTTATTGACTTTTATTCATGAAACAGGAAGCTTGGCTTAATCAGCAGGAGTCAGCCACACTCATCTGTGCCGTGACTTTTAACTTCCATTGTCATCTTCCTCTGGATCCCTCAGATCCAGTCTTCTTTCCTAGGGCTTTGACCTGAAGCTTGGAATTGAGTTTGAGACAAAAATGTGTCTTGGAGGGAGTTGCACGGACTCCTCTTTTTTTTTTTTTTTTTTGAGACGGAGTCTCGCTCTGTCGCCCAGGCTGGAGTGCAGTGGCCGGATCTCAGCTCACTGCAACCTCCGCCTCCCGGGTTTACGCCATTTTCCTGCCTCAGGCTCCCGGGTAGCTGGGACTACAGGCGCCCGCCAACTCACCCGGCTAGTTTTTTGTATTTTTTAGTAGAGACGGGGTTTCACTGTGTTAGCCAGGATGGTCTCAATCTCCTGACCTTGTGATCCGCCCGTCTCGGCCTCCCAAAGTGCTGGGATTACAGGCTTGAGCCACCGCGCCCGGCCTACGGACTCTTTATCGTGAGCCAAATGCTAAAGTGAACCTGTGGAATTGAGTCCTCCTGAAACAAGGGAGAGAAAAGGATGTCTTGTGACACACCCAGATAACTGGTGGCTATAGTTATGCCTGCTAGGATTTGGGTGCATGGTGCTTGTCTTTGGTTAGCTCCCTTGGTCTTGCTTTCCAAAAAGGACACCTCCAGGTGATGGGTGCCCTATTTATTCTCATTGCCTGGTGGGATTTGATGTATAATTGCTCAGAACTAGAATATTGATCCAGATTTCTACATTACTCATCCCTTTTGTTCTTTCTGAGTTGTAGCTGGAGATTGCTGGTTGGTTCACAGGAACAAGCAGGGTTAGTCTAAAATGTAGGCAAAGACTTAAAAACAACTAATGAGTTTAGAATTTAATGACAAATGAAGCTGGGCATGGTGGCTCATGCCTGTAATCCCAGCACTTTGGGAGGCCAAGGTGGGTGGATCATGAGGTCAAGTTATCCAGACCATCCTGGCCAACATGGTGAAACCCCGTCCCTACTAAAAATACAAAAATTAGCTGTGGTGGTGCACACCTGTAGTCCCAGCTACTCAGGAGGCTGAGGCAGGAGGATTGCTTGAACCCTGGAGGCAGAGGTTGCAGTGAGCCGAGATCGCGCCACTGCACTCTAGCCTGGCAACAGAGCGAGACTCCATCTGAAGTCTCAAAAAACAAACAAATAAAAATAATTTAATGACATATGTATACATTTTGAAACATAATTTCTTTCTTAGCAGTCCTCATTTTTTTTTTTTTCAAATTTTCTTTTGTTACCAGTTCTCATTTTGTTGAAAATCATGATAGGACTGAGTTGTTTGCAAAATAAACTTTAGTCTTATACTTGGCCTAATTAGTTGCATAAAGTGCAGCAAGAATAACTATTTCTACATAGGCCTTTTAGATTGGCTTTGATGCAACTCTGTTTCACAACTTTTCT
>NW_016807423.1:1345210-1353156 GCF_001698545.2 Rhinopithecus bieti | reverse complement strand
CCAGTTCTCATTTTGTTGAAAATCATGATAGGACTGAGTTGTTTGCAAAATAAACTTTAGTCTTATACTTGGCCTAATTAGTTGCATAAAGTGCAGCAAGAATAACTATTTCTACATAGGCCTTTTAGATTGGCTTTGATGCAACTCTGTTTCACAACTTTTCTTAGAGAAGACCTTTTAAAGCCCAGCCCAGCCAAGGGTTTTTATCCTCAAATACCTGTGAGTTGGGTGATCCTCTTCTCTTAAGGTCCCAAGATAAACTTGGAACTCCTGGGCCAGTTAGAAAGTGACATTCTTGGCCGGGTGCAGTGGCTCACACCTGTAATCCCAGCACTTTGGGAGGCCGAGGCGGGCGGATCACAAGGTCAGGAGATTGAGACCATCCCTGGCTGACATGATGAAACCCCATCTCTACTAAAAATACAAAAAAAAATTAGCCAGGTGTGGTGCCACATGCCTGTAGTCCCAGCTACTCAGGAGGCTGAGGCAGGAGAATAGCTTGAACCTGGGAGATGGAGGTTGCAGTGAGCCAAGATCATGTCACTGCACTCCAGTCTGGGTAACAGAGCGAGACTCCGTCTCAAAAAAAAAAAAAAGTGACATTCTTTACTGACCACAGGTCAGGAATCCTGTTCAGGGACTGTGTAGGCAAGGGTATGAAGCCAGTTTTTTTCCCCAGGGGGATTTTTTTGGCTCTGCAACTTGAGCTTGACTGCTTAAAAGGAAGCATACCCTTGCAGTCAAAGCCTCGGTAAAACAACCAGTTTCTCCAATTGCATCCTGTTGCAAAAGAAAATGGATTCTTACTGCACTGATGCAAACAACTATATTACCACAAGTTAAAAATACTCACAGAGGCCGGGTGCGGTGGCTCACACCTGTAATTCCAGCACTTTGGGAGGCCGAGGTGGGCGGATCACCTGAGGTCAAGAGTTCGAGACCAGCCTGGCCAACATGGTGAAACCCCCTCTCTACTAAAATATAAAAATTAGCCAGGCATGGTGGCAGGTGCCTGTAATCCCAGCTACTCGGGAGGCTGAGGCAGGAGAATCGCTTGAACCTGGGAGGCAGAGGTTACAGTGAGCCGAGATCGTGACATTGCACTTGTGCCTGGGGGACAAGAATGAGACTTCATCTCAAAAAACAAACAAAAAAGAATACTCACAGATATTTTCCAAATTCTAGAGGAACAAGGCAGAGAGAAACAAAAAACATGCTCTAGATTTTGGTCACAAGAGTATATCTTATTCAGTTTATGAAAGGCCATAAATAGTTCAAAATAAGTTTCCTTGACTCTGAAAAACAAAACAAGGATTAGCAATATTCCAAGCAAAAGTTAAAAAGTTTGCTTCAGTTTCTTGAGTGCCTTCATTGAACTCTTGTTTTACTTAATATTTATGAACATTTTAGCTCTTCATGAATCTTGTATGTTTTTCCTTTATTCCAATGTCACAATCTCCAAAGTTATCAGAAACCTGTATTTGAGAGCACCTGTCAAAGTTCTATAGCTTATTATAAACCATGTTTTGAAAAGGATTAAAACAAAACAACAATTGTCTGTGAATAACAAAATGTTCAGGGTAGTTACACTTAGAAGCACAATTGACAAAGAAGTTTGATTATCTCTGTGGTTTACAAAAACTTAACAACCTTAATTATGATTGAGAGCATATACTCAGACATTAGAATTTTAGAAATTCCCTACAATTTCGGAATATGTATTATTCACCAAAATATAACCTAAAGAAGATTGAACATAGTCCCATGTACCTAAATGTTTCAAATAATCCTGTTTACCTCTCTTTTCTGGACACTGCAGGGGCCCTTCTGAAGTATTTGAAAAGCCAGGTGTCAGGAAAGACAATTGTGAAACTGAAGTTTGATTTTGGTCTCAAACTCCTGGCCTCAGGTGATTCACGCCTGCCTCGGCCTCCCAAACTGCTGGGATTACAGGTGTGAGCCACTGGGCCTGGCCTTATTTTTATTTATTTATTATTTATTTTTGAGACAGAGTCTCACTCTGTCACCCAGGCTGGAGTGCAGAGGTGCGATCTCAGCTCACTGCAACCTCCACCTCCTGGGTTCAAGTGATTCTCCTGCCGCAGCCTCCTGAGTAGCTGGGACTACAGGCCCCTGCCACCACATCCAGCTAATTTTTGAATTTTTAGTACAGATGGGTTTTTACCATGTTGGCTTGGATGGTCTCATCTCCTGACCTTGTGATCCACCTGCCTTGGCCTCCCAAAGTGTTGGGATTACAGGCGTGAGCCATTGCACCCAGCTATTTTTTTTTTTTGAGATGGAGTCTTACTGTCACCCAGGCTGGAGTGTAGTAGTACAATCTCAGCTCACTGCAACCGCCAACTCCTGGGTTCAAGGGGTTCTCTTGCCTCAGCCTCCCCAGTAGCTGGGATTACAGGCACCTGCCACCACTCCCGGCTAATTTTTGTATTTTTAGTAGAGATGGGGTTTCACTGTGTTGGCTAAGCTGGTCTTGAACTCCTGACCTTAAGTGATCCGCCTGCCTCGGCCTTCCAAAGTGCTGGGATTACAGGCGACTGCCACCACGCCCAGCCTAAAATATATTTCAAAATATATTTATCTGAGTTCCTCAAAGGTAGAGTCCATGTCTTTTGTCCCCAGAACCTAGTACAAAGTCTTGTATCTCATAGTTACTCAGTGAATGTTAATTTAATGGATGAATCGGTCACACTAGCAATTGTAAAGTTTTTCTCAGGCCTTAACCTTGGCTGCAGGGAGTTTGCAGAGATCTCCCCTCCCCACACCCTCCATTTACGATGTATCAGACTTGGGGTAAGCCATTCAATGAGTGCTTAGCATGAATCCGACACAGTGCTAATTACCTGTAATTCTCAAAATGTCCTTAAGAGGTGGCTACTAATATGTCCTCATTTCACACTTAACCTTAATCCCAGCTACTCGATTACAATCCTGGTTACGAGACCTGGCTCACGTCACCTAGCTAATAACGGAAGAGCCCACGTGTTTGCCATAGGAATTGGCATTTTCATGTCCAGCTCTCTAGCCCCAAAGATTTCAACCCCTTAGAGCCATAACAGATTGGAATAAGAATCCTCTCCAGGAATCTTTCCCAATATGCTGGAACCTAAAAGGAAATAAAAACCCCTATTCTGATCAGCGTAGACTGGGCCATGGTGAAAAGGAATGGATGATGTTCCAGGTATGAGGAAGTGCAGCTTTTTAGCCTGCCAGTTATTTTTCAGTCAGTCAGTTGCAGGAAATGAGGCACACTGCTTTCCATAACTGACTTGTCTTGCAACTTTCTGAACAAGTCACACCTCCCTGACCTGTTTTTTTTTTTTTTTTTTTTGAGACGGAGTCTTGCTCTGTTGCCCAGGCTGGAGTGCAGTGGCGAGATCTCGGCTGCCTGCAACCTCTGCCTCCCAGGTTCAAGTGCTTCTCCTGCCTTAGCCTCCTGAGTAGCTGGGATTACAGGCGCCTGCCACCACGCCTGGCTAATTTTCGTATTTTTAGTAGAGACAGGGTTTCACCATGTTGGCCAGGCTGGAACTTTGGCCTATTTATTTATTTATTTATTTATTTTTGAGACAGAGTCTTGCTCTGTTGCCCAGGTTGGAGTCCAGTGGCTAGCTCTCGGCTCACTGCAACCTCTGCCTCCCGGGTTCAAATATTCTCTTGCCTCACCGAGTAGCTGGGATTATAGGCGCCCGCCACCACGCCCGGCTACTTTTTGGAATTTTTTTTTTGCCACGAAGTGTGTTTTATTTTCATTATTCATACAAATAATTTTCTATAATATTCCAGGGCAAACCGGAGAATTTGGCAGTCCGATTGGGGGGGGTCCCTTCAGAGACCCACAGGCCGGTGGCATCGGCGCGGAGTGCCCAGGTTCACAGTGCAGCTTGTGGCTCGTGTCCATCTTGCAGGTGGCTCTTCCTCCACATCACGACTGGGGTCTCGAAGATGACGGGGGTAGGAAATCCTCCAGGATTTTAGGAAATTTCACTCCGCTTCTCCTGCTCAATGGTCTCTTTGGTCGGCAGGGTGTTCTTCTCCTGCGTCTCCGTTTTCTTCAGCTTGGCCTTATCGAAGCTGGCGATTTCCCCCATGTCTGGTTTGTCTGCCATTTTCTTAATACAATCCGTGTAGTCGGGTTCCGAGCCCGGGATCCCGGTGCTCCCACTCGCGTTGCTGCAGCAAGAGACCCTTTTTGTATTTTTTTAGTAGAGACGGGGTTTCACCATCTTGGCCAGGCTGGTCTTGAACTCTTGACCTCGTGATCCACCAGCCTAGGCCTTCCAAAGTGCTGGGATTACAGGCGTGAGCCACCGCTCCTGGCCCCTTGGCTTATTTTTCTAAGAAATAGACTAACACCGATCTCACTAGTAGCATTGTTAAGATTAAACAAGATGGCTAATAGCTTTAAAGGGTCTAATCACAGTACCCCCACATGTAGTAGTCACTCAGCAAATGATAGCCAGGAGTGGACGAAAAGCGCTGGGAGTATTAAACCAGCCAGATTTGGAGTCTGGGCAGGGCCTAAGAGGATGGCATCAGCGGATTGGGCCAGCCAAAGGGGGCGGGTTCAGAGGGAGGAGCCAGCCGCCTCCCGCTGCAGCCCCGAGCTTTGAATCAAGCGCGGTAGTTTCAGCTGTAGCCAATCCTAGAACAAAATCTTCTTGCGTCAGTTGTTGCTGAGGCCCAGATCT
Source organism: Rhinopithecus bieti (assembly GCF_001698545.2). NCBI lineage: Eukaryota > Metazoa > Chordata > Mammalia > Primates > Cercopithecidae > Rhinopithecus > Rhinopithecus bieti. The sequence continues at coordinate 1,348,444 of NW_016807423.1, read as the reverse complement.
CACCCAGATCAGTTCTAGTTGCTGCTGCTAGTACCCGTCCTCGGCTCTTGCGTGTCAGTCCGTTAGGACTCAGAGGACGGAGAGAAAGTCTAAGTCACCTTCCTCAGTATCCAGGCCGGAAGGAGACTCTCGGCTACTCGCCCTAAACATGCAGAGCAGCACTGGCTTCCCTGTCTCTGGATGCCGCAGGGACGTCCTGTCAGGAGTTGCAGTGGCAAGATTCCAGTTCTTATGCGACTTGGTAGAGAAGCAGGAAGTTGCTGTTTATCGGACAAGGGGGGCTAGGGAGGGAAACAATCCCGCGGAGCCATATGGAGAGGGCAGTAGGTGTCCTTAGATAATGGTAGGCCTGCGGGGGACGGTGGGGCGGTGTTGAGTCCTGGCCCTTTAAACCCGAGGGGGAGGACCCGGAAGTGGCTGGGCGGGGCGAAGGGCCCTCGTATATAAGAGGGCACCAGCCGCGCGGGGTCTCTAATCTGCCATTTTCTGTCCCTGAGTGAGTCTCTGGCGTCCCAAATTGCCTGTTTTTCTCACAGGCTCTATTCCGTTCGCTAGTTCGCCACCCCAAGGGAACGATGGCCACTGAGTCCACAGCTACTGCCGCCGTCGCCGCGGAGCTGGTTTCTGCCGACAAGTAAGGGGGACTGGAAAGCTTGAGGCACTGGCCAGTCCGCGGGGAGGGCAAATGGACGGGGGCTCCTGAGAAAGGACAGACCGGTGGGCGGGCGTACTTGCCTTCCCGGGAGCAGCTGTCGCTGTTCGGGAAGGCCCGGTCACTGGAGCAGTCCTCCTCTTGCTGAGAGCCTCGCGCACCAGCGGTAACGGCGGTCGGCTGGCGCCCCCTGCCCCGCTTTTTGCGGCCGCCATCTTGCCGGGGGCAGCGGCGGCTGTATCCATCGCCTGCCCCTCTCCTTCCTCCCCCGGCCCGGGGCGGTTGGCCGGGAGGCGGGGCCCTGGCGCACGAGTTGGCCTTCACTCCCCTTCTGTCCCCAGCGTGTGCCTCGGGTAGAGTCCCTGGATAACCCGGGAATATAACCAACGGAGATTTGGCGCCAAAAGAAAAAAAAAAACCCTGCACGAGGAAGGAGGCTGGACCTGAGGGGTCGGGGTGGGCGGGGCCTTGCTGAGGGCGGGGTTTTGCGCGCGTCCGTTCGCTTCCCTTGCCGGCTCTGGAGCAGGGGGCGGGGCCTTGAGGAGGCGGGAAAACTCTATTGTTTGGGGCCTCTGCGGCTCCAGCCGGAGCCTTTGGACTATCTCTGTGGGACAGGTGAGGCTAGTTCCGCCCCCCACGCCTCGCTCACGTCTTGTGCTGGGAGATAGTTATCGCTCCCCTCAACTCCGTGAGCCCCTGCCTGTGGTGGGGAGGATTGTAGTTCTTTAGACTTCGGAGGTGTTGCCTTGTTCGGGGGAACATCCGGACGCAAAGCGTCTTCAGAAAGCGCTGTCTGGAGCTCTCACCAGCACTGTTTGGTTGCTAGGTGAATCGGCAGTAATGTGCACGAAGTGGAGAAGGGCTGGAGGGAAACAAAATAGGATTGCTTTGAAAGCAGCACAGTGCCACTCAGGCGTAATCTATTTTTTGAACAGTGGAGGGAAACACTACATGAGTTCAAGGAAACAAGTGCTGTTTCCCATACAGTAGGTCTGATTTCCCAATCTTGCCTTATTTTTTTAGTGATCTGGTTCTGTTTTTTTTTCTTTTTCTAATCTTGTGCGCTTTAGAGGTTAGCTGCCTTCCCTGTGAAAGGAATGGTTGCTGTAAAGTTTTTTAAATTGATATTCTATAGGCTTACACTCTGTCATGATTATGTCTTAGTTTGCTTATAGTTAGAGATTTACTTACATCTCTGCTTACCACCTTTTGTTTTCTCTGCATTCTTGCAGAGCAGTGGTTCTCAAGTCACCCTGACAATCATCTGGGAACTCATGGGAAATATAATTTTAATTTCAAACTCCCATTACCTGCCTCTTTCCCCATTGATTCGATATGAGCAGTATAGATTGGACTTGGGAGTCGTGCTATAGCTGTTATAAAAAGAGCTCCTTTTTATAATGTTTCCTGGATAGCTCTGGCAGTCAGTATTTCACTGACAGATGTGTGTTTTTGTTTTGTTTTTGCAGACAGGGTCTGGCTGTCATACCCAGGCTAGAGTGCAGTGTTGTGGTCATAGCTCACTGCAACCTCGAACTCCTGGGCTCAAGTGATCCTCCCTAGTAACTTGGGACCACAGTCGCCATGCCTGGCTAAGTTTTTGTAGATACAGGGTCTTGATGTTGCCCAGGCTGGTCTCAGACCCTTGGGTTCTAGTAATCCTCCCGCCTTGGTCTCCCAAGGTGTTGGGGTTACAGGTGTGAGCCACTGCGCAGGACCAGGTGTGTGTATGTGTTTTTTTATTTTTATTTTTTTGAGATAAAAGTATGCAACAAATATCTCTTGCAGGTCCCCTGTGTCTTGCCAGAGTTAGGTCATTAGTGAACTTAGTCTCAGCTTCCTGGCAGGTTATACGTACAGAAAGTTTATATGTGGCTACAAGAAAGCAAACCATTTAAGTAGTTCCTCACTACTTAATTGAAAGCTAAAATTGAAAGCTGAAACTGAGCAATTATATGTGCTGGGTGTGTGTGTGTGTGGTAGGGGGCAGGGTCTCTGTCACCCAGGCTGGAGTGCAGTGATGCCATCATGGCCCACTGCAACCTCTACCTCCTGGGCTCAAGTGATTCTCCCGCCTCAGCCTCCTGAGTATCTGGGATTACAGGTGCACACCACAAGACCCAGCTGATTCTAGTATTTATTTTGTAGAGACGGGTTTCACCATGTTGCCCAAGCTGGTCTCCCAACTCCTAGGCTCAAGGGATCCACCCGCCTGGGCCTCAAAGTGCTGAGATTACCGGCATGAGCCACCAAGCCTGGCTGGTATTTTCATTTTCATTCCCTCGTTTCCCCATCTAATTAGTGTGAGAGAACAATGAAAGCATGTGCCTCAGTTAAGTAAGTTAGTGGGGACATTTAGAAGTAAAGTTTATAAGGTCCTCATGTTTAAGGGTAAGTTAAAGAAAATGACTTGAATTTAGACTTTAGGTAAGAATGTACATTATACTTCGAGGATAACCATTGAAAGAATAAATATAACTTCCGAACCAGTAGAAAGAAAAAAAAAAACGGAATGAGAAATAAACCTCAGTTCAGGTTTTTTAAATTTAGGAAATGGGGATTTTTTTTTTTTTTTTTTTTTT
>NW_016807423.1:1340229-1342322 GCF_001698545.2 Rhinopithecus bieti | reverse complement strand
TGAGCACCGCGCCCGGCCTGGGTAAAACATACTTTCTAAGTATACTTTTTTGTTTCTCTTAAGAATGAGTGGCCAAGCACGGTGGCTCACACCTGTAATCCAGCACTTTGGGAGGCTGAGGCGGGCGGATCACGAGGTGAGGAGATCGAGACCATCCTGGCTAACATGGTGAAACCCCATCTCCACAAAAATACAAAAAGCCGGGCATGGTGGGGGGCGCCTGTAGTCCCAGCTACTTGGGAGGCTGAGGCAGGAGAATGGCGTGAACCTGGAAGGCGGAGCTTGCAGTGAGCCGAGATCATGCCACTGTATTCCAGCCTGGGTGACAGTGCGAGATTCTGTCTCCAAAAAAAAATGAGCAGTAGCAGGTGGGCAAGTGTTTGTGTGTTTTTTGTGAGTGTTTGTTTATATTAAATCCATTAATCTATTCCCATTGGGCTTTTTTATCCTGTTGACTGTAAGATTCTATGTATATTTGTTAAGTTAACCTTTTGTGAAATGAATTAGATGGAGTAGAATCTATCAATATCCTGTGGTTTCTGGTTTGTTTGTTTACTTATTTATTTATTTGAAACAGGGTCTTGCTCTGTTACCCAGGCTGGAGTATAGTGGTATGATCATAGCTCACTGCAGCCTCTATCTCCTGGGCTCAAGCAATCTTTCCACATCAGTCTCTGGAGTAGCTGGAACTACAGGCATACACCACCATGCCCAGCTAATTTTATTTTTGGTAGAGACAGGTGTCGCTGTGATGCCCAGGTTGGTTTTGAATCCCTGAGCTCAAACAGTCCTCCCACCTCGGCCTCACAAACTGTTGGGATTGTAGTAGAGAGCCACTGCACCCTGTCTGATTTCTGGATTTAAAATGACCTTCTCCAAACAAATTACTAAGTAATTTCACTGTCATTTCCTCTAGCTTCATACTCATTCTAAAAATTCATAAGGAACTTCATAAAACTAAGAAGTCGTAGCTTCATAGTTGTAAATGTAGTGGCTATTAGAGTTAACGTTTTAAAAAATAACTGGATCAGGCCGGGTGCGGTGGCTAACACCTGTAATCTCAGCACTTTGGGTGGCCGAAGCGGGAGGATCACTTGAGGTCAGGAGTTTGAGACCAGCCTGGCCAATATGGTGAAACACCATCTCTGGTAAAAATAGAAAAATTAGCCGGGCGTGGTGGTGGGCACCTGTAATCCCAGCTACTTGGGAGGCTGAGGCAGGAGAATCGCTTGAACCTGGCAGGCGGAAGTTGCAGGGAGCCGAGATGATTACTACTGCACTCCAGCCTGGGCGACAGAGAAAGACTGTCAAAAACAAAACAAAACTGGATCAGACATATCTATTGCCCAGATAGGACATGAACATCTGTTTATAATTTTTGTTCATCAGTATTGTATAAATTTGTTCATCATCGGTTTATAAATTTTGCTCAGTCCAGTAGTCCTCAGAGCATGGTTCTAGAAACCAGCAGTGTGTCACCTATGCAGTTGTTAGAAATGCAGATTCTTGAACCTTACCTCAAACCTTCAGACTCAGAAACTGTAGGGGGTGGAGCTCAAACTGTTTTAACAGTTCCTCCAAATGGTTTGCATACAGACTACAATTTGAGAAACACTGCTTTAATTCCGTTTTTTCCAACTGTACAAGTACTGCTTTAGTTCAGCCTCTTTTCTATTTGTCTAGGCTTGTGCTAAGCAAGAATAGATATAAATTTATCAGCTGGGCACGGTGGCTTACACCTGTAATCCCAGCACTTTGGGAGGCCGAGGCAGGCGGATCACAAGTTCAGAAAATCAAAACCATCCTGGCTAACACGGTGAAACCCCATCTCTACTAAAAATACAAAAAAATTAGCCAGGCTTGGTGGTGGGCACCTGTAGTCCCAGCTACTCAGGAGGCCGAGGCAGGAGAGTGGTGTGAACCTGGGAGGTGGAGCTTGCAATGCGCTGAGATCCGTGCCTCTGCATTCCAACCTGGGCAATAGAGCGAGACTCCATCTCAAAAAAAAAAAAGAGAAAAGAAAATTTATCACTGATAAGTGCTTTACAATGTTATTTAATAGTGTTTTACTGGTTCCTTGCTTGTAAAGGTAT
>NW_016807423.1:1333463-1339544 GCF_001698545.2 Rhinopithecus bieti | reverse complement strand
AAAAAAAAAAAAAAAAAAAAAACTATTTGATATAAATGGCTGTGACAGAGTTTGTAGATAAGGATCCAAGACCATTTCAAGATTTTAGGCAAATGGCCCAGATAGCTTACAACCTGTAGCTGAAAGCACTGCCCTTTAAGTTGTTCCTCATCCCTGTGGTTATAGCTGTGAGGTCGCTACTTATTTTCAGCCGTGGATATTTGAATAAGAATTAAATTTGATAATGTAAGTAAATAATACTTGGGTATTTAATAAATGACAGCTCTTTTATTCCTGTATATTTTTCTGAATTTATTTTCAGGCTTAATAATTGTCTCCAGTTTTACCTTTTTTCTCATTTTTTTATTACAGAATTGAAGATGTTCCTGCTCCTTCTACGTCTGCAGATAAAGTGGAGAGGTAAGATTATTTACATGGTATATAATTAGATTCATATCTGGAACATTAAGAGAAATACAACTTTACAGTTTCATTGTTTTTGTTTTTTAATTAATTAATTTTTATTTTTTTTATTTTTTTTATTTTTTTGAGGCGGAGCCTCGCTCTGTCGCCCGGACTGGAGTGCAGTGGCCAGATCTCAGCTCACTGCAAGCTCCGCCTCCCGGGTTTACGCCATTCTCCTGCCTCAGCCTCCCGAGTAGCTGGGACTATAGGCGCCCGCCACCTCGCCCAGCTAGTTTTGTATTTTAGTGGAGACGGGGTTTCACCGTGTTAGCCAGGATGGTCTCGATCTCCTGACCTCATGATCCACCCGTCTCGGCCTCCCAAAGTGCTGGGATTACAGGCTTGAGCCACCGCGCCCGGCCATTAATTTATTTTTGATAGAGGCAAGATGTTACTTTGTTGCTCAGGCCAAAGTGCAGTGTGCAATCAGGGCTCACCATAACTTTGAACTCCTGGGCTCAAGCAGTCCTCCCACCTCAACCTCCTAAGTAGCTAGGACTATAGGCACATGCCACTACACTTGGCTCCCTTTTTTTTTTTTTTTTTTTGGAGACAGTCTCACTCTCTTGTTCAGGCTGGAGTGCAGTGGCACAATCTCAGGCTCACTGCAAGCTCCACCTCCTGGGTTCATGCCATTCTCCTGCCTCAGCCTCCCTAGTAGCTGGGACTACAGGCACTTGCCACCACGCCCGGCTAAGTTTTTTTGTATTTTTAGTAGAGACGGGGTTTTACCGTGTTAGTCAGGACGGTCTTGATCTCCTGACCTCGTGATCCACCCATCTCGGCCTCCCAAAGTGCTGGGATTATAGGCATGAGCCACTGCGCCTGGCCCACTTGGTTCATTTTTAAGTTTTTTGGAGAGATAGGGTCTTGCTATGTTGCCAAGGCTGGTCTCAAACTCCTAGCCTCAAGCAATCCTCCCTGCCTCAGCCTTTCAAAGTGTAGGATTATAGGTGTAAACTACCAGGCCCGTCTCACCTCTTCCCCCTGTACCTTTTCCATCTTGATATGACTATGGTTGTTTTTCTTAATCTCAGATCTACACCTGCAGTGACTATGTTTCTTAATCAGAGGTGGGCATAATAATTAACTAAAAAGCTTACCCAAAAGGTAGATGCTATCTCTAGATTTCTTGTTTTATTTTTTAGAGACAGGGTCTTGTTCTGTTGCCCAACCTGGAGTACAGTGATGTGATCATAGCTCACCACCACCTCGAACTCAAGGGTTAAAGGGACTCTTCTGCCTTAGCCTCCTGAGTAGCTGGGACTATAGGCATGCACCACCACATCTGGCTAATTATTTTATTTTGTTTATTTTTGAGATGGAGTTTCGCTCTTGTCACTCATGCTGGAGTGCAGTGGTACAATCTTGGCTCACTGCAACATCTGCCTCCTGGGTTCAAGCAGTTCTCTTGCCTTAGTCTCACAAGTAGCTGGGATTACAGGCGGATTCCACTACGCCTGGCTAATTTTTGTATTTTTATTAGAGATGGGGTTTCACCATGTTGGCCAGGTTGGTCTTGAACTCCTGACCTCAGGTGATCCTGTCCACCTTGGCCTCCCAAAGTGTTGGGATTACAGGTGTGAGCCGCTGCGCCTGGCCGAATTTTATTTTTCTAAAAGGAGTCTTGCTTTGTTGGCCAGGCTGGTCTCCAACCTGGGCTCAAGCAATCCCCCTGCCTTGGCTTCTGTAAGTGTTGGGATTACCAGCCCGATCTACCATGCCCAGCTGATTTTATTTGTTGAGCTTGAGGTAAAATTTGGGTTCATGTATTACGGAAAAGCTTTCTGATAAGATTGAGAATTATTACTGTTAGAATATCTTACAAATATGTTTTTTTGGTTGGTTGTTTTTTGAGACGGAATCTCACTCTGTTACCCAGGCTGGAGTGCAATGGCACGATCTTGGCTCACTGCAACCTCTGCCTCCGGGGTTCAAGCGATTCCCCTGCCTCAGCTTCCCAAGTAGTTGGGATTACAGACGCCACCACCACGCCCGGCTAATTTTTGTATTTTTAGTAGAGGCAGGGTTTTGCCATGTTGGTAGGCTGGTCTCGAACTCCTGACCTCGGGTGATCTGCCCGTCTCGGCCTCCCAAAGTGCTGGGATTACAGGCGTGAGCCACTGCTGCCCAGCCACAAATACATTTTTTAAGTGTCTACAGGGTTTTATGTTTTTCATGTTTGAAATCCCATTGTCATCTTGGTTATTTAACTCTTTTCCCATTTGCCCCGAGAATACTTGCCGGTGGTGCTTGGGGCTGCAGCATTTACCCAGTGATAAATGCCATGAAATGGCTCTCCTTTATTATTTTCACATCACTCTAATATATCGATTTTGGATAAAAAGACATCATTTATAGCATTCTGTTTTAGTAATGGTATTTCCATTTACAAAATATGGCAATTCTCATTCACTATAAATGTCAAATCCTAGAAAACGTAGCATTCCTGTGTATGATGTTAACGTTATTCTCAAATGGTTTTTGGCCAAAGATTCATTTGATGAATCCAATTTTTCTGAAATAGACGATTCTGATGTTAGTTGTGTTGAGAAATAACTCCGGCCAGGCACGGTGGCTCATGTCTGTAATCCCAGCACTTTGGGAGGCTGAAGTGGGCTGATACTTGAGGTCAGGAGTTCAAGACCAGCCTGGCCAACATGGTGAAACCTTGTATCTACTAAAAATACAAAAATTAAGCTGAGTGTGGTGGCGGGCGCCTGTAATCCCAGCCACCTCGGAGGCTGAGGCAGGAGAATCACTTGAACCTCGGAGGTTGAGGTTGCAGTGAGCCAGGATTGTGCCACTGCACTCCAGCCTAAGTGACAGAGTGATACTCTGTCTCCAAAAATAAATAAATAAATAAATAAATAAAATAACTCCAAGAACAGTTTTATATTTTTATTTTCACACTGAAAGTCAGATTTGCTTCAGCTTCAAAGAACATGTTTATGTAAAATTAAATGAGAGTTGGCAGCGAGCTGTACTTTTTTTTTTTTTCCTAAACGGGAAAAGGGTTAAAATTTATGAAATACTGTTTGGCTGGGTGTGGTAGCTTGCACTAGTAATCTCAACACTTTGAGAGGCCAAGCAAGACCTCCATCTCTGAGGGGATCACATGACCCCAGGAGTCTGAGACCAGCCTGGGCAACATAGCAAGACCCCATCTCTACCAAAAAAAAAATTTTTTTTATTTTTTTATTTTTTTATTATACTTTAAGTTCTAGGGTACATGTGCATAACGTGTAGGTTTGTTACATATGTATACTTGTGCCATGTTGGTGTGCTGCACCCATCAACTCGTCAGTACCCCTCAATTCATCATTTATATCAGGTATAACTCCCAATGCAATCCCTCCCCCCCTCCCAAAAAATTTTTTAAATTTTTCATTGTGACACTTGCATGTGGTCCCAGATACTGGGGAGGCTGAGGTAGGAGGATTGTGGCAAGCCCAGGAAGTCGAGGTTGTGGTGAGCTGTGATCCAGCCACTGCACTCTAGTCTGGGTGACAGAGTAAGACCCTGTCTCCAAAAACAAGGAAAGAAAAAAATAGGGCTAGGTGCAGTGGCTCATGCCTGTAATCTCAGCACTTTGGGAGGCCGAGGTGGGTGAATCACCTGAGGTCAGGAGTTCAAGATCAGCCTGGCCAACATGGTGAAACCCCATCTCTACTAAAAAAAATACAAAAATTAGCAGGGTGTGGTGGTGAGTGCCTGTAATTCCAGCTACTTGGGAGGCTGAAGCAGAGGAATCACTTGAACCCAGGAGGCAGAAGTTGCAGTCAGCCAAGATCACACTACTGTACTCCAGTCTGGGTGACGAGCGAAACTCCATCTCAAACAAAACAAAACAAAATGTCTTGTGAGTTAATCTGGTATTTGGGTGGTATGAATACTGAATACTGTTTAGGATTGATCCTAAACACAATACTTTTAAGGGGGTTACTTAAACCGTGGTATTTTAAGTTTCTGGACTGACTAAATGAAGCTAGGCTACCCAAAACACAGTGCTTGATATGTAATCATCAGTATTAAACTCCGTTGCCCAGGTTGGAATACAGTGGTGCAATTGTGGCTCACTGCAGCCTTGACATTCCCTGGGCTCAGGTGATCCTCCTGCCTTAGCCTCCTGAGTATGCTAGGACCAGAGATGTGTGCCACCATGCCTGGCTGATTTTTGTATTTTGTTTTTAGAGATGAGGTTTTGTCATGTTGCCCAGGCTGGCCTCAAACTCCTGGGGCTCAAGCCATCTTCTCACCTGAGCCACCCGAAGTGCTGGGATTACAGGCGTGAGCCACCATGCTTGGCATAAGCATTTGATTTTTAGAGGAGCAGAATATTCTGATTCTGAGAGAAACATGAAGAATGGTTGGAAAACACATTATTAGTCTCACTTTAAATTTATAACCTCTGACCTAAAGTGCGTTTTTAGTTTTGATTGGCACTTACACCTCATTTCTCCGGTCAAGTTGTTTTCCCATTCTGCTGAACTGCTTAATCTTTCCTCCTTTTTTTTTCCTCCTTGAGTCAGGGTATTGTTCAGCCACTCAGGCAGGGTATTGTTCAGCCACTCAGACAGTGGGTCCTGATCTTGGCTTGGTGCAGTGTCAAACTCCTGGGCTCAAGAGATCCTCCTGCCTCAGCCTCCCAGACTAAGTTTTTTTTGTGTGTATGTGTTTTAGGGACAGGGTCTTATTATGTTGCCCAGGCAGGTCTTGGACTCCTGACCTCCCTATGATGCTCCTTCCTCAGCCTCCCGAGTTGTTGGAATTACAGGCATGAGCCACGGCACCCAGTTGATCAACTTTTTCTTTATATTTTCTTAAACAGTCAGCACCATACCCCTCATCTTGCTTTTACCTGATGATTTTCCTTTGTTTTATGTTTGGTTCTGGATTTTTGTTTGTTCACTGAAAAACAATACTAAGAGAAATTTCTTAACACTGTGCCATAAATCTGTAGCCATATATTCTCTCCTTTTGAATGCCTGTTCATGCTCTTATTCAGCAGTTCTTAAAGTTTTTTTCTTGTATACCCTTGGGGTCTCAAGTACTCTTTCAGGGATAATGTAAGATCAAAACTGTTTTTGTAGTAACAAGGCTGCCTTTTTGACCACTGGCACTGATCGTGCAAAAGTAATGGTGGATAAACCTGCTGTTGCCTTAACATAAATCAAGGCAGTGGCAACAAACAGTACTAGCAATTCTTGTGTTCTTCACTATCACCTTCACTTAGAAAATGTCCATGATGAAGCATTACAAACTTAAGTTTATTAATTCTCAGTCCTTGACTACGTGGCTTTAAGGTAACCTGGCAAAATAGGAATTATGGATGGAGCGCTTCAGCATATCAAAAGTAGGTACAATGGTTTTCTTTATGAAAAGCCCTTGTGTGATTTTAATTAAGAGTTGATTGAGCTTTTTTCATGTAACTTTATTTAGTGGCTTTTATTGGAAAGAATGTTTTATTCAAAAGTTTTATTTTTGAAAGAATGACCAACAGACAAACTTTTATTTAGACTTGGTACTTAGCAGATGTTTTCTCCAAAATGAATACAGTGAGCCTGTCACTTTAAGGGAAATAACTGTCAGAATCGGTGCTAGTGATAGAATGTGAGCTTTCTTTTTTTTTTTTTT
>NW_016807423.1:1299419-1330456 GCF_001698545.2 Rhinopithecus bieti | reverse complement strand
AAAAAAAAAAAAAAAAAAAAAAATAGAGAAAGAGTGGGGTTTTTGTTTTTTTTTTTGTTTTGTTTTTTTGGACATAGGGTCTTGCTCTGTTGCCCAGGTTAGAGTGGAGCAGCATGATCCTAGTTCACTGCAGCCTTGAATTCCTGGGTGCTAACCGTCCTCCTGCCTTAGCCTCCCGGGTAACGGGGACTGCAGGTGCACACCGTGATGTCAGCTAATTTTTGTATTTTCCTGTAGAGATGCTAGTCTCGAACTTCTGGGCTCATGTGAGCCTCCCACCTTGGCCTCCTGAAATACTGGGATTATAGGCATGAGCCACCATGCTCAGCCTTAGACTTTTCTTTTCTTTTTTTTTTTTTTGAGATGGAGTCTCACTCTGTCACCCAGGCTGGAGTGCAGTGGCACAATCTCGGCTCCCTGCAACCTCTGCCTCCCTGGTTCAAGCAATTCTTCTGCCTCAGTCTCCCGAGTAGCTGGGACTACAGGCACACACCACCACGCCCGGCTAACTTTTGTATTTTCAGTAGAGATGGGGTTTCACCATGTTGGTCAGGCTGGTCTCGAACTCCTGACCTTATGATCCGCCTACCTCAGCCTCCCAAAGTGCTGGGATTACAGGCATGAGCCACCGCAGCCCGGCCAAACTTTCTTTCCAACTGGTTTTCTCCCCAGTTCTATTCTTGTTCTGTCTTAGAAAGTCTATACTAACATGATGCTGCTCTCTTCCCTCTTCCCTTTTATTTCCCATATTCTTCCCCAGCTTAGTCTAGCTAGAAAAGTTTTCTGTTTTTCAAATATTTTAAGCAAGCTTGTTTTAGAGCTTTGAACTTACTGTTACCTCTGCCCTAGAGTGCTTTTCCCTTTTTTTTTTTTTTTTTTTTGGCTTACCATCATAAGTTCTCTGCTTCAATTTGACATTGTCCATGTGGTCTTAGCTCATTCTTGTTATAATCACAGTGTCTTGAATTGTGCCCAACAATATTAGGTGCCCAAGTATTGTTGATTGAATTAAGAAGAGGGATTATCCTTCCAAATAATTTGGTTTTCATTAATGGAACTTAGAATATCACTGACTCTTGCTCTTCTGACCCAGGTTTTTCTTAAAGCTATAAGAAACATTAAATAAAGGTCTAATTGACACACAGGAAACTGCACATAACTTTAACAATTATGAGTTTCTACATATGTATATACACCTGTAAACCATGATCACAATCAAGATAATGAGCATATTCATCACCTCAAAGTTTCCTCATGTGCCTTTGTACTTCATTCCCTCCCCAGCAACCATTAATCTGCTTTCTGTCACTGAAGATGGGTTGCATTTTGTAGAATATTATCTAAATAGAATCATACAGTAAGTACTGTTTCTTTTTGTATAGTTTCTTTGATTCAGCATAATTATTTTGAGATTCATCCATGTTACCATGTGTATTAATAGTTCATTCTTTTTATTAGTGAATGACATTTCATGATGTAGATATATCACAATTTGTTTATCCATTTGGGTTTCCAGTTTTTGGCTTACAAATAAAGCTTTTGTGAATATTTGTGTACAAGTCTTTGTATGGGCATTCATTTCCATTTTTTGGGTCCATACCTAGGAGTGGAATGGCTGGATCATATGGTAGGTATACATCTAACTTTAAGAAATGCCCAAACTGTTTGCTAAAGTTACTCTATCATTACATTATTACCAGCAGTGTTTGACAGTTCTAGTTGCCCTACATCCTCACCATCATTTGATGTGTGGTCAGTCTTTTAAAATTTTAGCCATTATAGTGAGTATAACAGTATCTTATCATGGGTTTAGTTTGTATTTTTTTGAGTGACCCATAATGTTGGCATCTTTTCATGTGCTTATTTGTCATCCATGTATCTTTGATGAATGTTTGTTAAAATCTTTGTCCCCTTTTTATTGGATTGTTTTTTATTATTGAATTCTAAGAGTTCTTTATATATTTTCAAGTCCTTTATCAGAAGTTTTGCATATATTTTCTACCAGTTTGGCTTGCCTTTTTTGTTTTTATAACAGTGTCTTTCAAAATCAAAAGTTTTTCATTTTAATGGTATGTCTACTTTATTGATTTTTTTTCCCTCTTGTTAATAGTTTGTGCTTTTTCTTTCATATTCAGGAAATCTTTGCCAAACCCAAAGTCACTAAGATTTTATCCTATATTTCCTTGTAGAAATTTTATGGTTTAAATCTTATATTTAGATAGCCTATGATCCATTTCAGATTAATTTTTGTATGAGGTATAGATAACAGTTGAGGTTCACTTTATTGCATGTGGATTTATAATTACTCCAGCAGCATCTGTTAGAAAGATTATCCATTCCCCATTGCATTTCCTTGGTACCTTTGTCAAAATTTCAATTAGTTGTATATGCGTGGATCTGTTTTTGTACTCTGTGTTCTATTTGATCCATTTGCTTTTCTTTATGCCAATACTACATTGTCTTAATCTTAAAATCACTGCCTCTTGCCCTATTGACCTAAATGCTTCCTCATAATTCTTCTAGCTAATACAATTTGTATGAATTTATGGTTCTTTTATGATACCTTTTTTGTTGCTTAATTAGCAAATATTTATAGTAATATACAATACAGGCTTTGTGAGTAGATGAGCTGTTATGAGAAAATACTCTAGTCAAGCTTCTGGGAATGTTGCCTTTAAGATTTCTTTTGATTTTTGTGATGGTAAATAAGTGTGTTAGCCAGGCCTTGCCAGAGTAGTCCAAAGGTTTTAAAAAATTAAACTATTGTTCAAATGTAGCAGGTATTCAAATAATACTGATTTAAACAGTACTTGACACTAGAAAAAAATCTTTTTCTTGCAGTCTGGATGTGGATAGTGAAGCTAAGAAACTATTGGGTTTAGGACAGAAACATCTGGTGATGGGGGATATTCCAGCAGCTGTCAATGCATTCCAGGAAGCAGCTAGCCTTTTGTAAGTATTGTATATTTTGCTATGATGTAATATTATGTTCTAATAAACCTTGAGTTATAAAAAGTTATTTTATGGGGAAAAAACATGAAGAGCAAGAGGTTTAAAACATTTGATTATTTTTCATGTGGTTTGTACCAGTAACTGTAAGTGTAAAACTTAAATATCACCAAGCAATTCCACCCTTTCATTTTCCTGAGTAATTTATATTCCAATCACTGCTAATTTAGGTGACCATACCTTGTCCTGGTTTGTCTAGGACCTCTCTCCCCACCCTCCCCTGCCTTTTTTTGTTGTTGAGACAGGGTCTCTGTCATCCAGGCTGGAGTGCAGTGGCACAGTCTCATGCTCACTGCAGCCTCAACCTCCCAGGCTCCCCAGTAGCTGGGACCACAGGTGTGTGCCACCATGCCCAGCTAATTTTTGTATTTTTTTGTAGAGATGGGATTTCCCCACATTGCTCAGGCTGGTCTCAAAGTCTTGGGCTTAAGCGATTAGTCCACCTTGGCCTCCCAAAGTGCTTTGTAAAGGGATTACAGGCGTGAGCCACTGAGCCCAGCCTGACTTTCTCAATTTTAACACTGGAAGTTTGTGTCTATGGAAACTCTTTAGGCCCAAGCAAGTCATGATTGATAGTGCTATTATTAGCACCGCATTTTTTCATACATTTTTAGCACATTTTTCATACATTCTTAGCACTGTTGTTGGAATTGCTTAGAAGTTGGTAGCTACCACCAGGTAGCCATATAGACCTATATCCTGGAGGAAAAGGTTAGCTTTAGGGCCTTAAAGATCATTTATTTTCCCCAAAGACTTTAATGTACCTCCATTATCTGAGAGGAAAAAAAAAAAAACTAAATCTTCAAGCATGAGGCTTTTGGTTTTTGGCTAGGTTTGAGTTAGTTTCATCAAATATAGTATTAGCAATTGGAATTGAAGGTCAGTCATTACATACATTACATACAGTTGATTACATTACATACAGTTAAATGTTCCTTATAAAAGAAATGGTTATAACAAAGCATTTGTGGGTTTCAGGTTTGACGCTTAATATCATTCCATTCTTTTCCTAACCCCCTACTGCCTCTCCCAATATCCAGAACAGAATCTTACTCCTGGATATCTGCAGTAATCTCTTGTCTGATTCCTGTCCTCTTTGTTCTTCTCTGCTTGAGCTTAATGAATTGGAGCTCTGGTAGGGTAGAGACCAAATTTTATCTGGTAGTATGTAGGGATTTTTTTTTTTTTTTTTTTTTTTTTTTTTTTTTTTTTTTTTTTTTTGGAGACGGAGTTTCGCTCTTGCTGCCCTGGCTGGAGTGCGACGGCACGATGTCAGCTCACTGCAACCCCGTCTCTCGGGTTCAAGTGATTCTCCTTCCTCTTCCTCCCGAGTAGCTGGGATTATAGGCACGCACCACCACGCCTGCCTAATTTTGTATTTTTAGTAGAGATGGGGTTACTCCATGTTGGTTAGTCTGGTCTCGAATGCCCGATCTCAGGTGATTCACCTGCCTTAGCCTCCCAAAGTGCTGGGATTACAGGCGTGAGCCACTGTGTCCAGCTGAATTACGTATTTTTATTTAAAAATGCATGGTTGTCTTACAACATAAAATGTTACCTAAGTTTTAAGCACACATAAACACTTTTTTCTTAGGTTATTTTTCCCAGATTACTGGAGAGGTCAGTATTCCCACGTTTTCCTGCCATTAAGGGTATTTAGGAAGAAAATTTGAGATGTCCTATTTTAATCTAGGAGACTACCCTTAAAGATGACCTCCATCACAATTTACTGCTTAGATTCTCTGTTTACTCTCTTTTTTTGTTTGTTTGTTTGTTTTTTTTGTTTGTTTGTTTTGAGACGGAGTCTTGGTCTGTCGCCCGGGCTGGAGTGCAGTGGCTGGATCTCAGCTCACTGCAAGCTCCGCCTCCCAGGTTCTCGCCATTCTCCTGCCTCAGCCTCCGGAGTAGCTGGGACTACAGGCGCCCGCCACCTCGCCCGGCTAGTTTTTTGTATTTTAGTAGAGACGGGGTTTCACTGTGTTAGCCAGGATGGTCTCGATCTCCTGACCTCGTGATCCGCCCGTCTCGGCCTCCCAAAGTGCTGGGATTACAGGCTTGAGCCACCGCGCCCAGTCTTGTTTACTCTCAATAGACTCTTAGGCCATTAGTTGGCCTGGCTTTGCATGAATTCTGTCAGTATTTCACTCCATGAAAACCAGTCTTCCTACCTTACATAGAAAAGTACTTTCTCCTTTCATTTATTTGTTCGTTTTTTTTTTTTTTTTTTTTTGAGACGGACTCTTGCACTCCAGTCGCCCAGGCTGGAGTGCAGTGGCAGTGGCCGAATCTCAGCTCACTGCAAGCTCCACCTCCTGGGTTCACGCCATTCTCCTGCCTCAGCCTCCCAAGTAGCTGGGACTACAGGCGCCTGCCACCTTGCCCGGCTAGTTTTTTTGTATTTTTTTTAGTAGAGACGGGGTTTCACCGTGTTAGCCAGGATGGTCTTGATCTCCTGACCTCGTGATCCGCCCATCTTGGCCTCCCAAAATGCTGGGATTACAGGCTTGAGTCACCGCGCCCGGCCTTCTCCTTTCGTTTATTATACTTATGTAATTTTTGTTCTTCCTTCTCTAAATTTAATAGCTAAGACTTATACGCAGTGCTATTTGTTGTCTAAACATTGTTTTCAGTGCTTTTACATACATTAACTCATTTAGTTCTTGCAACAGCTCTTTGAACAAACAGTTATTAACGTTCCCATTTACAGATGAGAAAACTAAGGCACTGTGAGAATAATTTGTCTAAGGTCTTTTTTTTTTTTTTTTTTTTGAGACGGAGTCTCGCTCTGTTGCCCAGGCTGGAGTGCAGTGGCCGGATCTCAGCTCACTGCAAGCTCCGCCTCCCGGGTTCACGCTATTCTCCTGCCTCAGCCTCCGGAGTAGCTGGGACTACAGGCGCCCACCACCTCGCCCGGCTAGTTTTTTTTGTATTTTTTAGTAGAGACGGGGTTTCACCGTGTTAGCCAGGATGGTCTCGATCTGACCTCGTGATCCGCCCATCTCGGCCTCCCAAAGTGCTGGGATTACAGGCTTGAGCCACCGCGCCCGGCCCCTTGTCTAAGGTCTTACAGCTAGTTATGGGTTAAAGGTAGGATTTGAATCCAGGTAAAACAGCTCCAGATATTCTGCACTTTACATCATGCCTTTCCATGGGCCTTAATCATCCTCTAGGTCCCAGCCAAAGGTCCTTTAACTATTCTGGTCTATATTGACATCCGTCTTTTAGCAGGAGGAATACCTATTAATACCTTAGGGTTGTTTGGCCCTACATTATATATTACTAATTGTAGCACAATTATTTCACTTACGGTGTGTATATGTTATATATTGATAAAGAGCATACAAGATTTTCATGCATTGTTTAACGTCGCTTTGACCTTGACTTGAAAGCAAGAGGGGCATTGGTTTCCTAGGAGTATGTTACTGGAGAAATACCAATTTATAACTGAAGAACTAGAACTAAATGTTTTAGACTAGATGGTAATTCAGATTTTAGATTTTTATTCTCTTTGTAGAGGTAAGAAGTATGGAGAGACAGCTAATGAGTGTGGAGAAGCCTTCTTTTTCTATGGGAAATCACTTCTGGAGTTGGCAAGGTATGGATGTTGTATTTAAAAACTGAAGTTTCCTTGTTACGATTGTTTACTAGCTTTGAGATTTCACAGGAACTAAGCAAGATTGCTTTTACCTAGAGAGTTTTGAAGGAGCTTGAAGTAGTGATCGAAGTTGTGAATGGCACTTGATAAAATTAGTAGTTATATTTAAATTTTGACTTCTGGAGTCATTAGGAGCAAAGATCTTTCCAATAGTAAATGATCCAAAGTTCAATGTAGGGAGAGAATGCTTAAAAGCACTGTGAGCTAGCTCAAAACAAGGACTGAATAGAGGACAACTGGAAAGAATTAGCAGGTGAGACTGTCGAGTAAAAAAGACTTACTATTGAAAAGTTCTCGGCTATGTTCTATCAGAATTTATTAACCAGAATAAGTTCTGTTTAGGGTATACAAACTAGCAAATGATGTCATCTATTTAATCTCAGTTCTGGTAAGTTTTTTTCTTTGAGATGGAGTCTCACTCTGTCACCCAGGCTGGAATGCAGTGGCATGATCTTGGCTCACTGCATCCTCCATCTTCCGGGTTCAAGTGACTCTTCTCCCTCAGCCTCCTGAGTAGCTGGGACTAATAAAAATTTTTTATTTTTAGTAGAGACAGGGTTCAGCATGTTGGTCAGGCTGGTCTTGAACTCCTGACCTCAGGTGATTCACCCACCTCGGCCTCCCAAACTGCCGGGATTACAGGCGCGAGCCACTGCGCCTGGCCCAGTTCTGATAAGTTGTGTTTTTTTTGAGGCGGAGTCTCGCTCTGTCCCCTGGGCTGGAGTGCAGTGGCCGGATCTCAGCTCACTGCAAACTCCGCCTCCTGGGTTTACGCCATTCTCCTGCCTCAGGCTCCCGAGTAGCTGGGACTACAGGTGCCCGCCACCTCGCCCGGCTAGTTTTGTATTTTAGTAGAGACGGGGTTTCACCGTGTTAGCCAGGATGGTCTCGATCTCCTGACCTCGTGATCCGCCCATCTCAGCCTCCCAAAGTGCTGGGATTACAGGCTTGAGCCACCGCACCTGGCCTGTTTTGTTTTAAGATGGAGTTTCACTCTTGTCACCCAGGCTGGAGTGCAATGGTGTGATCTCCGCTCACTGCAACCTCTGCCTCCCAGGTTCAAGCGATTCTCTTGCCTCAGCTTCCTGAGTAGCTGGGATTACAAGCCTACGCCACCATGTCCAGCTAATTTTGTATTTTTACTAGAGACNATCCGCCCATCTCAGCCTCCCAAAGTGCTGGGATTACAGGCTTGAGCCACCGCACCTGGCCTGTTTTGTTTTAAGATGGAGTTTCACTCTTGTCACCCAGGCTGGAGTGCAATGGTGTGATCTCCGCTCACTGCAACCTCTGCCTCCCAGGTTCAAGCGATTCTCTTGCCTCAGCTTCCTGAGTAGCTGGGATTACAAGCCTACGCCACCATGTCCAGCTAATTTTGTATTTTTACTAGAGACGGGGTTTCTCCATGTTGGTCAGGCTGGTCTTGAACTCCCGACCTCAGGTGATCTGCCTGCCTCCGCCTCCCAAAGTGCTGGGATTATAGGCGTGAGCTACCGTGCCTGGCCTCTGGTAAGTTTTTAATCTCATAATCATACAGAACTTCCTCATGATTTGCCATGAAAATCTTGCTAGAGCATTTTTGGCTATTGAGAGAAATGGGTGGATACAGAGTTTGGGAAACAGTATGGTTCTGTTACAAATGGAATGCATGTAGGTCTTGTTCTTTTGACAAGAGACATCATGCTTTTCAGTGGCTGGATGGAGGAGTAGAGTATGCTTATTTCCTTTCAGTGCTCTTGCAGTCTTCATTTATATTACTAAAGTTTTGATCATTGCTTCCTTGAATATAATATAGTTATATATTGCCTGCGCTTGGCTTACTCTTCCCTTGCTTTTTATATAATACAGGACTATATTTTCTTAGAAAAAATTGCTAGGTTCTAGCCATCAAACCTTTGGTGCTTTCTCTTGTTCTCCTAGAATGGAGAATGGTGTGTTGGGAAATGCCTTGGAAGGTGTGCATGTGGAAGAGGAAGAAGGAGAAAAAGCAGAAGATGAATCTCTGGCAGAAAATAATGATAATATAGATGGTATGTGGAGTTGCACGTGACATTCAAGAGATGCGACGTTGTATATTTCTTGTATACAGTGGTGGAAACATGGCTCTACCTGTCCTGGATGGTCTCTCCTAAGATGCTTGGGGTGATGCCTGCATCTGGTAGAGATTGCAGTGGGGGTAGCTGTTTACTGAAACTGACACCAGATTTTTCTAAGAGAATAACTTAATTTCTCAAGTAAATTTGGTTATTTCAGTTGGGGTTAAACCAAAAGATAAAAGCAAGATTAAATTGGTGTTTTAAATACTATTACAACCTTAAATATTTTTCTGATGCAAATTTTTTTAAAACAGCCTGTGCAGTTCAGTTATTTTAATAGCGGTACTTTTAGAGCCCTTGTACATTTTTTATGTCTGTGAAAATTACGTAATTTCTAAGCTGAATTTGGCTGCTAGAGTTTTACATATCAGTTGGGGAGAATGAAAACTTGGCATCTCTTACCTAACTGGTAATCAGAATGCTCAAGTAAAACAATAGTTTAACAAGCTTGGGTTTCTTTTGCAATAAGTTGCTCTGCAAGCTGGAACGCTCCCTTTCCTTTTCTCTAGGGGCAGATAATTTTAGGCCATCTGCTGAAACTTGGTAGGCTTTTTGAGGGTTTAAAGGGAATGTATTTTTAGTTTCCATTTATGCCTTTATCATTAAACTCGAAGACATGTTTATGCTTCATGTTCTTTAACCATGTAGAGGAAGCAAGGGAAGAGTTGAGAGAACAGGTTTATGACGCCATGGGAGAAAAAGAAGAAGCCAAAAAAACAGAAGACAAGTCTTTGGCAAAACCTGAAACTGATAAAGAACAGGACAGTGAAGTGAAGAAGGGTGGAAGAGAAGATATGGATATAAGTGAATCTGCAGAGGAGCCACAGGAAAAAGTTGACTTGACTCTAGATTGGTTAACTGAAACCTCTGAAGAGGCAAAAGGAGAAACAGCACCAGAAGGACCGAATGAAGCTGAGGTTACTTCTGGGAAGCCAGAACAGGAAGCACCAGATGCTGAGGAAGAAAAATCAGTTTCTGGAACTGATGTCCAAGAAGAGTGCAGAGGAAAAGGTCAGGAGAAGCAGGGAGAGGTAATTGTGAGCATGGAGGAGAAGCCAAAAGAAGTTTCAGAAGAGCAACCTGTGGTGACTCTAGAAAAGCAGGGGACTGCAGTGGAGTTAGAAGCAGAGTCTTTAGACCCGAAAGTCAAGCCAGTGGATGTGGGTGGGGATGAGCCAGAGGAGAAGGTAGTTACCTCTGAAAATGAGGCAGGAAAGGTGGTTCTTGAACAACTGGTAGGTCAAGAAGTGCCACCTGCTGAAGAGTCACCAGAGGTGACAACAGAGGCTGCAGAGGCCTCAGCTGTAGAGGCTGGATCAGAAGTCTCTGAAAAGCCTGGGCAGGAGGCTACAGTTCTCTCTAAGGATGGTGCAGTCAATGGACCGTCAGCTGTAGGAGATCAGACTCCTATTGAACCACAGACTTCTATAGAAAGACTGACAGAAACAAAAGATGGCTCAGGACTAGAGGAGAAGGTCAGGGCAAAGCTGGTTCCTAGTCAGGAGGAGACTAAGTTGTCTGTAGAAGAGTCTGAGGCAGCTGGAGATGGGGTTGATACCAAGGTAGCCCAGGGAGCTACTGAGAAATCAACTGAAGACAAAGTTCAGATAGCTGCTAATGAAGAGACACAAGAGAGAGAAGAACAGATGAAAGAGGGTGAAGGTAACCGGGATATGCAAGAGCTACAGTGGGTGGAGTACATTCTGGATTTGACTCACTAATTATGGGTAAAAGTCAGCCTTCCATTCAGGATTTTCCGTCTGCCTTTGGATTAGGAAAGGGCTAAATGCAAAGGGGGGTAGTTTAACAAGGTTGTGCTAGTCAAGTAAGTTAAATCAAAAGCAGCAAGTGTTCTTTTGTTGGCTTATAAACTAACATTTTTACTAACTGCAAAATAGACCTCTGTGATTTCTGAGACTTGGCTAGCTATCAGTAACTTGTTGCATCATACTAGCCAATAAAGTGGGATGGAAAAGGTAGATGAGGGGTGGGGTAGGTAGGGAAATAGTGGGCTAGTAGGCTGGCAGAGAATGCTGAATGGATGTTCACTTGCATGCCTCTGGATTTTAAAATTTATTGTTCACATGACTCCTTTTCTGTGTTAGGAAGCAGGAACAGAGCAGTAGAATCCACTGAATTGGTACACTGAAGCAGGCATGCCATTTAAATGAAGACAGTTAACCTTGACTGTTGTATCACCAGAGTTAAAGAATTCTGGTGCTCCTCTCTACCTTTAAGTCTTCAGGAAGTGTTTAGAGGCTTATTCACATTAGTTGAAACAGGCCCCCCACCACCTTCCCCAAGGCAACAAAAAACAGAACCATTAGCTGTCTTGCTGCTTTCCTTCCTCATTTCATGCTTGCTTCGGCTGCTAAACTGAATTTTTTGTTACTTAGAATATTATAAAGCGTGGATGCTTTCTATAATGCTATTGGTCTAATTGTGATTAAATTTCATTAAGATGTATAAGCCTCTAATTACTACATAACTGGCAAGTCTGACTTTTGCTATCATTTGAGGATTCTACTGTATATAAAGTTCATCTAACATTGGGATTAATAACCACAGGTATATTCCAACTAATTGTTACTTCTTGTAATTGCCAGACTACTTCAAGAGTTCTCTTCAGTTTTAGATTTTCAGAGACCCATCTTCAATACTTTGAGCTCATTCTTGTAAACTTCCTTCCACCTATGTGCAGGTCCCTGTACTCCAGCCAGCACAGGCTCAGTAACTGGAAATGAATTGGCTAAAATGGTAGCACTATTGGGTTTCTTATGGAGCTTTAGGAGTTCTTTATGGAAAAAAGCACAGAACTAAATTCCAAAAAAAAAAAAAAAAAAAAAACCAAAACAAAACTCCCTTGTCTTGATCTTAATGATTGTGAGCAAGCTCTGCTGACTGACTCCTAAGACCTTGAATGGTAAGCTACGATAGAGATGTCATAGTAGGATCATAATTAACATTGTTAGAGCTCTCTCACATACATTACATCTGATCCTAAAACAATACTATGTGGTAGGTAGTAGTGCCCAAGTTATAGTGATGAGGTTGAAGTTTAAAGGTTACATGACTTGTTTAGGGTCATAGTACTGAATCCAAACGGAGATCTGCCTTGAATATATTATTCTTCCCAAGTTACCACACATCGAAGAAGACAGTGTTCATCCCTTTCCTACACTCACTTAGAAATTTTGTTGTGGGCCAGGTGACAGTGTTCCTCGCTTTCCTGCACTCATTTAGAAATTTTGTTGTGGTCCCGGTGCAGTGGCTCACACCTGTAATCCCAGCACTTTGGGAGACTGAGGTGGGCGGATCATCTGGTCAGGAGTTTGAGACCAGCCTGGCCAGTATTAAAAATACAAAAGTTAGCCGGACATGGTGGCATGTGCCTGTGGTCCCAGCTACTCAGGAGGCTGAACGAGAAGAATGGCTTGAACCTGGGAGGCAGAGGTTGCAGTGAGCCGAGATCACGCCACTGCACTCCAGCCTGGGCAACACAGCAAGTCTCTGTCTCAAAAAAAAAAAAACGAAATTTTGTCATTTATTTTAAAATTAACTATATTTTAAAAGCCCCAGGCTTTTCATATGCTGCATCTTTTGGTGTTGTATATCAGGTATTGTTCTGCTTGTAAAGACAATACAGTTTTCCATACTTTACAAAAGAAGAAATGGGAGAAAGGGTTTAAGTAATTTCCCCTAGTCACACAGTAAGGAGAAGGCTGGGTACCCAAATTTCTGGCTCGAGTACTCAACCACTTTCTGTGCTTTATTTTCCGTTATGTGGCAGCACCATTCTGCAGAAATCTTCCAAGCAGTTTTTTCCCTTAAAAATTAAAACCTTATTTACTGTCACCTCTTGACTCTTTGCCATGTGTTGGGCTGTACATTTCCTTCTAATAAAGATAATTGGTCTGTTCCATTTCTCTTTGAATCGAGTCTTGCTCTTTTGCCAGGCTGGAGTGCAGTGGCATGACAGTCATGGCTCACTACAGCTTCAAACTCCTATGCCGAAGCCATCCTCCTGCCTCAGCCTCTCAAGCAGCTGAGGTGTGCATCACCATGCCCAGCTGGGGTGCAATGGTGCAATCTCGGCTGACTGCAATCTCCACCTCCCAGGTTCAAGCATTTCTCCTACCTCAGCCTCCTGAGTTGCTGGGACCACAGGCACATGTCCCCAGGCCTGACTAATTTTTTTGTATTTTTAGTAGATATGGAATTTCACCATGTTGGCCAGGTTGGTCTCGAACTCCTGACCTCAGGTGATCCACTAGACTCAGCCTTCCAGAGTGCTGGGATTACAGGTGTAAACCATAGCACCTGGCCCACCATACACCATTATCTTTTCATATCCAAATTTCCAAGTGGGTCTGGGCTTAACTCCCCAAAATTAGACCAGATGGGTGGTGTTATTACCTCTGCCCATCCTCTAGCAGAATACGCAGAAAAGCTGAAGTAGATTTACATATTTAGTTAGGATAATTGACAAAGTAAATACTTCATTTTCTCAATGTGTAGGAAAAATTAAATTGATATTATCTTCTATTCTTATCTGGTATCTCTTCCTATTCATGCCAGAATGCTAGAAGACAACCTCTAATTTGAAACAAAATATCTTAATTACTTGGAAGTTTTACATCAGATTTTTAAATTAAAATTCCTATAATTGCCTCAGAAGAATGTTATTGGGTCCTCCTGAGGAATCGGTACCATCTTCAAGGAATGGTGGGGAGCTAGGTTAAGGAGAAAGCCATTGCCATTAATTTTTTTTTTGGAGACGGAGTCTTGCTCTGTCACCCAGGCTGGAATGCAGTGGCATGATCTAGGCTCACTGCAACCTCCACCTCCCAGGTTCAAGCGATTCTTCTGCCTCAGCCTCCTGAGAAGCTGAGACTACAGGTGCATGCCACCACGCCTGGCTAATTTTTTGTATTTTTAGTAGAGATGGGGTTTCATTGTGTTAGCCAGGATGGTCTCAATCTCCTGACCTCATGATCCTCCCGCCTTGGCCTCCCAAAGTGCTGGGATTACAGGTGTGAGCCACTGCGCCTGGTAGCTGTTGCCATTACTTTAAAACCTTTCCCAACCCGTGCCCAGGTATCAATGGCAATGCCCTGATGTCCTCAGTAAATAAATTTGTTAAAGTATTTTCTTTATTAAAGTATTTTCTAAGCTGCTTTGACAATGGAATATTTTTGTGGTTGCTGCTGGTAAAACTCCTTTAACCTGACTATTGCTCTAAGGCCTAATTGCCATTTTTATATTCCCATTGTAGGGTGTTAGTATTTGAGCTCTTTTGCTGGTGTTAAAAATGCATAATGAAAGATGGCAGAGAGAGGTACATTGTATCCAATTCATGAGTTGTTTGTATTAAAAAGCTTATTTTAATCATTTAACGTTGATTTGTCTAATCACTGACAGTAGAGGTGTTGATTAGGAGCCTGACCTTTAGATGGTTGACTTGTGAGTGTATTCAATATGGTGAGATATAGTGTTGATAAGGCTGCAGATTTTAGAGGTGTCATTAACAAGGTATAGGAGTAAAATAGGGGTTATAGTATTTCTTACTCAAATTCTGTAGGTGCTAGAGCTGGCTGGAGTCTGTGGCATGCTCATTGGTGTAAGTCGGTAAGGACTATGCTTTTTGCTCCACAGCTCAGTTGTGGGAAAGCTAGTCTCTTGAGCATTCTTGATCAGAATGGACTGGAATAATTTAACTTTGGTGCTTTCCCAGGCTGTTAGTATTATCAAATGAATGGCTTAAAGATATCAGAGGCCGGGCGCAGTGGCTCACGCCTGTAATCCCAGCACTTTGGGAGGCCGAGGCTGGTGGATCACAAGGTCAGAGAGATCGAGGACCATCACTGGCTAACTTGGTGAAAACCCGGTCTCTTACTAAAAAATTACAAAAAAATTAGCAATGCGTGGGTGGCAGGCCCTATGAGTCCAGCTACCTCGGGTGGCTATGAGGCAGGAGGAATGGCGAACAACCCGGGAGGCGGAGCTTGAAGTGAGCCGAGATTACACCACTGTACTCCATCCAGCCTGGGTGACAGAGCGAGACTCCGTCTAAAAAAAAAAAAAAGCTATCAGAAACACTGACTGAGGTCTCCATCTGCTTCTGGCTGAGTGGATGGGAGCTTCTAGCCTGTGAATAAGAGGCATTAGCCAATGTATCTTATTCTGAACGGTCCGGGTTGACTTTTAAAAGAGAAACAGCCTTTTACTTGCTGAAGGTCTGACCCATAGACTAAGATTACACATTCTTAGTCTAGGTTACACTTGAACTAGACTGCACCCACTGACGATATATTCAGTTCAGGTGTTAACTCACTTGGATTAGCATCTGGCCTGTCCTATCTCTGAATATAGGTTGACACGTGTATTAGAATCTCTGACTAGTCAGAAGATGTTCTTAGTTATATTCTCAATACTGAGGAATTTTTACTTCTAGAAACTGAAGGATCAGAAGAGGATGATAAAGAAAATGATAAGACTGAAGAAATGCCAAACGATTCAGTCCTTGAAAACAAGGTACGTTGTTAGCCACTCAGTACTGTTGTCAGCCTTTCTCTTTTTTTGGGAGACAGGAGCTCACTCTTGTTGCCTAGGCTGGATTACAGTGGGGTAATCATGATCATGGCTCACTGCAGCCTAGACCTGAGCTTAAGTGATCACCTTAGCCTCTCAAGTGGCTGGGATTACAGGCTTGTGCTAATTTGCAGGACTGTAGCTTACCTAGTTTAGGCATGATTTTTCTTTTTTCTTTTTTTTTTTTTGAGATGGAGTCTCGCTCTGTCGCCCAGGCTGGAGTGCAGTGGTGCAATCTCGGCTCACTGCAAGCTCCGCCTCCCAGGTTCACACCATTCTCCTGCCTCAGCCTCCCGAATGGTTCGGACTATAGGCGCCCGCCACCACACCTGGCTAATTTTTTGTATTTTTAGTAGAGACTGGGTTTCACCGTGTTAGCCAGGATGGTCTCGATCTCCTGACCTTGTGATCCGCCCACCTCGGCCTCCCAAAGCGCGTGGGCCACTGTGCCTGGCCTGTTATTTTTTTAAGAGAGAGAATCTCAGTCTCTATTGCCCAGGCCAGAGTGCACTGGCACATTCACGGCTCACAGTATCTTCAGCCTCCTGGGTTCAAGGAATCTGGCCTCATCTCAGTTAACTAGGTCTCCAGATGTTTGCCGCCATGTCTGGCTGATTTGTTCTCTTATTTTGTTTAGACGGCCGTCTTGCTATGCTGCCCAGGCTGGTTTCAAACCTGGCCTCAAGTGATTCTCCTGCCTCAGCCTCCAAAAGTGTTGGGATTATAGGCATGACCCAATATGCCGAGCCCTCGGCATGATTATTATAGATAACTCTCCCTTGGTTATGGATTAGGGACCCTTGATTCATGCCTAGGATGGGTGGATAGATTTGATTCTAGGGGTCCTGTGTGTTAGTATGTGAGCCAACATTTCACTGTTAAAATACCACTGACATGGCCATGACTTAGGATAGTATGTGGACCCATTCTCTAGATTTTAGGGAGAAAGTCCAAATTTTGAATTGTAGATCAACTTTTTTTAAGCTACACTAAGTTACACGTTTAGATTTGTATTCTGAAAAGATGGCTATCTTTTTTTTTTTTTTTTTTGGTTTTATTTTAGTCTCTTCAAGAAAATGAAGAGGAGGAGATTGGGAACCTAGAACTTGCCTGGGATATGCTGGATTTAGCAAAGATCATTTTTAAAAGGTAAAACTCTTGGTGCTTCTAGGCTTGGGTTGGGAGCTTGGTGGTTAAATAGAAACCAGTTAGGGTTAGACAGATACTGTTAAGGTTTTGATCAACTTTCCTTCTTTTAGGCAAGAAACAAAAGAAGCCCAGCTTTATGCTGCCCAGGCACATCTTAAACTCGGAGAAGTTAGTGTTGAATCTGGTAATGCATTTTCCATTTTATACTCTCCTACCCTCTTCAGCTCCTTCGTTCTTCCTCTAATAGATTCTCTATAATCCAACTTGATCTTTAAAAAGACAGGTCTGGGTTCCCTGTAGACCCTGGAACAATGAACAGTCTCTTTGAGTGGCACTGATAGAAAGTCTTTCAGTAGGTTTTTTTTGTTTTTTTGAGATGGGGTTTTGTTTTTCGCCCAGGCTGGAGTGCAGTGGCACAATCTCGGCTCACTGCAACCTCCGCCTCCCGGGTTCAAGCAGTTCTCCTGCCTCATACTCCCGAGTAGCTGAGATTACAGACAGCCACCACCATGCCCGGCTAATTTTTGTATTTTTAGTAGAGATGGGGTTTCACCATATTGGCCAGGCTGGTCTTGAACTCCTGACCTTGTGATCTGCCCGCCTCGACCTCCCAAAGTGCTGGGATTACTCGCCCAGCCTCAGTAGGTTTTTAAAAGTCATTTTGACATTCTTTATAGCCATGGGTCCTGGAAATAACTATAAACAAAAATGAAATGTTAAGTATGGATGCATTCCCGTAGGATGGGTCTGAATTCTGGAAGTATTTTATGTTAAATGCTGTCCATTTACTTGCTCTTCTTTTTCTCTTCGTTAGAAAACTATGTGCAAGCTGTGGAGGAGTTCCAGTCCTGCCTAAACCTGCAGGAACAGTACCTAGAAGCCCATGACCGTCTCCTTGCAGAGACCCACTACCAGCTGGGCTTGGCTTATGGGTACAACTCTCAGTATGATGAGGCAGTGGCACAGTTCAGCAAATCTATTGAAGTTATTGAGAAGAGAATGGGTGAGTGAAGACCAGCTGCTTCATGGTGATGTTGGATCCAGCAATTAAGGGATAGTAACAGTTCTTTTTTGTGCCATTACTAATCACTTTATTCTTTTTAGCTGTACTAAATGAGCATGTGAAGGAGGCTGAAGGATTGTCTGCTGAATACAAGAAAGAAATTGAGGAACTAAAGGAACTGCTACCCGAAATTAGAGAGAAGATAGAAGATGCAAAGGAGTCTCAGCATAGTGGGAATGTAGCTGAACTGGCTCTGAAAGCTACTCTGGTTGGTTCTGTTAACATTTTGATAATAGCATGTTTGGTACCATTTATGTTAATGTTTCATTTGCCAGGAACTTTTCATCATGACTTGGTTTCCAGGGAGTTGGTGGGCTCATCTAATTATTCCTATCAAATAATGCAGTGGTTAAGAGGAAATACCCTGGAGCCCCAGACTATCTGGGTTTTAATTCCATACTTACATGTGGCCACGGGCATTTCTCTCCCTCAGTTGACCTATTTGTAAGATGGGGATAATACAGGTTGAGATTCTTACCTGAATGCTTGAGACCAGAAGTGTTTTGCATTTCAGATGCTTTTGGATTTTGGAATATTTGCATCATACTCAACAGTTGGATACCCTTAATCCAGAATCTGAAATGTTCCAGAGAGCATTTCCTTTGAGTGGCAGTCAGATTAAGGAATGGGCTGCCCAACCTGTAGTACATATGTGTAAAATACACTTCTGACAGTACTGGAAAAATAGACATTTCTTAACAAATGTAAGTTGCTATTTCCATCTCTAAGAACTTATTTGCATAAATTAGTCAGGCATTGAGAGGCATTCACCACAAATTGCCTGGTTCTGTTTTTGGCTGTGTTAGAATGTCCCAGAGCTTTTTACCCTGCAGGTAGGATATGGAAGATTAAGTTTATCAGGTACACTCTATGCGACTATGCTCTGGGTGGCCACTAGACAGGGATAGGTGGGCCAGGGGTAGAAGATCTTGATACTTTATGGAGGCCACTAGCATTTCAGGTCTTAGTCAGTTGTTTGGATGGTGATGGGTACCTGTTACAAGGCTGTGGGTGGCCTGGGTTCTGTCCTGAAACCAGTTTGGGTTTGCCATTTCTTGCAGGTGGAGAGCTCTACTTCAGGTTTCACTCCTAGTGGAGGAGGCTCTTCAGTCTCCATGGTGGGTATTCAGGTGGTTTTTTTGGTCACTTATATTAAATCTCAGTGTTGGCTTGGTGTGGTGGCTCATGCCTGTAATCCCAGCACTTTGGGAGGCCAAGGCAGGAGGATTGCTTGAGGCTTGGAATTCAACACTAGCCTGGGCAACATAGTGAGACCTTGTCTCAAAAAAACTAAAAAATCGGCCGGGCGCGGTGGCTCAAGCCTGTTCCCAGCACTTTGGGAGGCCGAGACGGGCGGATCACGAGGTCAGGAGATCGAGACCATCTCTGGCTAACACGGTGAAACCCCGTCTCTACTAAAAATACAAAAAAAAGCTAGCCGGGCAAGGTGGCGGCGCCTGTCGTCCCAGCTACTCGGGAGGCTGAGGCAGGAGAATGGCGTGAACCCGGGAGGCGGAGCTTGCAGTGAGCTGAGATCTGGCCACTGCACTCCAGCCTGGGTGACAGAGCGAGACTCTGTCTCAAAAAAAAAAAAAAAAAAAAAAAAAAAAAAAAAAAAACACTAAAAAAATCATACAAGCCTCAGCATCGATCTCATATAGCTTGCACAATTGCTAATAAAGCCTTATTTTGCCAGATTGCCAGTAGAAAGCCAACAGACAGTGCTTCCTCATCAAACTGTGTGACTGATATTTCCCACCTTGTCAGAAAGAAGGTAAGTCTACATGTGGTGTTTCTTTCCTACTTTTTCCTCAGATTCCATTTTTAATACCTTTTCTATAAACCTCTCCCTATATAGTTGGTGAATATGACACTCATTTTCCAAAGGGGGTAAGGATTTGTGAGTGGAGACAGTTTTTGTTGTTGTTTGTTTTGAGACGGAGTCTTGCTCTGTCACCCAGGCTGGAGTGCAGTGGCACCGTTTCGGCTCACTGCAAACTCTGCCTCCCACGTTCAAGCGATTCTTCTGCCTCAGCCTCCAGAGTAGCTGGGATTACAGGCGCGTGCCACCATGCCTGGGTAATTTCGTATTTTTAGTAGAGACGGAGTTTCACCATATTGGTCAGGCTGTTTTCAAACTCTTGACCTTGTGATCTGCCCGCCTCGGCCTCCCAGTATGCTCCCAGCCGTGGAGACAGTTTTTATTTGGACACCTCTTTTTGCAAACACTCCTGGCCTTTTAAAGCCCATAGAATTACCATGAAAGCTGCAGAGGAGGATTGGATTAGCAGCTGGCAGATTTTCTTTGACAGTAGTCATTCAGCAGCAGGCCTATTGGTACTTAAACTCCTGAGTCTGCCTTTTGCCTACAGTACTGGTGGCTCTTTTATTTTGGTGGATAGGGGAACTCATTTTTTTTGAGACGGAGTCTCGCTCTGTCACCCAGGCTGGAGTGCAGTGGCGTGGTCTCGGCTCACTGCAACCTCTGCCTCCCGGGTTCAAGCGATTGTCCTGTCTCAGCCTTTCAAGTAGCTGGGATTACAGGCGTGTGCCACCACACCTGCTAATTTTTGTATTTTTAGTAGAGACAGGGTTTCACCATATTGGCCAGGCTGGTCTTGAACTGCTGACCTCGTGATCTGCCTGCCTTGGCCTCCCAGAGTGCTGGGATTACAAGTGTGAGCCACTGCCCTCGGCCACGGAACTCTGAATTTCTGTTGTGTTTCCTGACTCAAACACAGGAATTCAAACCCGTACAGTGATTACCATTCACATCTCCTCACCCCAACCCTGTCTCCCTGTGCTTCAGGTAGAGGGCCCTGAAGT
Organism: Rhinopithecus bieti; assembly: GCF_001698545.2. NCBI lineage: Eukaryota > Metazoa > Chordata > Mammalia > Primates > Cercopithecidae > Rhinopithecus > Rhinopithecus bieti. The sequence goes on along the minus strand of NW_016807423.1, from coordinate 1,310,067 downwards.
GGTATGGTGGGACAGATTAATTTATTCTGAGAGTACAATTTGGCATCTGCCCATGGCTAGGGAGAGAGAGCCTCAGAGCTGTGAATCCTGGTGTTCAGGATCTTTGCACCACAAGGGTTAAGGAAATGTTTTGCAGTTGTCTTTTTAAAAACATTAAGCACATTTGTGAAGCCTTCACAATTATATCTTTAGAGGAAACCAGAGGAAGAGAGTCCCCGGAAAGATGATGCAAAGAAAGCCAAACCAGAGCCGGAGGTGAACGGAGGCAGTGGGGATGCTGTCCCCAGTGGAAATGAAGTTTCGGAAAACATGGAGGAAGAGGTGGGCAGTTAAGCAGGGCTTAGCCTCTTGCCTCATTCCTTGTTCTCAGGACCTGGGGAAATCAGTCCTCCCAAGTGCATGCTCCCCACCTTGAACCTGTTAACAATTGTTGAGTGCAGTCCTCACAGAAAATGGTACTTGTGCAGGAAAACAGTTTGGTTATGGGAGTGTAGGATGACTCACTGACAAAAGGAACCTGTATATCATAGGTCCCTCAATGAACATATGAGAAGGCACTTGATTGGCAAAACCATTAGATCTCTTCCTTCCATGTAATATGATTATTGATTCTGTCAACCCCATTATCACAGAGCATTCAAGAGATACTTTCTGGTCACTGCCCTCTTAATATAGGGAGCAAAGCAGAGTTTGGGTGACTTGTATATGCTTCCTCTCACTGAGGCCTCAGTTACGTAAGACAGAATGGCTTAAACTAGGCTCACTCATGCCCAGGCTCTTGTTTGTCTTCCAGGCTGAGAATCGGGCTGAAAGCCGGGCGGCAGTGGAGGGGACAGTGGAGGCTGGAGCTACAGTTGAAAGCACTGCATGTTAAGAGGGGGCACAGCCCCCCTCCCAAGGGAAAGTGTTTTTGTATATAATGTATTTTTTCACTTTTGGAGGATTCTTTTTGTATAACTTCAATAAAGATTGTAAGCAAAGGTTGAGGCTTTGATGGTTTTTTTTCTTAATTATTGGCTGAATCTGCCTTGGAACACTCCTGGTTTTACATAGTAGCCAAAGGTTTTGTTTTGGCCTTCTGTACTGATCTGTGTTCCTGATCCTAATTCCTATCTGTCTAATGTGGAGGTGATCAAGTGTGGCTGTAGGCCTTTTGTTTTCCAGTGGTGCTATATTCTGTTTTCAAATACTTCACTGAATCCAGCTGTCTTGCAAACCTTTAGTGGTGCTGTCCCTGGATGGGGCTACAAAAACAAGACTTGGTGAAGATCTTGCTCTTCGGTGCTTAAAATGGATTAAGGACTTTGGCTGTGAGCCAGGCCTAGGATGGTGCTTGTCCTGTATCAACCTAGTCTTCAACTGGGGCTATAATCCTGTCCTGGAAAAAGAACTCGGAAGAAAACCTGGGTCAGGGGAATGATTCCTAAGGAAAACGGTCTGCATCTGAGCTCTGGTTTGAAAGTAGCCAAGGGACTGATGGTGGACACTCCAGATGGAAGCATATGTGGGGAGGCTGGCTGGCTGAGTTTTATTTGTTATTTTCTGTATAGAAAGGCTGAGATATATCAACACTTGGAATTGTTACCCATCAACTGAATTGACTTCTCAAATAAAGATGCTAAAAATCTCCTTGTCTGGAATTATGTTTAAAGATCTTACAGTGGGATCTTAGGCTGTGTATTTTTGAGATGGAATCTCGCTCTTGTCGCCCAGGCTGGAGTGCATGATGCGATCTCAGCTCACTGTAACCTCTGCCTCCTGGGTTCAAGAGATTCTCCTGCCTCAGGAGGCTCCCAAGTAGCCAGCACTACAGGCATGTGGTATCACACCTGGCTAATCTTTGTATTTTTGGTGGAGACAAGGTTTCACCATGTTGGCCAGGCTGGTCTCGAACTCTTAAAGTGATCTGCCCACTTCGGCCTCCTGAAGTGTTGGGATTACAGGCGTGAGCCACCTCACCTGACTGCCTGGGGCATTTCTGTGTGTGATAGAGGGTTTCAAAGGCAGGAACGAGCCCACCAGTCCCAGGATGCTGGTGGTGAGGGCACTAGTATTAATGTTATACCCATTGGGCTCTCACTGGTATCTAGAGTTCAGGGCTCTCTTTAAGTATCAGGATCTGAATTCCAAACAATGCCTGCCCTGCATCACTACTAAAATTTAGTCCCAACATCCATAGGGCTGCTTTGTTGCACTGGAGCCAGAGGGAGCTATGGCTGACCCCTAAATTCAAGCCCATTTTTCAGACTAAGTTTTTCTGGGCTGGTCACGATAACTCATGGTTGCAGGATCTCTGGCTTATTCTGGCTGTGGAGTTTCTTCCTGATGATGCCCTTGCAGTGTATGTTCCAGGTCCTGAGACTTTTCCCCCCTTTCTTGGTCAGGACAGTCATGATATAGTTTACTCCCAGGCACCTGACCTCCTCTGGTTGGCACTGGGGTCTAGGGCTAGGCACAGTATCTAAGCTAGGCTCTCACATGTGACCTCTGGTTGGGGGAACAACCTTGGGCTGGGGACCTATCCCAGAATCGAAGTACATAAGGCCTCAGGAGCTTCCTGTTTATTGGTACCTTGAGAACCTGAAAGGTTTCCTGGCAGAAATACTGAGGAAACAGATTTAAGTTTGGCAATAAAACTGGCTTTACAAACCAGTGGGAACTAGTGGGAATTTAAAGTTCCTTTAGTTGGAATTAAAGAATGCCCCCTAGTCACCTTTCGGAGAACTTCATAAGTGCCAGACAATATCATAAATACCTGACAAACTCATTTAATCCTTAGCCTGTTTTACAAAAACGAGGTACAGAAAAGGACTTATAGGAGGTGGTAAAACTGGTTGGAGCTCGTATTCTGTACTCAACTGCTAGTTGCTTCTAGACCCAATGTCAGAACACGGAGTAGTAAAAGCTAGGTCTGGAAATAGGCCCCAGTCCTGTGCATGTTCAGATGCTCATCCCCACATTCACTTGGGTTCAGAAACTCACTGGGGGCAAGTCAGAACTGTGGTGAGGGCCCAAACCCTCATCTCTATCCTTGACTCCACTGAGGGGCTCTTCTGTACGAGGTGGGGGATCAGCAAAGCCAACTGTAGGGGTGAGGAAGTTGGCTTCCAGTGAAGATGTGCTCGACACCTGTGAAACAGTGAGAAGACAGGTTTTGAGCAAAAATGTAAAGGTTAAGCACACAGATTGTGGAGTTAGGCTTCCTTAGAGTCTCAACTTACTGTGAACCAAGTTAACCTGGTCCTGCTTTGATTTCCTTATCTGTTACATAGTAGGACTTCACAGAGATGTGAGGATCAAACAAAAAAACATTGGTAATCACTGGCATACAGTGGTCAATAAAGGCTGGCTATTAGCCACACTGGTATGGGTAGCTGTGGTGTCCCTAGCTGCAGCTGGGCCCTCACCGGAGGTGGGTACTGGTACTCATGGGCACTTGCTGGATTGATCTCTGCCAGTGTCTGGACAGCTGCATCTCTTGCATTCACCAGCCGCAGAAAGAGCTCAGCCTGACCTGCCTGAGGAGAGATGAAATGGTATTGCACTTGTACCTTGCTGTATGCCCAATCCCCACCCACCACACTCACCTGAGGAACCCCATTCAGCTGCCTGAGGCTAAGGCTGGGGTCCAGAGGAAGGGCCCGAAGTGGGAGGCGCCAGCGGCCGCTTAGCACCCGCTGATCTTGGTCAAATAGCCCAAGTGAGACCCAAGCCTTTGACTGTGATGCCCTAGCCCATGCCAGCCCCTGCCAGACCTGCAGCTCACAGACCAAAGATACTGATGGTGAGGGTGGCAGTCTGTAGAATAACCAAAAAGCAGTGTCGGAAGCCAAAGCTGTAGTCCCTTCCTAGGACTTAGCCCTTTAGAGCCAGTGGCCTCTCTATACAGATGAGAAAACTTAGCAGAATAATGGATAAGCCTTAATTGTGGCAGAGTACCAGAGTCATGATTCCCACCTACTGACCTGGGCACAGGCTGCCTGCTGGCAAGGATAGCACAGTTGCCCATGGGCCCGGGAGCAGGAGGTGGGGGCAGGCAAATGGCTGGGGGCAATGTTGTGGTCCCTCCTGTATCCTGTCCATCGCGTGCCAAGCCAGTCCTTAGTTGCACCCAAATCCAGGAAGCCTCAAGGCCCCGCAGGAAATCATAGAAAATGACCAGGCCAGCCCTGGGGAACAGAAGTCTTAGCACAGAAACACCCAATTCCTTTCAACCTCTCTCCTCTCAGGCAGGTTCCTAACCCTATCTGGCCCTAGTGGGCTCCCTTAACCAGCAGTGCTGGCCAAGTCACAGAGGATGTGAAAGGTGGCATAGGCCTCACCCAGGATCGTAGGGTGCAGGGCCCAGCACGTCCGATGTGGGTAGGAGGAAGTGTGGGTCTAGGCCCAGGTTTCTGGTCATTGTTCCAGGAAGCTGTGGCTGTGGGGAAGATAGTTGACTCCTCCAGAAAGCCTTTTAGCTGCCCAAGTTCCCCCAACTGCTCAGAGCAGAGCTGCCCCCAACCTATTCCCCACCCACCTCGTGTCTTCACAGCCTTTCCCCCACCCAGGAACCGAACCTCTGTGAAGCCTGGAAGTGGTGGCAGTGGTGGTGCCACTGGCGGTGGGAGGAGTGGGGATCTCTCCCCACTTCGGTTGTAGGTTGGCACCCCACAGGAGTCGCAAATCCTGGGGCCCTAGGAGCAGAAGAAGAGTTAGGGTGCCCCTAAGTTGGACAAAGCAGGTAATTAGCTGAGATACCCACAAATGGGTTGGCGGAGCCCTGAGGATACAGGGACACACACATGCAGACTAGGGGAGTCATAAACACGGGTCTTGTTCCCCATGTACTGGCTGCCCGAGCCAGGCCTGCTGGGGAGAGAGGTGGGATGGGATAGGGTTGGGGTGCTCACTGACCCAAGGCTGCCTGACTCCGCTGCATTTGCAAGGCCAAGATTTCTGCCTCCAGGCGCCGGTTTTCAGCCTCCACTACTGGAAGCTCCCCTGAGGTGGCACCAGCCCTTCCTGCGATGAACAAGTGTGACCTGTCACCTTTGACCTCTGGTGACTGGCCGGGTCCAGCTGCGAGCAGCTCTCCAGCGCTAAGGTTCTTCGGATAAGGCTGGACTTGTCAGCTCACATCCTATCCACAGCCACAGACCCTCCCTCGAGTTCTTTTCTCCTCCCAGGACTGACCACCGCTGCCGAGAGGCCCTACTGTTCACCTCTGCGGGTCTGCGACCGCTGCAGCTCCAGTGCAGACGCCTCCACCTGCAACTGCCATATCTGGTCCAGCACACCGGGGTCCCGGCCTCCGTCTCGAATGTAGGCCTCCCGCAGGGCCCTAGGGAATGGGGAACAGGAAGGCCGTCTTTCCAGAACTGCTCAGCGCTTCGTCCCATGCCCATCTCCAGACCCCGGCCCTCACCCGATTTCGGCAGCCAGAGTTCCCGGGTTGGCCTTTAGCACCGGAGAATAGAGTTTTGCCTCTCGCCCGGAGCTCAGCGGGTTCCTGGGGTGGCCGGCGACGCGCAGGGAGACGGTAACGCATCAGGGGCCCGGAGCTCCAGCCAGCCCGCCCGCCCCTCCCACCCCAGAGTCGCATGTTCCGGGGTTCCGCTTCGTCGGGGTCTCACCCTGGCTCCGCCTGCAGCTCCTGAATGCGGGCCCCCAACACCTCTAGAGCTCCCCGCGTCCTCCTGGCCTCAGTTCGTAGTTCTCGAATCTCCTGCTCCAGGCCGAAGAAGCGGGACATCCCGCCCCGCATACAGGCCACACCTTGGAGGCGACGGCTCAGTTCTGAGGGAATGAGGGCCGAGTCAGAACCCGCGCGAGCAAGCTTAAGCCAAAGGGTAAGGGCAGAGGAGGTCCTTGGTCCCCGCCCCCCATCTCCTTCACCCTGGCCGCGTCGCTGCAGGGCCCGGCTCTGCGCTTCCGTCTCCGCCACGCGCCTGGCGCGAGTCCTGAGCAGCGCTTGCAGCCGCTCGCTGGGGCTTCCCACCGCCTCCGACATGGGACTCTGAGGGCGCGCCTCGGAACGTGTCCAGGACCCCGCGAGCACCCTGGGGACCTCTGTTATCCAGGGCCGCATTTCCTGTAGGGATAGCCGCAGCCACTGCACCTGGATCTCTGCGATCCGTGATCTCTGTATGGGCAGAATCTGTCCCAAGTATGATCTACAGGTTTGGGGAAGACGCTCAACGTTTTGAGCCCTGGGGAAAGGTAGGCAGCTGTACCTCCTCTGTTAACCTCTTTAGAGCAGATTTACTGGCCTGCTGGTCTGGGAGGCCCTGGAGATCTTGTGGCACAACCTGGGGACAGGGTGTAGGAGGATGAGGAATTATAAAGGTCCTGCTCCTTTGAATCCCCACCCATGGCCATGGAGGCCCTTACCTCGGCCCGCTGGGGTTCAGTGGCAACTGAGGGCTGTGCTCCAAATGTCTTCTCTTGGGTCGGCTGGCCAATGCAGAAGCGCTGTGTGTGGGTGGCTAACAGAGCTGAGGAGCGGAAAACCATGTCACAGGTCCCACAGGGCAGGAGCGCTGACTCCCCAGAATGGGAGTCCATGGGATGGGACCTGTTTCCTGAAACAAGTCAAGACCTACAGAAGGGATCAAGGGCAGGGGAAAGGCAGAGGAGGATGAAAGAGACAGACAGCCAGAGGCACAGAGGAAGGCCAGGTCTGTTAGGTCTGCCAGATCTTCAAGTTTGTTTGGTGAGAGCCTTAGCTCCCTGGACAGCAACCACAGGGCTGGGCAGGTCAGGAGAATGGGTGGGGACACCTTGGCCATTTGGGAGGAGCCACTGGCTTGAAAAAGTGTTACAAAGTCTGAACGTGCGCAAGTCTCTTTAACTGTAGCTTGGTTTCCCTATTAATAGAGGAAACAACAGTTGCCTCCTAGAGTAGCTGGGCCCTTATCACTCCATCATTGGTCATTTAATAGCCTCTTAAAAGGCAAGCATCATCTTTTTCATTGCTGTACTCCTAAGTGGATGTAAGTAACAGTTTGTACCATTCTGCAATCCAGAGAACTACATAGTAAAGGAGGCACACTGACCTTTCCAGCATTCCGCCTGGAAACCACGTCACACCAGAGATAGCAGTCTTTCCCTAACTCCCATTCCCTGATTACTCGTTTTTCAGCTGTTGATGGAGATAATCAGCACAGCCTAAGAAGCTGTGGGCGAACACAATGAATCTATCAGATGAGGGAGTCAAGTCCACAAAGAAACCCCTTCTCTCCCAAGATTGGCCAGAAGCCAGAAAGGCCCTGAACTGTTGGTGAAATTCTTCACTCCCATTCCCAAAATATATACAGGAGCTCTGAGGTGACCACATATTTCTTAAGAAACCCCCTTTAATTAATTAATTAAATTTAATTTTTGAGATGGAGTCTTGCTCTGTCGCCCAGGCTGGAGTGCAGTGCAGTGCTCACTGCAAGCTCCGCCTCCTGGGTTGACACCATTCTCCTGCTTCAGCCTCCCCAGTAGCTGAGACTACAGGTGCCCGCCACCAAGCCTGGCTCATTTTTTTCTATTTTTTAGTAGAGACGGGGCTTCACCATGTTAGCCAGGATGGTGTCCATCTCCTGACCTCGTGATCCACCACGCCCGGCCAAGAAACCCCTTTTCTTAACAAGACAGGGACTTAAGACATTTCCCAACACAGTACCTAAGGCCAAGGTATGGCCCACCAGCAGCAAGTGACAAAGTGTTCAAAGTTATGTTATCTCAATTCAGCTTCATTCCAACTGACACCAAGAGCACAGTTTCAGAAATATGTTCTCAGAAAACAAGTAAATGGCAAAGCCTAAATCGAAATCTACTTTTCAACAGCTAAGTTTGTCCCGATTTTCAGTGGTTAGACTTTTGACTGTTTGACTTTATAATGGTGCAACAGTGATAGGCATTTGGTAGAAATACTACTACCAATCCCCCCACTCCCCCTCAAGAGACAGGGTCTCACTCTGTCATCCAGGCTGGATTGCAGTGGTGCCATCATGGCTCACTATAGCCCTGACCTCTCTTGGAATCAAGCAATCCTCCTGCCTTAGCCTCCCAAGAAGCTGGGACTAAAAGCGTGTGCTACCAGGTGGACCTGGCTATTTTGTTTCTGTTTTTGAGATAAGAGTCTTGCTCTGTTGCCCAGGCTGGAGTGCAATGGTGCAGTACAGGCTCACTGCAACCTCTGCCTCCTGGGTTTAAGCAATTCTCCTGCCTCAGTCTCCTAAATAGTTGGGATTACAGGCGCCTGCTGCCATGCCTGGCTAATTTTTTTGTATTTTTAGTAGAGATGGGGTTTCGCCATGTTGGCCAGGCTGGTCTTGAACTTCTGACCTCAGGCGATCCACCCACTTCAGCCTCCCAAAGTGATCAGATTACAGGCGTGAGCCACCATGCCCGGCCGGACCTGGCTATTTTAATGTTTTTGTTTTTGTAGACAGGTCGCTGTGTTGCCCAGGCTGGTCTTGAACTCCTGGCCTTTTCTTAGATCACTGTCTATTCTCTCCCCTATGGGGCTGGGCACTCCTTGCATCCTCAGAGCCTTGCACAATGCCGGGGACATACAACAAGGGTTTGGAAAGTATTTGTTGAATGGGACGGCACAGTGGCTCACGCCTGTAATCCCAGCACTTTGGGAGGCCAAGGCGGGCAGATCACGAGGTCAGGAGATCGAGACCATCCTGGCTAACAAGGTGAAACCCCGTCTCTACTAAAAATACAAAAAATTAGCTGGGCGTGGTGGCGGGCGTCTATAGTCCCAGCTACTTGGGAGGCTGAGGCAGGGGAATGGCGGGAACCCGGGAGGCGGAGCTTGAAGTGAGTCGAGATGGCACGACTGCACTCCAGCCTGGGCGACAGAGAGAGATTCCATCTCAAAAATAAAAATAAAAAAGAAAGTATTCGTTGAATGAAAAAACCTGCTTCCTTCACTAGCCATCCGGCTAGCATCATCCAACTCTCCCCCAACCCCCGCTCCAAGTTCTAATAGTAGGAAAACAGAATAGACTTCCCTTAAAATATGTATACTGGTAAATACATGGGCACTAAAAAACAGTTTCGGGAAGAAGAAAAAAAAAAAAAAAAAAACTTGGTTTCTGACTTTATTAGTGGTAATTTATTGCACAGGTTTTTCTGCATCAAAAAAGTATCTGCTAAAAAGAGAACAGTTGTATCTGAATTCACATTTCCCCCGACTTCTAAAAATATTTCCCCTAAAAAAGAATCCACTCATTTAATTTTAAAGAAAATATACTTCTTACACAAGACAATCCAAACTGATGCAAAATATTTATTCCAAGTTAGTTATTTTATGCAGTAGTTTCCCCCTCGAGACTTGTGATAACCACATCTTTTAAATCTGTAAATAATGTTATCAAAATAATCTTAATCTTTGAAATCTCACAAAAATTTATATTTTACAATCCACCCTGAATATCAAGGCTGCAAGATAACACAACATTTCCTATATCCAAATATTTTACAGCTGTACCCAAAAAGGAAAAAGAAAAGAAAAGAAAACAAAACAAAACAAAAAAAAACAACCAAAAAAACCACGTATGCTTGGTTAAGGGCGAAAGTTACCCGAGCAGCCAAAAATAAAATAAAATATCCAAATTATTAGCATTAATTTAATACAATTATAACTTCAATAGTCACTTTGTCATTGACAATGATTGCTTGAGCACAGGGGTGAGTGCCCTAAGGGCTGGTAGTAGAAGCTGTTGCTGCAGACCGGTATCTCCTCTTCCCTGCACTGCCAGCTCCTACTTGTGCATCGACCCATATATACTGTGTGTGTGTGTGTGTGTGTGTGTGTGTGTGTGTGTGTGTGTGTGTTTAAAAAATCTGTCCCACCACACAAACCTCTCTCTATTAAGCAGATAACAGGGAAGAACAACAACAAAAGCGAAACAAGCCAATCGCTCTCTCTTTGGGATACGATTATTTCCCTTGTGAATGAAGTATTCAACAACATAAGAAAAGGAAAAGAACGATTTCTTTTGTATACTCCCTAAACAGACAGAGTTTACTGGGTCAGATTTAACTGTGAGCATTTATATGCCTACTTCCAGGCATCGTCATCTGATGTTTCACTGCTACTGGTTTCGGTGTCTGAGTCCTCAAACTCTGCTCTGCAAGTGCTTCTCCAAGGGGAGAACAGGCTGGAACTGCGGCTCTGCAAGAAGCCATTCTTTCCAAAGCCATTTCTTCTCAGCTATGGTTAGCATGGGAGAGAAAGAAAAAAGAAAAAATTGTCAATGACTGTACTGACCCATAAGCCCTGGGAAAGGCCAGGCCTCAATTCAATTCCAGGTAGAATGTGGGATAGGGGGTGCTTCTAAGAGCGCCTCTGAGATCTCTTACAGCAGTGTTTTCAAATTTTAATGTACGAGTCATCTATGCATCTTTCAAAATGCAGGTTCAGATTCAGTATGTCTGGGATGGGGCTTGAAAGTCCTTTTTCTTTTCTTTTTTTTTTTGGAGATGGAGTCTCGCTCTGTCACCCGGGCTGGAGTGCAATGGCATGATCTTGGGTCACTGCATACTCTGCCTCCTGGGTTCAAGTGATTCTTCTGCCTCAGCCTCCCAAGTAGCTGGGATTATAGGCGTGCGCCACCAAGCCTGGTTAATTTTTGTATTTTTAGTAGAGATGAGGTTTCCCCAT
>NW_016807423.1:1274958-1298993 GCF_001698545.2 Rhinopithecus bieti | reverse complement strand
GTTACCCAGGATGGTCTCGATCTCCTGACCTCGTGATCCGCCCGTCTCGGCCTCCCAAAGTGCTGGGATTACAGGCTTGAGCCACCGCGCCCGGCCCATAAGTCCTTATTTCTAACAGAGTTCAGAGTGGCAAGGTCTCACGCCAGCTTGTGCCATGCCCCTTTTAAGGACTTGGCCAATTGTACTTCGTGCTGTAAATATATGCCACCAGAAGTTCAAGGATTTTTATAGAAACCCCATTTGTCTTGTTCACCCTAGGATCTAGCAGTGTTTTATTCAGAGAAAGAATCCAAGCAACCGCTGGAGAAACTGACACAAGCTATTTAGCTTCTTAGCTCTGGCCAGAGGACCAGGAAACTACAGGGCAGAACAGGAAGCAGAGGAAGGCGAACCTGCTTCCTTAAAGACCAAGAGCTCAGACCGTAACTCTGGAACACAGCCTTGTGGTTCTGATAAGGAGTTAGAGCTGTTAGGATGAAAGAGTATACTATTTTCTGGAATCTGCTAATAACTGACACTTGGTTTTTGTATCCAATACTGGGGATCCTTATTTCCCAGGCAGATTTAGAAGCCCCGCTACATTTCTACTAAGGTAATTTTCCCATCCCTCCCAGATATTTCTCTCACATTAAACTAGGGCTCCCTCAGGGCAAGGACTGTCTGGACTCCTTATTCTCCTGGTTACTAACTGGTCTCTAGGAAGAAGGTTTACAACATACCTGCTCTGTCTTCATGTGGAACTCTTTGAGCTCATCCTCTGTGAGGGGAAGGCAATTCTCATCGTTTTCAGGATATTCTTGCCATCCCATTGCTTTCAATAACCTGGTGGATGCAGAAGGACAGGTAAAGAGAATATGACATCATTAAGCCTCAGTGAACAGCCCATCTCTTTTCAGAGAAAACTTTTCTGCCCAGGGACAATGGATGTTAAAGGAATTCTGTTTTCCTCCCTGTGGGACAAGCTTTAATTGTGGCTACTTGGGTGCCCGTAAATAAATGGAGGCTCTTCACAGTTGAGAGAGGAAGAGCTACAGAAGAGACAGTACAAGCAAAACCAAAGCAGTGTAAGGAAGAAAGAGAGCAGAGGTCACTTGTAGGTTTTTTGGGGGGGCGGGTGGGGACGGGGACGGAGCCTCACTCTGTCACCCAGGCTGGAGTGCAGGGTGCAATCTCAGCTCATTGCAACCTCCACCTCCCGGGTTCGAGCCATTCTCCTGTCCCAGCCTCCCTAGTAGCTGGGATTACAGGCACACACTACCATGCCCAGCTAATTTTTGTATTTTTTGTAGAGACAGGGTTTCACCATGTTGGCCAGGCTGGTCTTGAACTCTTGACCTCAAGTGATCCACCCACCTCGGCCTCCTAAAGTGCTGGGATTACAGGCATGAGCCACTGTGCCCGGCCTGAAGTTAAAAATATTAAAGTATTGGAGAGTAGATTGTGGAAGAGATGGCTGGGTTTGTGACAGAATATTTGATGGGCAACAGGCCAACCTGGGGCATACACAGAGAACAAGTTATGATTGTGCCACTTCTCTCCGTATGTGGGACTCTATCTGAGATATCTTCTCCAGTATGTTCAAGGTCCTTAAGGGTCAGACACTGCATGCCCTGTGATGTCCTCCTCACTTACCTGTGCTCTGCTTCTAGAGAGTGTGAGAGAACCTCCCCTTCTTCTACTACAGGGAGGGCAAGACCATTCTGATGACAGCCTTCCTCCCCATTTTCCTTTGGTTCAGGTGTGCTGTTGTCCTCCAACTGCAATAAGGAAAAGGAAGGAAGGACACACTTGGTTTAAGGTTCCTTTGTGGTAATATAAGCAACCTATGAAATCAAGGATTCACAACCCAGGAAAGTGTTTTCCAAAAGACAGCCTCAGCCCATAGATTTGTTTTCCCCATTTACAAATGAGGACCTGCTGTATCAACAAATCAATTTAAAAATTGTTTCTAAAGTTTTAATGAAAAGGCAAAAGATCCAGAACAGCCAACACAATACTGAAGAATAAAACCAGAGTACTGATATTACCTGACATCAAGACTTACCACAAAAGCTAGAGTAATTAAAACACTATGGTAAAAGTGCTCATAAGAGGTGTGGGGGGGAAAGTGTGGTACTGGCAGAAGATGACACAAATAGTCCAATGGGACAGAACAGAGAGCCCACAAACAGACAACTGATCTTTGACAAAGGAAATACAATGGAGAAAAGATAGTCTTTTCGGCCGGGCGCGGTGGCTCAAGCCTGTAATCCCAGCACTTTGGGAGGCCGAGACGGGCGGATCATAGGTCAGCGATGATCGAGACCATCCTGGCTAATACTATGAAACCCCGTCTCTACTAAAAAAAAAAATACAAAAACTAAGCCCCCTGGTGCGATCGAGGCGGGCGCCGCTGTAGTGCTCTCAGGCTAGCTCGGGAGCGAGCAGACAGAGAATGGCGTGAACCCCGGAGGCGGAGCTTGCAGTGAGCGATGAGCCGCCACTGCATCCCAAGCCCTGGGCGGGCCCAGAGCAAGACTCCGCTCAAAAAAAAAAAAAAAAAAAAAAAAAAAGATAGTCTGTTTCAACAATGGTAGGGGAACAATTGGACACCCCACATTAAAAAAAAAAATAAAAAAACGCAATCTAAACAAAGACTTGGCCGCACGGTGGGCTCTAAGCCCTGTAATTGACCCAGCGTACTTTGGGAGGCCGATACGGGGCGATCACAAGGTCAGGAGAAGCGAGACGATCCTGGCTAAGCACGGTGACAACGCCACCTTCGTACTTACCCAAAAATACAAAAAACCTAGCCGGAGGCGAGGTGGCGGGCGCCTGTAGTCCCCAGGCTTACTTGGGAGGCTGAGGCAGGAGGATTATCCGGCGTGAAGCCGCGGAGGCAGAGCTTGCAGTGAGCTGAGATCCGGCGGGCCTATCGTCGCACTCGCCAGCCTGGGTTTGACTAGGAGCAAGACGTCTGGTCTCAAAAAAAAAATAAAAAAAAAAAAAAAAAAAACAAAACAAAACAAAACAAACAAACAAAAAAACAAAGACCTTACAGCCTTCACAAAAATAAACTCAAAATGGGTCACAGACCTAAATGTAAAACAGAAAACTATAAAACTCCTATAAGGACAACATAAGTGAAAACTCAGATGACCTTGGGTATCACATTTATTTATTTACTTACTTACTTATTTTTTGGAGATCAAGTCTCACTCTGTTGCCCAGGCTGGAGTGCAGTGGCACAATCTCGGCTCACTGCAACCTCCGCCTCCCGTGTTCAAGTGATTCTCATGCCTCAGCCTCCCATGTAGCTGTGACTATAGATGCATGCCACCATGCCCGGCTCATTTTTGTGTTTTTTGTAGGAACGAGGTTTTGGCGGGTTGGCCAGGCTGGTCTCGAACTCCTGACCTCAGGTGATCCGCCCACCTCAGCCAACCATGGGATTATAGGTTTGAGCCACCATGCCCAGCCTACAATTAATTGGGCTGGATTTCATTAAAATAAAAAATCTGCTTTGCAAAAGATGCTGTCAAGATAATTAAAAGACAGTGTAGTTGCTCACACCTGTAATCCTAGCACTTTTGGAGGCCAAAGGTGGGAGGACTGCTTGAGTCCAGGAGTTTAACACCAGCCTGAGCAACATAGCAGGAAGCTATCTCTGTAACAAATAAAATATTAGCCAGGCACGGTGGCGCAAGCCTATAGTCCCAGCTACTTGGGAGGTTGAGGCTGGGGAATCGCTTGAGGCGGCGAGGTCGAGGCTGCAGTGAGCTGTGATCATTAATGCCACTGCATTCAGCCTGGGTGACAGAGTGAGACACTGTCTCAACAACAAATATGGCCAGCTGGGCATGGCAGCTCATGCCTGTAATCCCAGCATTTTGGGAGGTGGAGGTGGGTGGATCACCTGAGCTCTGGAATCTGAGACCAGTCTGACCAACATGGTGAAATCTCGTCTCTACTACAACCAAAAACATTCCAGAAAATAGTATACTCTTTCATCCTCACAGCTCTAACTCCTTATCAGAACCACAAGGGTGTGTTCCAGAGTTATGGTCTGAGCTCTTGGCCTTTAAGGGAGCAGGTTCGCCTTCCTCTGCTTCCTGTTCTGCACTGTAGTTTCCTGGTCCTCTGGCCACAGCTAAGAAGTTAAATAACTTGTGTCATGTGGTGGTGCATGCCTGTAATCTCAGCTACTTAGGAGGCTGAAGTAGGAGAACTGCTTGAACCTGGAAGGCGGTGGCTGCAGTAAGCCGAGATTGCTCCACTGCACTCCAGCCCGGGCAAGAATGAAACTCCATCTCAAAAAATAAAATAATACAAATAAATAAATAAATAAATAAATATGGCCACGTGTGGTGGCTTATGCCTTTAATCCTAGCATTTTGGGAGACTGAGATAGGCAGAACACTTGAGGCCAGGAGTTCAAGACCAGCCTGGCCAAAATGATGAAACACCATCTCTACTAAGAATACAAAAATTAGCTGGGCGTGGTGGCGGATGCCTGTAATCCCAGCTACTTGGGAGGCTGAGGCAGCAGAATTGCTTGAACCCAGGAGGTGGAGGTTGCAATGAGTCCAGATCGCGTCACTGCACTCCAGTCTGGGTGATAAGAGCGAGACTCTGTCTCTAAATAAAATAAGAAAGAACGAAGAGTCAGATCATAGACTTGGAGAAACTGTAGTCAAAGACACATGTAATAAAGGACTATGAACTAAGATATAAAAAGAACTCTAAGAACTCTTAAAACTTAGCAATAAGAAAACAGACAACCTCATTTAAAAATGGGTGAGAGACCTGAACAAACACATCACCAAAGAAGATACAGATGGATGCTCCACATCGTATGTCATCATGGAAGTGCAAATTAGAACTACACACCTATCAGGAGGGCCAAAATCCAGAACACTGATAGTATCGAATACTGGTGAGGATGTGTAGCAACAGGAATTCTCATTTACTGCTGGTGGGAATGCAAAATGGCACAACCACTTTGGAAGACAGTTTGGTGTTTTCCTAACAAACTAAATAAGCTCTTAACATATGATCCAGCAATTGCGCTCCCTAGTATTTACCCAAAGGAGTTAAACTTATGCCAACACAAAAACCTGCACATGGATGTTTACTGCAGTTTTATTCATAGTTGCCAACACTTGGAAGCAACCAAGATGTACTTCAATAGGTGAGTGATTACTAAAATAAACCAGAATTTAAAATTTTTGCTGAAAAAAGGATTAAACTCACTTTACTATGTGGTCTAGAAGGCAGTTTTATACCTACAGACATTATCTCTGTACATTTAAAAATCTTGCCACATCTTTATCCTTTAAGAAGAAATCACATAGGTATCAAAGGACAATTCCTAGGCTACCCCAGAAAAAGCCAATGCTCTTACATCTTCTAGCTTATCACAGTCTCTGTTCTCTGAGAAGTCTCCATTCCGGTCATCCTTCAGAGTTTTCAGGAACTCACTCTTCCTGTCGGTGGTTCGGCGGGTCAACTTGGTCAGACGAGAGGAGCTGATCTCAATTGGAGGGGTGGTGCTGGAGGGACTCTGGGCAAATACCACAAATAGGTTTCTCCTGACAGCAAAGAGCAAGAACTGGGGTTCTCTTCTACTTAGCACTAACTTCAAGAATCTGGTAGCCTATTTATCACTCTGTCTTAAACCAAACAATTCTTTTATTTAAGCAGACTTCAGTTTTGCAGGATTTATACAGTTAAGAGGAGCTGGCTTACATGGCACCTCTTTGATCTTTCTACAGACACCAGCAGAATGCCAGTCTAACATAGGATGCCCTTGGTCCACCACAGAGCATCTACCTCATTTAGCCATTGCCCGCTTTTGGATGCTAACAGAAAACATCAATAAAGAAAGCATTCTCAGCTAAATATAGCTACAAAACAAAGTGTCACAGCTATACATATTACACTTGTTATCTAAGTGAACAGGAAATGCCAATTTCAGAAAAAGACTGTCCTGCTTTATCCTCACTCACCTCTTTGGGAGAACTCAGAGCTGCACCACTAGCCAGTACCACTGGTTTGGTAACAGAGATTGGACTGGTAAAAGCGGACTCCCGGCTAGAGGAAAGGGATCCTGACTTGTGCTCCATCCTGTTAGCTTTCCATGCATTAGGCTACACAGGATGAAAGAACAAATCGGTCAGAACAAGCACACAAACAGAATCTCAGCTTATAAAATCATAAAGCAAAGAGTGAAATGTGACATGAGAACAAGTTTCCAGGGCTTAACCGTCTTAACATGTTTGGGAAGTGTGCAACCTCTTTCGGAGGTGAGGCACTTCAAGGAAAATGGTAGATGGGATACAGAAGAACCATGGAATATTAATAGTGACTTCCCAAAAAGAGGGCTCTAGTTCAATGAGTTTGGGAGGTGCTAGGGTGAAGAAAGTTCAACAAGCTTTTTACTGGCAATTTCTCAAAGCACTTAACTGCACATAAAGAATGTGAGAAGCAGTTGGCCAGGCGCGGTGGCTCATGCCTGTAATCCTAGCACTTTGGGAGGTCGAGGAGGGCGGACCACAAGACCATCCTACCTCACACGGTAAAACCCTGTCTCTACTAAAAATACAAAAAATTAGCTGGGCATGGTGGCGGGTGCCTGTAGTCCCAGCTACTCGGGAGGCTGAGGCAGGAGAATGGTGTGAACCCAGGACGCAGAGCTTGCAGTGACCCAAGATCATGCCACTTTACTCCAGCCTGGGCGACAGAGCAAGACTCCGTTTCAAAAAAAAAAAAAAAAATTTGAGAGGCAGTTATGTAGCCTTTTCCAAATGTATTGAATCCCAAAACTTTTTTTTAGTAGTGTTTGTTAACTTTGGATGTAATCCTGATAGCCCACAAAGTGTCACAAAGCTGCAGCTTTCCAGGAACTCTGATGGCAATATGCTAGTTACAGGCCAGGGTGGCTATTGTAAATGGTTGAACAATCCTGATTTATTTGGTCTGGAGGCCCATCTACTCAACTCTGCAGGGTCTGGGCCCATTCTGTCATTCTGGCCATAACCCCAACTATGATGGATAGCTTCCTGGAATACTGAGTTACCACACTGTCTGAGGAGACCAAGGAAGATGTGGCAAGTCAAAGGAGTGGTACTGAAGCAAATGAAAACCTTCCAACTTCTTACTTCCAGAATGAAACACTCAGAACTGAGGACCTCCAGGACAAAGAGGGGGCCTGAGTGAAATGGATTCCTTTCCTGGTTGCTTTCTTGATTGATGGGCATTAAAAAAATACACAGCAATAGCTTTAGGAATGGAATTAACTTTACTATCTACCACATACCAGGTGATGGTCACACCGTTTTATTTAATTCTTAAACCAATCAGGAATAATAATTGTTATGCTGACTTTATTAATAGAGAATGACACTGACGATAAGAAAGGTATACAATTGGTTCAAGGTTATTCAGCTGGTAAATGAAACTGCCTTTCCACTATCCCAAAATGCCTCCAAAAAGAACAAGCAAGCAGATAAGAGAAACAATGATCCAATCAGAATGAAGATTAATTTTTTTCTTGCATTGATAAAAATCTAAAGATGGTTGCTTGTGTCACGTTAACTCTCAAAGATGATTTGTGGCTTCCCCTGAGTTGTAGAGTCACCAGATGTCCTGTCTTTAAAACAATGTCAATTCAGAGCACAGAAACACTTGGGTTTCTGCCATAGTAGTACAAAAGATTTACTCTGTTACATAAAACAGAATATCTACATCTCTGCCAATTTTATTTCAACTTAATTTTCAGTAACTTAAACGCTATGGGATAGCTAGACTACCCCTGGAAAAATCATTATGTCCCACACCAGTTTTTATTAGATGATTAGATATGTAAAAGTCCATTAAAGTGAATTGTATACCCAGTTTTCTTGTTTTTAAAATGTTCTCTCCTTTTCCTCTAAAATTCCGAACCAACCCTAGCTTGCTCCACTTCAAATGCTTATCTTCTTCTACTGGACTAAAAATCCTAAAATCACTGGGCTTGAACTTTCTCCCACCTCCTCTGCCATTTGCCCCTCCAGTTCAAAGGAACTTCCTCCTCCCTTTCTGGCATTATTTGTTCTCTTTCCTTTTGGGTTTATCAAATTATGCTAACCTACCTTACTGAAATTAGGAAAAAAAGGCCAGACTTCTTATTTTCAATCTTATATACCACCTTCTTATTGCCAAACTTCTAAGTCAGTACATGCTATCTTTCACTCGCTCATTAATTCCTTACTGCTTAGTTCCCTGCAATACTCACCTCTATCCCCAATTTTAGCAAAACTCTTTCATAAATAACCAAAACTTTCATCCTTATATTACAAAGGCCAGCTCTAAAACACCTGTCTTCTTTGGGAAATGTGATACTGCTCATTACAAATATTTTCTGAACCTGTCCCTTTTTCCCTACTTGATTTCCTGATGCTTCACTCTCGGTTCTCTCTTTACCTCTTGAATTCCCTTCTTTTCAATGGATGTAAGAATACTCGCATTCCGGGCCGGGTTGGGCTCAAGCCTGTGAATCCAGCACTTTTGGAGAGGCCGAGAACGGAGCGGATCACGAGTCAGGAGATCGAGCCATCCGGAACCCAGTGAAACCCCCATCCTTTACTAAAAAAATCAAAAAACGCGGGCGCCGGTGCTCAAGCCTGTAATCCCAGCACTTTGTTTGAGGCCGAGACGTGCGGATCACGACGGTCAGGGAGATCGAGACCACTCCCCCTGGCTAACACGTGAAAACCCTGTCTCTTACTAAATACAAAAAAACTAGGGCCGGGCGAGGCATCGGGTGGCGCGCCTGTTACGTCCCAGCTACTCGGGAGGCTGAGGCAGTGAGAATGGCCGTGAGCCCGGGGTAGGCGGAGCTTTGCAGTTGGCTGAGATCTGGGCACTGTTACTCCCAGCCTGGGTGACACGAGCGGAGACTCGTCTCAAAAAAAAAAAAAAAAAAAATACAAAAAACTAGCCGGGGCGAGGTGGCGGGGCCTGGTAGTCCCAGGCTACTCGGGAGGCTGAGGCAGGAGAATGGCGTGAACCCGGAGGCGTAGCTTGCACGTGATGTCGAGATCCGGCCACTGCACTCCAGCCTGGGCTGTACGAGCGAGACTCTGTCTCAAAAAAAAAAAAAAAAAAAGGACTACTAGCAGCATTCTAGCCTCAGTACTCTTCTTCTGTAATCTGTTGGACTAGGTGAACTTCATTAGAAAAGCAATTACTTATAACTGTTTCAGTTAAAAATGTTAAAATTGTGTAGATAATAAGTAAAACTGCATCTCTACCTACTTTAACTTCTCTCCTGTTCTTTTTATACAGGCTTCCAGGAAGTCTTACTTCCCCATCGACTTCCACATACCAGCCATACCGAACCACTATGGTTCCTTTACTCCAAACACACCATATTCTGCATCCAGTTTCTGGGTAACAGATTCCCTCTGCCGAGAATGCCCTACCTACTTGCTTTCTAACGAACTACTGTACTACTGTTTTTAAACGTCCACTTACTGAGTAATTAGGATGTTTCAAAAATTATATTCCAAGTACTTGCTCCAATTTACTGTCGAGAAAAGTTTAGCAAAATCTAATAACTTAAGATCACAATCCTAAAAAGTGTCACAAAGATTTCAACTTAATTAAGTTTGAGTCAAAAGACTAAATTCTCAACTTCCTCTTCTATTCTTCATCCTTCAAGAGAGGAGGCATTCTGGAACAGTAGAAAGAGCCCTGGTTTTGAAGTCAGACCTGTGTTAAAAGTCTGACTCTATCACTTATTAGCTATGTAACCCCACAGTATGTCATTCTCTATATCACAGGATTAAAGGAGTAAATGCTTTAACATGTGTAAAAAGCCTAACCAAGCAACATAGTAAGATGTCAACAAATGGCAGTTCTCTTTCCTTTATCACGTATTTGAACCCCAGGTATCCATAAAGACGACTTTGATGACCCTCCCCAGGCAGAGGAGAACAATTTTTTACAATTTTTTTTTTTTTTTTTTGAGACGGAGTCTCAGTCTGTCGCCCAGGCTGGAGTGCAGTGGCACCATCTCGACTCACTGCATGCTCCACCTCCTGGGTTCACGCCATTCTCCTGCCTCATCCTCCTGAGTAGCTGGGACTACAGGAGGCACCACCACGCCTAGCTAATTTTTTGTATTTTTAGTAGAGAGGAGGTTTCACCATGTTAGCCAGGATGGTCTCTATCTCCTGACCTTGTGATCCGCCCACCTCAGCCTCCCAAATTGCTGGGATTTCAGGTGTGAGCCACCGCGCCCAGTCAATTTTTTTTTTTGTATCTGTTTCTTCACTAGACAGTAAACTCTTTGGGATTACAGGCCAAGTATTATTTTGTGCCTCTAGTGACACACAGTGTTTACTACTCAGATACACTCAGTAATTATTGCTAATGTTTAGATAAAATGAATGGATAAATCAACATCTGCTTATATTAGTTAGCTTACCTCTACCTCCCTCTAACATCTCATATCCTAGGTACCCAGAACCACAATCACATTTCCTGAAACCTGATCTTCCATCGTTACCCTAATTTCCCAGGGAAAAATGTCTTGTTTTCTTTTGCTGCCTAATTTGCCTCCCACTATCTGCCATTACCACCTCCCTTCTCTGCCAACTGTCATCATCCTCTTCAAGCTTCAACAGCAGCAGCCTTTATATTAGTTTTCCAATCTTCATTCTACTCCTGACTCACACAGGACTAAAGTGATCTTAAGTTTTGTGTCATAATTTTTATCCTTCTCACTTTTTTAACCTTTTGATTTATGAGACCCTTGAGGACACAATGACATTTTCTTACTCATTTTTATATTTTCTGTAGTCCTGCAGAATGCTTGCAGACATCTTAAAGTAACACTCAAGAAAGTCTTTATAAACTCTCAAGAAATGGGACAAACATAAGGTGTGCTGGCAGGTTGGTAACAATAGCTACCATTTATTGGCACTTATTATATGCCAGTTTTAGTTATTTCATTAAATTTTCCCATTTACTCCTCACAAAAAAACGGTGAGTATTACTATGTCTATTTTATAGAAGAAGAAACTGAGACTGGGAAGTGAAGAAACTTGCGCAAGGTGGTAAGATGAAGAAGGTGCAAGGTGGAATCTGTCTATTCCATAGCCTGGCAGTTAACTTCCGTGCTTGGCTGTTTCTTTCTTTGTAATAGTTGCTCTCTTCACTTGAATTCACATTCTTTTCCTTCTACATCAGAGGAAAAGAAACCCTACGTATCCTAAACCCTTTTCAAAGATAACTGTACTTGTCAATTAGTTTTATTCCCACATATTTCTTCTTGGCCCATGATCCTTTAATCATCTCTTCTCTTCCAAGTACAGTTCAAGTTGCTTCCAGTGGCTTCTTCTGACAGACTTCCTCATCCATTCACTTATCATTTCCACCACCTATATTCTACCTAGTTCCTTTTACTGTCAAGGTTAAAAGGTGCCACTACCTCCATATATTTCCAAAAGCCCTACTTTATTCCCTAAAAACATCAACTCAAAAGTCTCCTAAAATAATCACTAAGGCTTTTTTTCAGTTATTTTCCTCAACTTGTTACCCCTGTTGCTATTACAAACTCACCCACTTGTATTTCTGTGATAGTTTACAATTTTTTTCTGAACTAGTTTCTCAGTACTATCCCATTCTTTATTCCTCTTTTTCTATCATCTTCTCTTCTGTCGTCTTCTCTTGTGTATCTAATCTACCTTGAAAACTCCAATCATTATCACTAGAATAATAATTCCCAGTGAATTTCTTCAGAGGCAGGGCACAGTGGCTCACGCCTGTAATCCTAGCACTTTGTGAGGTCAAGGCGGGAGGACGGCTTGAGCCCAGAAGTTCAAGACCAGCCTGGGCAATACAGTGAGACCCCAATCACTATTATAGATAGATAGATAGATACATAGAGAAAGAAAGAAAAAAATATTCAGAGAGGATGGCATACACCAGAATAATTCTTCCCAGGTAAGAGAAAAAAGAGGCAATAAGATGCAAAAGATGGATTAGAGTTTTTCTATGAGCAACTTCACAGGCCTCTGCTTAGTCTACACACTGACTATAGGACTAGCAAACTATGACCCATGGGCCAAATCTTGCCCGAGGCATTTCTGTATGATTCATGAGCTCATATTTATTTTACATTTTAAAGAGTTGAAAAAAAAAAAAAAAGCAATGTGTAACAAAAATCATGTATATTAAGCTAAGCCTAAAATATTTATCTGGCCCTTCATAGAAAAAAATTATCAATCCCTGCCATCAATGGTTTGGAGCCACTGAAGGGATTCAGGAAGGAATGTGATATATTCAATTGTTTTGGGATGATCATTCTGGCAGTTCTGCAGGACATACAGAGAGACATGAGAAAACAGAAAGGTATACTACAACAGTAAATGTGAGAACACAAAGTCCTGAACAAGGATAGCACAGAGAGAATAACAGGGACTTTGTAATTCCTTGGCTGAGGAGAATGACTAAGGAGGAAGAGGAGAGAAGCAGCCAAGGTAGTCAAGCTGAGTGATCAGATGGATGTTGTTGCTATTACAGAAAACCAGAGGGGCCAAGTGTGGTGGCTCACACCTATAATCTCAACGCTCTGGGAGGCTGAGGCAGGAGGATTGCTTGAGGCCAGGAGTTAGAGACCAGCCTGGGCAACAAAATGAGATTCTGTCTCTACAAAAAATAATTAAAAAAAAAAAAAAAATAGTTGGGCATGGCCAGGCACGGTGGCTCACGCCTGTAATCCTAGTACTTTGGGAGGCCGAGGCGGGTGGATCACGAAGTCAGGAGATGAAGACCATCCTGGCTAACACAGTGAAACCCCGTCTCTACTAAAAATACAAAAAAAATGAGCCAGGCGTGGTGGCAGGTGCCTGTAGTCCCAGCTACTCGGGAGGCTGAGGCAGGAGAATGGTGTGAACCCGGAAGGTGGAGCCTGCAGTGAGCCAAGATCGGGCCCCTGCACTCCAGCCTGGGCGACAGAGCGAGACTCCATCTCAAAAAACAAAACAAAACAAAACAAAAAATAAATTAAAAAGCCAGGCATAATGGTGTGCCCCTATAGTTCCAGCTACTTGGGAGGCTGAGGTCACACTGAGTCATGATTGTGCCACTGCACTCCAGCCTGGGTGTCAGAGTGAGACCCTGTCTCAAAAAAAAAAACAAAGGAAGAAAAAAAGAAAGCTACAAATCAGGAGAAAGATTACGAGGTGATGAAGCTAATGAGTATGAGAGGTCTACTAAAAATCCAGCTGGCAGGAGTAGAGTCTGGATACAGAGTACAATACTACACATATAATAGGTACTAAATGGATATCTGGTGACTGATTCGACAAGAAAAAACAAATTTATTAATTTTTTTCTAATTTATTCCCAAACCTCTCTTGTACAAGGTTCTTACACCTTGATTCTAAATCATACCTTAGAAGGAGGTGGTACAGGCTTAGGAACCAGGTTCTTATAGACACTTGGAACCATGGATGACAGTTTGTTCCCATTTGCATGGTGCGATCCTGGTGAGGTGAATGCAGCAGAGAAGGCAGCAGCAGGATCCTCTTTGGAAACTTTTTTGATAACTAGCATCTTGGAGGGTTGCTTGGCACTAGGTGGGTTTTCTGTAAAGTACAATAGTGGAGAGACAAAAGAATATAAAACCTGTTGTGTAACATGAAGCACAGTTTATACAAAGGCCTTAGTCAACAAAACAACTGACAGTTGAGACAGAGGCATTAAACATTCCCTGGGATGCACTTAATACTCTCAAAAGTGAGATTACTCAGGAACTGTACAAAAAAATGCAGCATACGAGGAACTTGATACTAAATTTATAAATCAGCCAGAAAGTCCAAAGATGTTAGCAGTCCTTCAGGGGCACAATATGTCTGATGCACTGTGTGATCAGTCAAGCATGAACCAAACAAGAATAAATCCAAGGGCCACGCACTGTGGCTCATGCCTATGATCCCAAGACTTGGAGGTGGTGAGGTGGGCAGATCACTTGAGTCCAGGAGTTCGAGACCAGCGTGGGTTGGCAAACCCTGTGGCAAAACCCCATCTTTACAAAAAATACAAACATTAGCCAGGGATGGTGGCACACATCTGTGGTCCCAGCTACTTAGGAGGCTGAGGTGGGAGAATCACTTGAAACCAGGAGGTCGAGGCTGCAGCGAGCCATGACTGTGCTACTGCACTCCAGCCTGGATGACAGAGCGAGACCCTAACTCAAAAAAACAAAAGCAAAACAAAACAAACAAACAGAAAAACACTTAAGAGTAGCAGCTCCTGTCAGCATGAGAATAGAGAGAGATGAGGTAATCAGGGATTGGGGTCTGCCATGAAACTCTCTGATGAGGCAAACTGGAGCAAAGGTATACACCATTAGCAAAGAGGAGAAGGTACAGTGATCAATCTTAATCCTACAATACTGGATTCTAAACCCATCATTTAGGTAAGTTAAAGACTTCCCATGTTCATAGCTATGAACATGTCTAATGAAGGAACCAGGAGAGTTCAATTTGTAAATGCCAAAGATCCCAATGCTACAGATTAGGTTTGGTTTGAAATACAGATTCCTATCGCACCACTGCACTCTAACCTGGGTGACAGAGTGAGATTCTGTCTCCAAAACAAAACAAAAAACCACAAACATATATATATATACACACACACACACACACGGATGTTTAAACATACATATATAGGAATGTTTAAGAATATATTGTTATGGGCCGGGTGCGGTGGCTCATGCCTTAATCCCAGCACTTCGGGAGGCTGAGGCAGGTCAATCATGAGTTCAAGATATCGAGACCATCTTGGCCAACATGGTGAAATCCCGTCTCTACTAAAAATACAAAAATTAGCCGGGCATGGTGGCGTGCGCCTGTTAATTCCAGCTACTTAGGAGGCTGAGGCAGGAGAATCGCTTGAATCTGGGAGGCAGAGGTTGCCGTGAGCTGAGATTGCGCCATTGCATTCCAGCCTAGCGACTAAGACTCCATCTCAAAATAAAATAAAATAAAAAAAATAAAAAAGTGAATTAGCAATGTTAATTAAAAGTTACTTTTTATGAATGTTTTCTACCTAAAATCTGCTTCCTTGTTGGTCATGGTGGCTCACACCTGTAATCCCAACACTTTGGGAGGCCAAGGCGGGTGAATCACTTGAGGCCAGGAATTCGAGACAAGCCTGACCAACATGGTAAAACCCTGTCTGGACTAAAAATACAAAAATTAGCCAGGCGTGGTGTAGTCCCAGCTATGAAGGTGGAGGCTGCAGTGAGCTGAGATCACGCCACTGCACTACAGCCTGGGCAACAGAATGAGACTGTCTCAAATGAACAAAGAAACAAACACCCAAACACCACCACCAAAACAACTGCTTCCAAATTCTGGGTTCTATAAACTCTCAGTTGTATTATGACTCCACTACCATGGTAACATTTCAATGGTGTTTGGGGGTTGGGGGGCAGAGTAACCTGCTACAGTAGAATGCTAGTTACCATGGGCAAATGCATGAGATGAGAAACAAGAGATAAAAAGAGATAAGGAATCTCTGCTCCTCTCCCTGATAAGAAAAAATTTTTAAGTTGTGCCTTTAAAATGGCAAAATCTACCTACCCCATACTCCAGAAGGTGTCCCAATAGGTCTGCATGGCTGATTCTGTTTGCCAGCTTCTGGATTCAAGGAGGGCTAGGAAAAAAGGGATATGAATGGTTGATAGAGAAAGCTGATCATTTTGGTACTTTTCACAAAGTAGCCATCACCATGGAACCTATCAAATAACCTATCAAATAATTACATATTAGCAGCACTTACTAATTTGACACTGTATTCAGAATTATAACAAACAGAAAATGTCAAAATGCAAAATCACTAAGTATTATGTTAATCTTAGTTTCTCCTGAGTTTCATTTCCTTTGATATAAGGCATTTCATTTATTTTAAATAGACTAAATGTGCAAATTCCCACTTTCCTATAGGATATGTATGCCAAACAAGGAGGCACTGAAAGTTAGATGAACAAGAATGTGGATCATTTTCCTCAGATTAAAGGAGGACAATCTGGTCAGTGAAATGTATAGTATTCACTGCATTTCTAAGACGGGTGTAGGGCAGGGGCAGACTATATGCCAAGGACTGTGCTAGAAATACAATAAAGAGCCCCTGTCTTCACACAGGTCACAGTTTCGCTATAAAAACTTGTAGACAAGTTAAGTACAATAAAAGGTTACAAGGATGATGAAAAAAATTCGTATCAGGGAAGAAGGAGTACTCACGAAGAAATGTCAATTCTACTTGAAAGAGAAGTGCTATCAGAAAAGGTTTTACTACAGGTGATTTAAGAATCCTTAAAGATAAATTCCAAAGCTGGAAAATGGGTAATTGCAGGAACAGAAAGCATTAAAAAGAATATTCAGGTCTGCAAATAGTTCAGCATGAGTAGTGCTAGGGAAGGAGGGGACCCTTCTGTGGGGAAAGAGATATCTGGCAAAGTAGGCCAAGAGCCAGTTTGTGGAGGATTTCTTAGAGGAGATTAAGTTTTATTCTACAGGTAATGAGGATCCATCTTTCATGCAGAGTTAACAGGATCTAATTATCAATTTACAACCGTCACTCTAGTAGCAGCCTGAAGGATGGATCTGAGGGGTTTAAATATCAACTAAAAGACCATTAGGAGGCCGGGCACGGTGGCTCAAGCCTGCAATCCCAGCACTTTGGGAGGCCGAGACGGGCGGATCACGAGGTCAGGAGATCAAGACCATCCTCGCTAACCCGGTGAAACCCCGTCTCTACTAAAAAATACAAAAAACTAGCCGGGCGAGGTGGCGGGCGCCTGTAGTCCCAGCTACTCGGGAGGATGAGGCAGGAGAATGGCGTGAACCCGGGAGGCAGAGCTTGCAGTGAGCTGAGATCCGGCCACTGCACTCCAGCCTGGGCGACAGAGCAAGACTCCGTCTCAAAAAAAAAAAAAAAAAAAAAAAAAGACCATTAGGAGATCAATTCCATAGTCTGGGAGGGTAATAAAGGCAAGAGAAGTAGAGAACAAGATAAGGAAAAGGGCAGGGAAGAGTTAAGAGCACCAGACTAGACTTAATAACTAATTGTATGACACTGCTGTCCTAGCCCAAACTTTACAATCTGGTAACAGGGTAGGAAAATGGCTTTTTTTTTTTGAGACAGTCTCACTCTGTTGCCCAGGCTGGAGTGCGGTGGCATGATCTTGGCTCACTGGAACCTCCATTTCCCATGTTCAAGCAATTCTCCTGCCTCAGCTTCCCGAGTAACTGGGATTACAGGTGTGCACCACCACACCCAACTAATTTTTGTATTTTTAGTAGAGACGGGGTTTCACCATGTTGGCCAGGCTGGTCTCGAACTGACCTCAAGTGATCCACTCACCTCGGCCTCCCAAAGTGCTGGGATTACAGGCGTGAGCCACCATGCCCAGCCGGAAAATGGCTTTTCAGCACAATTGCCTGTGAACATTATACAAACAACAAAAGGACACCCAGACTCCACTACAGAACTTCAGAATCAGAATCTCCAGGGGCAGGGCTTCTAGCAGGTAGGTATTTTCCAACCAATCAAGGTGAGAACCACTACAAGAGGAGAACAAGCACAAATGCAAATGAAACTACCAACTCTCTATATAAGTGGACAAATCAGTGACAGATTTTTTTTTTTTTTTTTTTTTTTTTTGAGACGGATCTTGCTCTGTCGCCCAGGCTGGAGTGCAGTGGCCGGATCTCAGCTCACTGCAAGCTCGCCTCCGGGTTACGCCATTCTCCTGCCTCAGCCTCCCGAAATAGCTGGGACTACAGGTGCCCGCCACTCGCCCGGTTAGGTTTTTTGTCATTTTAGTAGAGACGGGGTTTCACTGGTTATTATCCAGGATGGTCTGATCTCCTGACCTCGTGATCCGCCCATCTCGCCTCCCAAAGTGCTGGGATTACAGGCTTGAGCCACCGCGCCCGGCCCCCAGTGACAGATTTTGAAGGACAAGGTTAATACATTCCTCTAGACAGGAGTAGTTGATAGGCAGAAGAGGTACCAGCCCTAAAAGCTGTGGTTGTTTCCGGCCGGGCCGGTGGCTCAAGCCTGTAATCCCAGCACTTTGGGAGGCGAGACGGGCGGATCACGAGGTCAGGAGATCAAGACCATCCTGGCTAACATGGTGAAAACCCCGTCTCACTAAAAATACAAAAAAAAAGCTAGCCGTGGCGGACCTGCGTGCGCGCTGTGAGGTCCAGCTACTCGGAGGCTGAGGCAGGAGAATGCGTGGAACCGGGAGGCGGAGCTTGCAGTGAGCTGAGATCCGGCACTGCACTCCAGCCTGGGCGACAGAGCAAGACTCCGTCTCAAAAAAAAAAAAAAAAAAAAAGCATGAAGCTCGTGGTTGTTTCCTTGTCTCATTTTAATAGGACCACCTGTTCTTGGTTACATCGTATCCAGGGTTCTTCAGAGACAATGCTCCTATTTATACAGTATCTTTGATCTCTTTTCCACTGTTTTAAAATGTACAGTTTTAAAACTTTTAAAAATAGTAAAATAAAACAGGAAAAAAATAAAACAAATGAATAAGTTAATGGTTAAAAGTTCTTTTAAACACTACCCATTGGTTTAACAACATAACATTACCTACCAAACCAGAAAGGGACATTACAAATCTCATAGAAAAAAAAAAAAAAAAAATACTCATATGGTGATCACAGAATTTTTTTTTTTTTTTACTATCCAACTGTGTCTCCCTAGACACTATAGTTTTGTCTCCAAAAACAATCTCAACTTTTAATCTACTAGTTTTTAGAAAATCTTACGCCTCGGCATTTTCTATAAATTGGTAGTTGCTTCTAGAGGTTACAGAATCCTTAGTGGTTTTGTATTATTCCATTAGGAGACACACACATAACACGTGGTTGTGCTTCTTTTGGTTATGTTGGCAGACACTGACGCTTATAGCCTAAAACCGTCAACTCAATACAAGATGCAAAAACAATGATCTAATATTACAATTCTTTATAAAGTAGTATAATTCCATAAATAGGAACTTCCCCTCATCTATTTGGCGATTCAATGGTACAGTTCATATAGAAAAAATATGATACATGCTTATTCCTAAGGTGAGGCAGGCATCATTGTGAATTCACAGATTTAAATCCAATTTGATGTGATTCAACCCTCACCATTATCATTAACTGATGCATAAAACTGTCCCATGTTTGGCCTGTGGAACCCTCTTCAATTTGGCTTCTAAATCCTTTTGTTACAACCATAGTAGTTCTTTAATTACTTCTTTGCTATCTAGTTTGAAAAA
Organism: Rhinopithecus bieti; assembly: GCF_001698545.2. NCBI lineage: Eukaryota > Metazoa > Chordata > Mammalia > Primates > Cercopithecidae > Rhinopithecus > Rhinopithecus bieti. The sequence goes on along the minus strand of NW_016807423.1, from coordinate 1,279,678 downwards.
ATATTCTAGACTCTTCTTTTAAGTATGCGGTCTGAACTATTTCAAGATCAGAATCCAAGCAGTAGAGTCACTCTTTGCTATGGGGGTTGTTCATTGTTCCCATGTCTTTTCAGTGGACAGAACTGCCTAGAAGAATGTATTTTTTCACTCCAAAGCTAAAACACCTCATAACTTATTACTGATATTCCCAATTCAAACTGAGTACCCTTGTCGATTTTACGGAACATCTATTTTATGTTTTTATTTTCGTCTACACAGAATCCTGATTTTCAGGCATACAAAGGATAGAATATCATATTTAATTGCTTTATCTCATATTACGCACAAGTTTCAGAATAGCAATGTCAGTATTTCACCAGTTACCAAAATGTTTTTCTTTGGACATGTTCTCCCCATCTTTCCACTTAAAAAAAGTTATACTATATCCAGATTGTCAGATCATATAACTATCACATGCAAACTCTCTTTTAACCCTCATTTCATCTTAGCTCTACAATTAACCATACATTTAATACGTACCACCATTCCTTTTGTTATCATCTTTCTGGTTTGTCAGAAGCTTGTTCTTTTTTTGTTTGTTTTTGAGACGGAGTCTTGCTCTGTCCTCCAGGCTGGAGTGCAGTGTGGCCTGATCTCAGCTCACTGCAAGCTCCGCCTCCCAGGTTCACGCTATTCTCCTGCCTCAGCCTCCTGAGTAGCTGGGACTACAGGTGTCCGCCACCGCAGCCGGCTAATTTTTTGTATTTTTAGTAGAGACGGGGTTTCACCGCAGTCTCGATCTGCTGACCTTGTGATCCGCCCACCTTGGCCTCCCAAAGTGCTGGGATTACAGGCGTGAGCCACTGTGCCCGGCAGAAGCTTGTTCTTTAGTAGTTCTCAGGAAAAGTCCTGGGAACAATATTCCAAAGTTTTTTTTTTTGAGGCATTTTATTTGTAAATATGTACTGCATCCCTAGAAACAAAATCCAAGGATTTTCCCTCCTATGTGTTTTCATCTTGCTTCTTCATGGTCCGTGATACCAGTTAAGTTTGTCAATATGAGGAAGTCAAACTGGTGGGACAGAAGCAGATTGTTCTGCCGTTTTTCTAGATCTTTGAGTTGCACATCAAAGCTGGGGCTCTACACTTGTTTAGCCTGCCTGTGAGGTTCACAATTTTCCGAGCTCTGTAATCATCAATGATTTCAAATTTGCCAATGTAACGATGCTTCGTCATCACAGCGAGAAGTTGGACAATGACTTTGGAGCATGGCCTAATGGTGTTTGCCACTCTTTCCGGCATTGGTGACACTCTTGAGAGCATGAGGTAGGATGTTCACATGCACCACTGTGACAGCGGGAAACAATGGCGGAAAGAGCAATACTCCAAGAACTTACACATTGATGTTTGTCTGTGATCTTTATAACTGAACATTAGATTGACAAAGCACAAAATTTTTGGCTCACATTTTATCGTAATTGCTACTCCATTTACTTGTTATAAAGCTTTGCTGTCAGTCTATCTGGTTTTCTTTCTCTTAACAACTCAGTCTTTATGCCTGAATGGCCAAAGGATATCTTTTTTTATTCCAGTATTCTGTAAGAGTGTATTTTAGTCGTCCTGACTGTCCTTTCAATTTGTAGATTCAAATCTAAATGTATTTCAGAAAAATGTTCTTGAATTATACTTTTCAGTATTTTTTTTTTTTTTGAGATGGAGTCTCGCTCTGTCACCTTGGCTGGAGTGCAGTGGCGTGATCTCGGCTCACTGCAAGCTCCACCTCCCAGGTTCAAGCCATTCTCCTGCCTCAGCCTCCCGAGTAGCTGGGACTACAGATGCCCACCACCACGCCTGGCTAATTTTTTTATTTTTAGTAGAGACGGGGTTTCACCTTGTTAGCCAGGATGGTCTTGATCCCCTGACCTCGTGATCCGCCCACCTCGGCCTCCCAAAGTCCCACCCGGCCACTTTTCAGTATTTAAGCTATTCCTTTATTTTGGTTTTCTTTCTGGGGGTGGATGTGGGAAGATCCTATTATATATCTATATTAGATCTTTTCTGCCAAACTGTTTTCCCCAGTTTTAATTTCTATGTATTTCTCCTTCATTTAAAAAATTTTCCTTTCCTGTCTTCTAATTCTTGAAAATATTAGTATTTATTCTCTTTATTCTTTCTTGTTTAGTCTTTATTTTCTGAAATCTTTTATTATTTCTTTTCTAGAGTTCTAGCCCCTTATTTTGAGTTTTTCCAGATGATTTTTTTTTTAAACCAACTTCTTAGGATCATTAATCTTTTTTCTTTTTTTTTTTTTGGAGACAGAGTTTCACACTCTTGTTGCCCAGGCTGGAGTGCAATGGTGCGATCTTGGCTCACTGCAACCTCTGCCTCCCAGGTTTACTTTCTTTAATGTCCTGGTTATCCTTTCCCTACCGCTTTTATCTGAAACTTTCCTTTCCTTTGTTTCTAACTGACTTGTCTCTCTGCAGCTCAATCTGGATTATATTTCCAACAGTTTGCCCTCAGTGAGGGACTTTGTTCTGGAAGGGTATATTGGCCAGTTAGTATGAACAACGATAGAACCCTGTGCTGGTTACTGCTTCTTAGTTACCAAGTCATCCCTTCTGCCTGTTGTGCAAAAATGTGCCTGGACACTTTAAAATTTTTCCTTTGACAGCTGACATGTTAACTTCTGCCAGCAGAGAACAATGGAGAGATTCTTATTTCCTGTTCCTGTGTGCCTTTTCAGTGGGCTCCTACAGCGCCCAGTTCCTCAAAGCCAGGTTCTGACGTACAAGCTCAGAGACCAGCAGCTTCCCTCAGCACCCCGTCTGAGTAGTTTTGTAGCAGAGTGACACCTCTAATGAAAAGCCTTTCAGCACGATTCCCCAGAGAAGGACATTAGCAATTACTTTGCCATTCAGTGGGCCACAATTGAGCCCTTTCTAACCAGGTATGAATCTCAGCCCTGGGGTGGTGGTAGGGAAATGGGGGACTCATTCTTGGACACTATCTAAGCTTTAAGGGTAGTGGCTGCTCCCTGTATGTATGTATGTATGTATTTTTTTTCTTCTTTTTTGAGACAGGGTCTCTGTCACCCAGGGTGGAGTGAAGTGGTGCCATGTGGGCTCACTGCAGCTATGACTTGCCAGACTCAAGCAACCCTCCCACCTCAGCCCCCTGAGTAGCTAGGACTACCAGGTACCCCCCCCATCCAGCTAATTTTTTTTTTTTTTTTTTTTTTGAGACGGAGTCTCGCTCTGTCGCCCAGGCTGGAGTGCAGTGGCGCAATCTCTGCTCACTGCAAGCTCCGCCGCCTCCGGGGTTCACGCCACTCTCCTGCCTCAGCCTCCCTAGTAGCTGGGACTACAGGCGCCTGCCACCACGCCCGGCTAATTTTTTTGTATTTTTAGTAGAGACAGGGTTTCCCCATGTTCGCCAGGATGGTCTTGATCTCCTGACCTCGTGATCCGCCCGCCTCGGCCTCCCAAAGTGCTGGGATTACAGGCGTGAGCCACCGCACCTGGCCACGTCCAGCTAATTTTAAAATTTTTTGTACAGACGAAGGTTTCACCATGTTGCCCAGGGTGGTCTCCAACTCCTGGACTCAAGCGATCGTTCTGCCTGGACCTCCCAAAGTGCTGCGATCACAGGCGTGAGTCACTGACCTGTGCTTATGTGCTATTTCTATTTTCTTTAAAGATCTTTTTACTTTGTACTAGTCAATCCTTCATTACTCCAATCTTGCTATAGTTAATAATTCCTTATATTAACTTTCTCTATTCCAACTACTGTGTGGTTTGAACTCTTGACTGGTCCAGTCAGATCCTTCATATCTTATCCCAGAGCCCCCATATTTACCAGTTACTCCATTACAGAAAACCACTCCCGATTAACTGCTGCTCTTCTCAAATATGCCCTGCAAGTTTTCCAGAAAAACGGTTGGCTCTGCTGGCATTCTTTATGCTGTCAGGTGCTCTTGCTTCCCTTCAGCTCCCATTGCACAAATGCTAGTATTAACCAAGCCTCTTATATAGATTTTGGTGGTTTGTCCCTATCGGCTTTAGGGGTTTCTGGGGAAATCTCATTTTGCTTTGATGTAGATGGCATCGGTAGATTTTGTTGATTCCTCAACTCTACTTGCTTTATTTTTAACTTTATTTTAAAATAATTTCAGGGCCAGGCACAGTGAGTGGCTCACGTCTGTAATCCCAGAATTTGGGAGGCTGAGGCAGGTGGATCACCTGAGGTCAGGAGTTCGAGACCAGCCTGACCAACATGGCAAAACCCCGCCTCTACTAAAAATACAAAAACTAGCTGGGCGTAGGGGTGCATGCCTGTAATCCCAGCTACTTGGGAGGCTGAGGCAGGAGAATGGCTTGAACCCAGGAGGCGCAGAGTGCAGTGAGCCGAGGTCGCACCATTGCATTCCAGCCCGAGAGACAAGAGTGAAACTCCGTCTCAAAAAACAATAAATAAAATAATTTCAGACTTACAAAAGAGTGGCAAAAACAGTACCAAGAATTCCTGTACAGCCTTCATCTAGACAGTCATACAGGTTTAAGTATCCCTTACGTTTGGGACTGTGTTTCAGATTTTGGATTTTGGAGTATCTGTGTATTATATTTGCATATGTGAGACACCCTGGGGACAGAAACCAAATCTAAACATGAAATTCATTTTGGGGCCGGGTGCGGTGGCTCAAGCCTGTAATCCCAGCACTTTGGGAGGCCGAGACGGGNGG
>NW_016807423.1:1267175-1274429 GCF_001698545.2 Rhinopithecus bieti | reverse complement strand
TTTTGAGACGGAGTCTCGCTCTGTCGCCCAGGCTGGAGTGCAGTGGCCGGATCTCAGCTCACTGCAAGCTCTGCCTCCCACGTTTACGCCATTCTCCTGCCTCAGCCTCCCGAGTAGCTGGGACTACAGGCGCCTGCCACCTCGCCCGGCTGTATTTTTTCTTAATACGAAAATTTTCATACAGTAAAATCTACACATATAAAATACACTAAATTATATGAGTTTTAAAAATGCTAATACCTGTCCAACTTCTACGAAGATTAACACATCTATCAACCAGAAAGTTCCCTTCATACCCTTTCCCAGTTAATCCCCTCTGTGCACAACCAACCATAAAACCATTCTGATTTTCTTTCCCATCATAGATGATATGGCTGTTCTGGAATTTCTTTTTTTTTTTGAGACGGAGTCTCGCTCTGTCGCCCAGGCTGGAGTGCAGTGGCCGGATCTCAGCTCACTGCAAGCTCTGCCTCCCACGTTTACGCCATTCTCCTGCCTCAGCCTCCCGAGTAGCTGGGACTACAGGCGCCTGCCACCTCGCCCGGCTGTATTTTTTCTTAATACGAAAATTTTCATACAGTAAAATCTACACATATAAAATACACTAAATTATATGAGTTTTAAAATGCTAATACCTGTCCAACTTCTACGAAGATTAACACATCTATCAACCAGAAAGTTCCCTTCATACCCTTTCCCAGTTAATCCCCTCTGTGCACAACCAACCATAAAACCATTCTGATTTTCTTTCCCATCATAGATGATATGGCTGTTCTGGAATTTCTTTTTTTTTTTGAGACGGAGTCTCACTCTGTCGCCCAGGCTGGAGTGCAGTGGCCGGATCTCAGCTCACTGCAAACTCCGCCTCTCGGGTTTACGCCATTCTCCTGCCTCAGCCTCCTGAGTAGCTGGGACTACAGGCGCCCGCCACATGCCCGGCTAGTTTTTTTGTATTTTTTTAGTAGAGACGGGGTTTCACCGTGTTAGCCAGGATGATCTCGATCTCCTGACCTCATGATCCACCCGTCTCGGCCTCCCAAAGTGCTGGGATTATAGGCTTGAGCCACCGTGCCCGGCCTGGAATTTCATATATAGTTTTCTACAGAGTCCTTAGATTTTCATGTTACCTGTAGACATAAAGTTTTATTTCTTCTTTTTAAACTGTATACATTTCTTTTTCTTGCCTTATTGTACTTGTTAGGACCTCCAATAGAATGATAAATACAAGTGATGAGAGTAAACATCCTAATATTGCTCCCAATATTAAAGGGAGCTCTGCTTTTACTGGAGAATTGGGGAAGATGAAAAAGCTGTAGCCAATACTGCTGGCATCCTCTCAGAGTCCCTTCTCTCCACCAATTTCTTACTCCTCAGGTTTCAAACACATTCAAGTCTCCTACTCCTAGAAAAGTCTTCCCTCACACCTGGCTCTTTACTGTCCAAAGAGGAGTGTATCATTCATCACCAACTTACTCTCTATCCCTTCCAACCACACTTGTCACTTTTGTAAGGCCACCCCAAACTGCCAGAGTCAAAGCTCTCTCCCATACTTATTAACAGCTACATTTAAAAATCTGTGTTCCTCTCTGTATCATGTACTTCAAAAAAGCAAAACACAAACAAAAACCTATCTGTCGAGGTCTGTGCTGAGTGGTTCACATACATTCTCTAACTACTCAGGGACAATTAGGACTATTTAACTTCCCCAGGTAACAATATAGGACTGCTAATTACACTAAACCAATACAATTTTAAAATAATTTTCTAATTATACAAACATATATAGAAAAAAAAATATATAGAAAACCTACTGCAATCAGGTCCCAAAACATTTTCAATTTGTGATTTTCATCTACCTACTTTTTCTTGGTATACTCATTCCTTCTTCAGCTAACCACTTCTCAGTCTCCCCTACTGCTACTCCACAGGTTCTGCTCTACACCTCCCTTCTTTCCAATGTATTACTCTCCCTGGGCAATTTTATCTATCCACAAACCTCAACTATTATCTCTATTTTCATGTGCACATCTCTAGACCTAACCCATCTCTTTGGCATCAAGAATTTGTTTTCTCCTCCAACCAACTCTGCTCCTCTGCTCTCTCTCTTCAAGTTAATTACCTATTTTCTTTTTTTTTTTTTTTTTTTTTTTTTTTTTTTTTTTTTTTGAGACGGAGTCTAGCTCTGTCGCCCAGGCTGGAGTGCAGTGGCGCGATCTCGGCTCACTGCAAGCTCCGCCTCCCGGGTTTATGCCATTCTCCTGCCTCAGCCTCCCGAGTAGCTGGGACTACAGGCGCCCGCCGTCTCGCCCGGCTAGTTTTTTGTATTTTTTTTAGTAGAGACGGGGTTTCACCGTGTAGACCAGGATGGTCTCGATCTCCTGACCTCGTGATCCACCCGTCTCGGCCTCCCAAAGTGCTGGGATTACAGGCTTGAGCCACCGCGCCCGGCCGTTAATTACCTATTTTTCATCAAGTCACTTTGGATAGAAATCTTTAGGAAAATTTGTATTACTTTAATTATTGTTTATGTACAGAAAGCTCAACAGTGTACATTTAACCCAACTGGTGGCAAGTTCTTTAGCCTCCGCCTTTTTGAGCTTGGCAATGCTAGTCACAGACGTGGGACCCAGGACACTGCCTCCCCAGTGATGGCAGATCTCATCGTATCTGTCATTGTAATTGATCCTGATAGCTTCTACCAGCTTAGCCAAAACTCCTTTGTCTTCCGAGTTAACCTGTGTGAAGTGAACCAGTGGTGCAGGTCTTTCTGTGGACTAGATGTCCCCCTCTTGCCTTCCCCTTGATAATGCAGTAAGGGACCTCCATTTTATGACACAGGGCAGGTAGGAAGACAACCAGCTTGATGAGATCCATGTCATATGCAATGACCACTAGCTGAGTCTTTGTGCTCTCCACTAAGGTGGTGACAGTGTTGACTCCTGCTTCAAAGACAGGTGGTCTCTTACTGGGGACATCCCCTTTGCTGGTAGCTTTCTTCTCAGTGTGGGCCAATAGCCTCTCCTTTCTTTTGCTTTGTCTCTGGTCTGTACTTACGGGCCAGCTTAAGTAGCTGAGTAGCTGTTTGGCGGTGCAGGGACTGGATGAACTGGTTAATCGCAGGAGGCACTTTCAGTTGCATATAGAAGATGGCTCTCTGCCGCTGCAATCTGATATAGAGGGGCCATTTCATAAAGCGAGTGACGTCTCTTTTGGGTTGGGTGTCCTGTCCAATGCCAAAATTCGTAGGCCTTTTCTCAAACAGGGGGATTCACCACTTTCTTGGCCTCCTGCTTCTTGACAACAGCAGGGGCTGGAGCCAAGGCCCTTGCCCTTCTTTCCTTTTGGCATCTTGGGTGGCAGGAGGAAAAGAAATCTTATTTTTGACTCTTCCTTCTCTAATTACAATACCTCAGTTCCAATTCTTTAAGTTTAGCCTCCAAAACAAGGTCTTTTACTAACTGAATTTCCATTGACAGAAAAATGGATAAATCAAGTATATTCACACAATGTAATATTTGCTATACAGTAGTAAAAAAGATCCAGAGCAAGGTTTGTCAAAAATGACACTACTGACATTTTAGGCTGATGAATTCTGTTATGGGGCTGTCCAGTGTGTTTTAGGTGTTTAGCAACATCCCTGATCCCTACATATTAGATGATATTAGCACTAACCCCAGCTGTGACAACAAAGATGTCTCCAGGTAACGCCAAATATCCCCCAGTGGGCAAACTTGCCCCAGTCGAGAACCGCTAAGCTAGAGCCCCATGATTCAACACATGTAAACTTCAATTTTACATAAATAAGAGAATTACAGTATGAATTATTCATATGAAGGTAAAAATGTACAAACTGATAAAATACAATGTTTGTATCATTTCCACTGGGAATGTCACAGGACTGATAATGAAGCTTCTAATCAAACTATGCTAATCAGCAGCATACTACCCAGTTTAAGAGGGACTCTTACTTCTACTCGACTCCACACTATTTCTTGTTTGCCACCGTCTTCTCTTTTTCTTATTGAAGTACATAAGAAATCAAAACTGTTGGGGATTCAAATAAATTTTTCTATATGCACAGTTGGTTATGGTTATATTACATATACTCTTTCATTTCAGATACAAATTATGTTAAAATCATTATGGGTTTATTTAATCATATAATAAAAGTATTAATGGAAAGTAGCTTTTAATAAGAATATACTATAATTGTTGCATTTTTTTTTTTAAGAGACAGAGTCTTGCTTCCACCTCCCAAGTAGCTGGGGCCATAGGTGCACGCCACCAGTTCTGTTGCTAATGCTTTTGTTGCTAGTTTGATAAGAATTTCATTAAGTTCCTTAAGTGTAATGAGCAACATAGATTATATTTTCAAATCATTCCCACTGGTCTTTCTTGGATTTGTTTATAAGTTTGTTGTATAAATAATAAAAATTACGTTTGAAATTATAGTAATTTTTGGACTATTTGTTATCTAGAACATTCTGGACAAATATTCAATATGTAAGGGCAGTATAGACCTTCCTGAGGATAAAGTTTTGAAGACCAGTCACCTGGGAATAGGAATTCACATTAATATATAATTTAAATCAAGACCCCAGGTCACTTCCTAGACTTGAGGGTAGAGGAGCTAATGCCTAAATTTCACTCCTCTTTAGGTGACTCTATTAACTGATGAAATGGCTATAGTAGAAGTGACTGACTGATGTGCTACTTAAGAACAGCTAGAGGCTGGGTGCGGTGGTTGGTGTCTGTAATCCTAGCACTTTTGGAGGCCGAGATGGGAAGAGCACTTGAGGTCAGGCATTCGAGACTGGCCTGGGCAACAGTGATACCTAGTCCCTATAAGAAATAAAAAAATTAGCTGGGCATGGTGGCATGAATGCAGTGGTGCAATCATAGCTCACTGCAGCCTCAAACTCCAGCACTCAAGTAATCCTCCTGCCTCAGTCTCCCTAGTGGCTGGGACTGCACGCATGTGCCATCATGCCCAGCTAATTTTTTAAAAAATTTTTATAGAGACAAGGGTCTTGCTGTGCTGCCCAGGCTGGTCTCAAACACCTGGCATCAAGCAATCCTCCTGGCTTGGTCTCTGAAAGTGCTGGGATTACTGGCATGAGCCACTATGCCTGGCCAACTTAAAGATATTGATTTGTTAAAATGATAATCTTTTTTCTTTTTTTGAGAAAGAATCTCGCTCTATCGCCCAGGCGGGAGTGCAATGGCCCAATCTCAGCTCACTGCAACCTCTGCCTCCTGGGTTCATGTGATTCTCCTGCCTCAGCCTCCCAAGTAGCTGGGATTACAGGCGCTTACCACCAAGCCCAGCTAATTTTTGTATTTTTAGTAGAGATGGGGTTTCAGCACGTTGGTCAGGCTGATTTTGAACTCCTGCCCTCAGGTGATCCAACCGCCTCGGCTTCCCAAAGGGCTCAGATTACAGGCATGAGCCACCGAGCCCAGCCTGATAATTTTTTCTTAAATAAAGTATATTTTAAAATTTTATAGATACTCTAAAATGCTACCTTCAAGAGGCCAAAAGGCATGTAATTTAACACAGAATAACACAAAGTGTTACTGAACATATAGGCAACAGCGAAAATACTCCCAATTACATGTTCATATCACAGTAATTTTATATGATAGAGAACAAAATCAAGAGAAAAAATGTTTTATCATAGTTGGAAAAAAGACAATTTAACGAGTACATTTTAACATAAATTATATTTGAGTAAACTTTGTAAGACTTAAGAGAAATTAAAGATTTTTCTGAATTCCAAAGACACAAAGATGAAAAATTTGCTATAAGTTACATAGGGATTTTGGTCACCATTTTCAAATGTTATCAACTTAACTCCTTTCCTCTAAATACAATAAAACCCTCAACTTATTCCTTTTTCTGTAATTTCTGAAATGTTCTCATTACTAACAGCGTCTCATATTTCAGACATTATTTGTCGGCTTCTAACCATACATCTAAAGATCCATACTTACAAAGTCCTCCTCTTCAAACTGCAACTTTTCCACCTTGTCTTCTTTCTTTTCTTCCCTAATCTCCATAGGTGGCTTTTCCGGAAAAGCACACCCTTTTCGGGAGTGGAAGCTGCCATTCCAGTGGCGATGGTTCCCTGTGCCACCTCCGCTACGCTGGCTCATGCCATCATGACCTCGGGAGGAGCTATGCCAACCAGATGGGTTCCCTGTGATTCCAGCATATGCTCCCTTAGAGACACCAGAGTCCACAGAATCATGGCGGAACAGGGAGGGCTGGTGCCAAGAATCTAGAATAGTAAAGAAAGGAACTAATTAGATTGTTTGCTTCCTGATTTGGTTTAAGGTATTGGCAAAAAGCCTTCAGGGGAACTTGTTAATAAAAAGTCCACACACAAAAAATCACAAAATGTATCTTTTCTTTGTGAGGTAATTTCTGAAATCTGAATAGATTTCAACTGAATAGATGATTCACGAGAATCATAATCATAGTTAGACCTAGAAAGAAATGTAGTTGCATAATGACTACTAGAGAATCTAAATGAAAACTACGTTCAGAAAAGATCCTATTTCAAGATTACAGACACGTACCGACAGCCTGGGCTTGTCCTAAATGAGTAGCTTAAATATAGTCACGAAAGTTGGACACAGCTCACCTCCTGCAGTTCGTAGGAGACCATTGTTAAAAAAACCATCAGAGGAATTATGTCGACGGCGGCTTACTCCAAATCTACCTTCTCCTTTGGGTAGGTGCTCTCCGTGTTTTTCAAAGGTGGCAGTAGGTGACTAAGATGATGAAGTATGGAGAGGCAAATGGATAAACAGCTATTAGTCCCTTTCAATATCTTAATAGGTTTTGCATCAGGCCTTCAAAAAACAAGTAATAATGGTGATAGAAACCCATATTATAAACATATAGACCCTAAGGGTACCCCCAGGTGCCTAATTTAGAGAAGTCCTAGGTTATATATTCAATCATTAATTCACTTCCTTTATTCCAGGAGAGGAGAAAAGCTACCCATTTCAATTGTTTGCATGAAAGGAGGGGGAGGGGAAAAAAACCTTGCAAATATCTGTAAGTATAAGCTCCAAAACTTTACACTTAAAAATATTTATCTTGTAGGAGAGGAAAATCAAGATGATTGCCTCAAAAATAATCCTAAAGTTTTAGTATTTCTGGAATAAGGGTGAAGGCAATGGTTGAAATATCACCCTAGGAGGTCGGTAGTAATTACAGAGGGTTTTTTTTTTTTTTTTTTTTTT
>NW_016807423.1:1250199-1266679 GCF_001698545.2 Rhinopithecus bieti | reverse complement strand
TTTTGAGACAGAGTCTGACTCTGTCGCCCAGGCTGGAGTGCAGTGGCGCGATCTCGGCTCACTGCAAGCTCCGCCTCCCGGGTTTATGCCATTCTCCTGCCTCAGCTTCCCGAGTAGCTGGGACTACAGGCGCCCGCCATCTCGCCCGGCTAATTTTTTGTATTTTTTAGTAGAGACGGGGTTTCACTGGGTTAGCCAGGATGGTCTCGATCTCCTGACCTCGTGATCCGCCCGTCTCGGCCTCCCAAAGTGCTGGGATTACAGGCTTGAGCCACCGCGCCCGGCCTCCCTTCCTATTTCAAAGAATTTTATTCTATGACATTCGTTTTTTGTTTTTTTGAGACGGAGTCTCGCTCTGTCACATCGGCTGGAGTGCAGTGGTGCTATCTCGGCTCATTGCCAGCTCTGCCTCTTGGGTTCATGCCATTCTCCTGCCTCAGCCTCCTGAGTAGCTGGGACTACAGGCACCCGCCACCGCATCCGGCTAATTTTTTGTATTTCTAGTAGAGACGGGGTTTCACCATGTTAGCCAGGATGGTCTTGATCTCCTGACCTCATGATCTGCCCACCTCGGCTTCCCAATGTGCTGGGACCACAGGCGTGAGCCACTGTGCCTGGCCTATTCTATGACATTCTTAAATTATAGAGACCAAAGTCCATAAAGCCATGAAAATATGGGTATGTTTGACAAGGAAAACCTAAGTCAGGGCATGTTTACATTTATTTTTCTTACTATCAATATCCTTGCCAATATTTTACCCATTCGAGTGGGTAAAAAGATTTTCTCCTGTTTTCTCTTAAAAGTCTTATGGTTTTGGCCGGGCGCGGTGGCTCAAGCCTGTAATCCCAGCACTTTGGGAGGCCGAGACGGACGGATTACGAGGTCAGGAGATCGAGACCATCCTGGCTAACACGGTGAAACCCCGTCTCTACTAAAAAAAAAAAAAAAATTAGCCGGGCGAGGTGGCGGGCGCCTGTAGTCCCAGCTACTCGGGAGGCTGAGGCATGAGAATGGCGTGAACCCGGGAGGCAGAGCTTACAGTGAGCCGAGATCCGGCCACTGCAGTCCAGCCTGGGCGACAGAGCGAGACTCCATCTCAAAAAAAAAAAAAGAAGCCTTATGGTTTTAAGTTTTAACTTATGTTCCATTTCAAGTTAATTTTCTGTGTATGAAGCAAAGGCTGAGGTTCTTTAACCCGCCCCATACAGATAGACGCTAGTTCTTCTAGTTCAAAAACACAACACTATCACTTCCTCATTGAATTACCTTTGTACTTTAGTCAAAAATCAACAAAATACATACATAAGCCTTTTCTTTGGTTTTTTAAAAGCCAAGGTCTCATTCGGTCGTCCAGACTGGAGTACAGTAGCCTGATCATAGCTCACTGTAGCCTCAAACTCCTTGGCTCAAGTGATCCTCCCGCCTTAGCCGCCCAAGTAGCTGGCATGACAGGTATTCGCCACCACACCTGCCTAGTTTTTTTCAAATTTTTCTTGTACAGACAAGGTCTTACTTTGCTGCCCAAGCTGGTCTCAAACTCCTGGCTTTCAAGCAACCCTTCTGCCTCAGCCTCTCCAAGTGCTGGTATTACAGGCATGAGCCACGGAGCCCAGCCTCTACAGGCCTATTTTTGAACTCACTATTCTATTATATTCCTTTTATGTCCATCCTTATGCCAAAACCACAGGACTTTGCTTACTATAGTTTTGAAAATGAAAGAATGTCTTCTAATTCTTTTTACTTAGTTCACTGTGCTAAAACAATTATTATTCTCTGATAGATCTGTATACTTTTCATGTAGCCCACTAGCTCCAAGCCTTGGGTCAGATTAGGCCAATTATGAGATCCTGCAAATTTCATTAAGACAATTTGAAATTAAGTTTAGAACCGGGTGTGGTAGTTCATTGCTGTAATACCAGCACTTTGGGAGACTGAGGCAGGTACATCACTTGAGCCCAGGATTTTAAGACCAGCTGGGCAACAAGGCAAAACCCCGTCTCTACAAAAAAACACAAAAAATTAGCTGGGAGTGGTAGTGTGCGCCTATAGTCCCAGCTACCTTGGAGGATGAGATAGGAGAATCGCTTGAGCCAGGGAAGTCAAGGCTGCAGTGAGCCATGATCGCACCACTGCACTCCAGCCTGGGCAACAGAGTAAGACCCTGTCTCTATAAAAAAAACAAACAAAAATCTCAAAATGAAGTTTAGGCTGGTACAGTGGCTCATGCCTATAATCTCAGCACTTCCAGAGGTTGAGGTAACAGGATCGTCTGAGGCCAGTTCTAGAACACCTTGGGCAACATGGTGAGACTCTATCTCCACAAGAAAAACAAAAAAGTTAGCCAGGCATGGTATGGTGGTGCTCGCCTGTAGTACCAGCCACTCTAGAGGCTAAGGCGAGAGGATTGCTTGAGCCGGGAGTTCAAGGCTGCAATGAGCTATGACCACGCCACTGTACTCCAGCCTGGATGACAGAGACCCTGTCTCAAAAATAAGTAAGTAAAATAAAGTTGAAACAAAATGAAGTTTAGAGAAAAGACCATGGGTCTAGATGAGACCAGAAGCACCTTCCCGAAGTCCACATTTTAAAATAGGAAAGGTAGGCCTTTTTTTTTTGAGAATGCCTACCTATTTCATTCTTCCTCTATTCGTTGGCAATATGGGAAGTGCTTTTAAGTTTACTAGCTTCCCAAACGTTTCATCAATAACTCAGGCTGATTCTTTTGTGTACTGTGACTAGGTCTGCTTTAATCTATATAAACTGGTAATTCCATTTGTGTTTACCCCTAATACAACACACACCTCCCCTGAAACTATTAAGTAGGTTAATGCCTCTAAAACAGTTTTTAGAATTTAATCTGAGATCCATGTAGTAGTTGAACAATCACTGTCTCTACCTTTTCCTTCTCTTCATCTATTGCCATAAACAAATGTGTGTTCACTCCAAAGGTCTGTTTACCCAAGTGCCATTCCCCTTTTACTTCTGCCCCTTTGACCTCGACAACAGGTTAGCAAGTATGTTTAATCTCCAAAGTGTGCTGCAGCTAATACAAGACTTAACTGTGTCATGTAATGAGAAAAGCCTTAGGATGTAATGAAAAAAGTGAGATACTTAAAAAAAGAAAAAAAGAAACATAAAAAAGTGAGATACTTGGCAGTAATAAGGTACTAAGGTACACACTCATGTGGACTGCCTAATTACTTACATCCTTCTAACAGAAAGCTATCGTCTATGAAAATGTTTTTGAAATCCTCAGACGAGATTGAATATATTAAAAAACATCAGGACTGGGCTGAGTGCAGTGGCTCACGCCTGTAATCCCAGCACTTTGGGAAGTCCAGGAAGGCAGATCACTTGAGCTTAGGAGCTGAAAACCAGCCTGGGCAACATGGTGCAATTCCATCTCTATAAAACGACAACAACAAAAACAAAAATTAGCAGGGCGTGGTGGTATGCAGCCTGTAGGCCCAGCTACCCTGGGAGCTGAGTCAGGAGGATTGCCTGAGCCCAGGAAGCCGAAGTTGCAGTGAGCTGTGATCACACTACCACACTTCATCCTGGGTGACAGAGGGAGACCCTGTCTCAAAACAAAACCAAACCAAAAAACAACCAAAAACCACCCCCAAACCCTCTAGTATTTGAGAAGTTACTACAGGAATGGAGAACAGTACCTTAGCTGACTGTGGTGTTGAGAAATTTAGCCAAGCAGGAACAAAATCATGCTGCGCCATTTAGGTCCAGTGTCTCCTTTCAGCAAGGTGAGGCATCCAACCTCATGGCCAGGATCTGAAAACAAAACAACTCAAATCACTAATGTTTATAAGAATGTGATACCAATGTGTAAAGGAATCTGTACTTATTCTAAGATTCCTCTTTACAGAAAGACCTGCCCTCTGAGCCTCTTTATAGATTACTTACCAAGCCTTATAACTCAGAGAAGTTCTAAATAAAAGTAATTTTTGTTAAAACAAAAGTTCTAAACAAAAGAAAACGGTAACATGTGCCTGGAAGATTGACTTTTATTTTTTGTAGAGGAAGGTCTTGCTATGTTGCCCAGGCTGATCTTGAACTTCTGGCCTCAAGAGATCCTTCTGCTTCAGCCTCGCAAAGTGTTGGCATTACAGGTGTGAGTGACTGCACCCAGTTAATCTGGAAGGTTTTATGAAGGAAGCTAATGAATTCTTGATTGTTACATCAAAGAACTTGAAGAATTAAACATCTATTTAAAACCACAGACACTTATGAAAAGAGATTAATCTGCTTCAAGTACTCAGGTAAATTCTAGCAAAAGCAGTAGAAAATACTCTTGGCTGGGCACGGTGGCTCACACCTGTAATCCCAGCACCTGGGGAGGCCGAGGTGGATCGCTAGGGCCCAGGAGTTTTTGAGACCAGTCTGGGCAACATGGCAAAACCCCATCTGTACAAAAAAATAATAAAGGAGCCAGGTGTGGTGGCACACGTTTGTGGTCCCAGCTACTCTGGAGGCTAAGGAGGGAGAATCACCTGAGCTGGGAAGGTTGAGGTTGCAGTGAGCTGAGACTGCACCACTGCACTCCAACCTGCGCGACAGAGTGAGACCCTGCCTCAAGCGGTGGGCAGGGGGGTGGGGGGGATCTTCCTAGAGAAGGACGATACAACCTCTCAAGAGCTTTTCTATTTAGTTCACATTAATTTCTTCAAATACCAACTAGCATCAGTTTTCCTGAGATCTGTTGGTGTCTTCAAATCACCCCACTGATATTCTCCAAAATTAAATACATCAGAAAGCAGTAGGTATTTTTTATGATGCATATACACAGAGTCTTCTTTCCAAGTTAGACACATGGATATTTACCCCAGAGTGTAACCTCTGTGGTCCTGTTTCTGAACTCGAGTTGGCCAGCTGGATCTCCCACGAGGTTTTCCTGTTAAAAGGGTGCTTAAGTAACCTGGCCGGCAGCACGACTTATGATGAAGCACAAAGAAGCCAGGTTCTGTGTGGATCACTCTCTCAGTCCCCTCAACTGCTCATCTTAAACTATTTGGTTCCCGACACGTTTCCAAAAGGGGAAAGGGGAAAAGGGGAAGGGGGGAAGGGGAATATAAAAAGTATTTGTTACATTTAAAAAAGGGGGGAAGGGGAAAGAGCTGTATCTATGTTCACCTCATTCAACTTCCTTGAGTTATGGCACTATGATGTTGCTTAATTAGGTAAGACATGGATATCTGCACCGAGTGCAAACACTGTTCATAACAAGGTCATAGCTAGAAAGACAGATGGGCTCAAGTGTGGAAAAGTAATGTCATCAAGGTGATAGATCAAAAATACTAAGGCCCTATAAAAGATCTGAGCAGTCAACTCCAAAACATCCACATGACAAAGTCCTTAAAATACAAATCTCATTATTCTTACTCACGCAACTGCTAAAAAATAGTGTGCAGATATGTATTTATATTTGCCTTAACCTTCAAAATCTAGGGACATAAATCTTGTCTTTGTTAAAAAAAATAAAATAAAATATATCAGACAGGAATTTGCTATACACTTTTCCCTCCACAAACAGCAGCTTTCAAGGCAAATTTCTTGGTATAAAGCTTCTAAATGTATATTCTATGTCTTTGGCCTTTACTATTTATATATTCAGAGCAAAGTTAAAACATTAGAAAGATGGGTGGGATGGGTATTAAGAAATAGTCAAGGAGAGATATAGTTCCAAAATGAGGATTTCTTCTTCGGTTTTCTGTGTTTCACTTGTTCTGCTCCTTCCCAAAATCTGAATTAAGCCACTGGAAGGAGATATGGAGAATCTTCTACTGCTTTGGTAGAGAAGTCACTTATTATTTTGGATCCATTTCCACCATTTCACAATCATTTGAAAGGCCACACGAATCTATCACTCTGTAAATGAAGAAACAAAACATAAAATCACAGGAGGCAAAATCACTATCTCATATATATCTGCTAAAATGAGACACAGTTAATAATCAAATCAAGGCCCTGAGAGTAAAAACCCTTAAGTCCAATTTAGACACTATGGATGTATGTCACCACCTATACCAACAAGATGACTTGGATATAAATCTTTTTTAAGGATTTGAGAAAAGTCACCTAAACAGTTTGCTTTGGTTTTTTTTTTTTGGGGGGGGGGGGAAAGGGATTTCCCCTTTTTTGCCCCAACCTGGAGCCAAGGGGCCCTTCCCCGCCCCCTTGAACCCCCCCCTCCCGGGTTCAAGTTGATTCTCCTGCCTCAGCCTCCCAAGGATCTGGGATTACAGGTGTGCACTAACACGCCCAGCTAATTTTTTGTATCTTTAGTAGAGACAGGGTTTCACTATGTTGTCCAGGCTGGTCTCGAAACTCCTGACTTTGTGACCTGCCCGCCTTGGCCTCCCAGAGTGCTGGGATTAAATGAGTGAGCCACCGTGCCTGGCTTGGAGTTTGCTTTTTTATATAAAAGCACCTGTAATCTCAACACTTCAAGAGGCCAAATTTTCCAAACAGCTGTCTAAGGTATTCAGAAATGCAAACTAATGGGTCTTTCAGATCTAGATTTTTCTCTCATAAATAGAACAGGTTGCCATGAGTGGTCAAAGAACCACATAGCTTGCTGGTATATTACCAAAGTCACCAACTACCTATTTGTTTAGTACTAGCCACAGCTAGGATCCTTAAGATATCTGTCATAGTATTTTGCGTGTGTGTGTGTGTATATATATATATATTTAGATACCTGGCTCTCAATTCAGAGATTTAAAACTTTTATAATCTAACTTGTTAGGCACTGAGTGAAACAAAAATTTCTTTGGTAAGTTCTCAACATTCTTTTTTTTTTTTGAGACGGAGTCTCGCTCTGTCGCCCAGACTGGAGTGCAGTGGCCGGATCTCAGCTCACGGCAAGCTCCGCCTCCCGGGTTCACGCCATTCTCCTGCCTCAGCCTCCCGAGTAGCTGGGACTACAGGCGCCCACCACCTCGCCCGGTTAGTTTTTTGTATTTTTTAGTAGAGACGGGGTTTCACCATGTTAGCCAGGATGGTCTCGATCTCCTGACCTCGTGATCCGCCCGTCTCGGCCTCCCAAAGTGCTGGGATTACAGGCTTGAGCCACCGCGCCCGGCCAGTTCTCAACATTCTTTCAGGGGATTCAAATTAGAAACAGGGTCTCACCCTATTGCCTAGGCTGGAGCGCAGTGACTTGATCATAGCTCACTGCATCCTTAACTCCCAGGTTTAAGCAATCTTCTCAGAGACCTCAGCTTCCCGAGTAGCAAAAAATCATGGGACTAGAGATGTGCACCATCATGCCCATCTAATTAAAAAATTTTTTTTGTAGACACAGGGTCTCACTTTGTTGCCCAGGCTGGTCTTGAACTCCTAGGTTCAAGCAATCCTCCTGCTTTGGCCTCTCACAGGGCTGAGATTACAGGTGTGAGCCACTGTGCCTGGCTGCAGAAAGATTTATTTGATAGAAAAGAAAATTTGCATCTATGGGCAATTCTGGTCTATACTGGTAAATTTCAGTTTGGAAGATACTTCTCATATATCCAATTCAGCAGCCTTGCACTATATTGTTCACGGGAATAAGTTCATGGGAAAAAGAAATACCAAATTCAGGATAGTAAGTATCTCTGTGGGAAAAAGGAAGGGAAATAAAAAAGAGGTCCCAAAGAGTTTCAACTGTATCTGTAATGCATTATTTCTCAAGTTGAGTGATGGGTACAAGATGACTATTCACTTATTGCTCTTTTTATAAACTTGTAAAACTGAAGAGTATTAGGCCGGGTGCGGTGGCTCATGACTGTAATCCCAGCACTTTGGGAGGCCGACACAGGTGGATTACTGGAGGTCAGGAGTTCAAGACCAGCCTGGCCAACATGGTGATACCCCGTCACTACTAAAAATACAAAAATTAGCCAGGCGTGGTGGTGCATGCCCGTAGTTCCAGCTACTCAGGAGGCTGAGGCAAGAGAATCACTTGAACCCAGGAGACAGAGGTTGCAGTGAGCCGAGATCCTACCACTGCACTCCAGCCTGGGTGACAGAGCCAGACGCTGTCTCAAAAAAAAAAAAAAAAAGGGCAAAAAAACCCAAAATTGTTTTTATACAGGCCTATACCTGTAACTCCCAGTAACAGATACATGAAACTGTCCCTGTAGTGAAGTTATTCTAGAGAAATAATCAAGTCAAGCATCCTTATGGAAAAGATATAATTAACTGTCTGGTGCACACTTTTTATCTTAAGAATTCTAGTTTAAACCACAGAAAACCTGAAGTTCAAGACAGAGAGATAAATCATCTATTAGGGTATAAAACTGTTGGACACAAAGGAAAATGCCTCAATTTTCAACATAAACAATTCCCTCTTTTCAATAACCACTAGGTACTTTGCAGTTTTCCAACTGACACACACCATCACCTTTTCAGTGTTTTACACACCGAATCCAAAGTTTCTGTACCAGAGTCCCAACTTAGGCAGGACTAGAAGAAATACTAACTAGCAATACCTTGATACAGGTCCTATGGCTGCTGTATATCCGTAACAATTACCCATCACCCTTAACAAGCTGGGATACCTGAAGTGTAAAGAGTGTGACCTACACATGTATGTGCACAGTATGTGGTTGAGAGGAGATGCACTAAAAGTGGGGACGTTTGATCAAATAGAACAAATAAAAAATGAAGAAGATAGATAACAGAAATTTCTGTTCTGGAAGTAACAGACTAAAAGGAAAATTTCCAAAATGTTAATAATGGTTTTATTAGGATGGTGGAATTACAGGCATTTTGTTTTATCTTCTCTATTAGTCAGAAGTTTTTGTAATGAACTTACTTTGCTCAGCAAATTTTAAATTAAAGATCTTTAGTGATGCCTTTTAGGGCTGTGGGTAGTTTTACAGAATGGTTAACTGGGAGACTTCTGCTTACTACTAAAAAATTCTGAGAAGAAAAAACACATCATTTAAAATTCTCTTAGAACTACTTTTTTTTGGTCTGAGAAAATACAGCAGGGTTCTGAGTAGCTGGGACTGCGGGTGAATGTCACCATGCTGAGCTAATTAAAAAAAAAAATTCTTGGGCTGGTGTGGTGGCTCACACCTGTAATCTCAGCACTTTGGGAGGCTGAGGTGGGTGGATCACGAAGTCAGGAAATCAACACCACGGTGAAACTCCATCTCTACTAAAAATACAAAAAATTAGCCAGGCGTGGTGGCAGGTGCCTGTAATCCCAGCTACTTGGGAGGCTCAGGCAGGAGAAGGGTGGGAACCTGGCAGATGGAGCTTGCAGTGAACCAAGATCACGCCACTGCACTCCTCCTGGGCGACAGAGCGTGACTCCGACTCAAACAACAACAACAAAAAAAATTCTTCTGTAGAGATGGGGTCTCACTATGTTGCCTAGGCTGGTCTCAAATGCATCTGGCCTCATAGAACTTTTAAAAAACATGAAAGATGGCCAGGCGTGGTGGCTCACACCTATAATCCTAGCACTTTGGGAGGCCGAGGCAATTGGATCACCTGAGGTCAGGCATTCGAGACCAGCCTGGCCAATATGGTGAACCCCGTGTCTACTATAAATACAAAAATTCACTGGGCATGGTGGCTGGCACCTGTAATACCAGCTACTTGGGAGGCTGAGGCAGGAGAATCACTTCAACTCGGGAGGTTGAAGTGAGCTGAGATCCTGTCATTGCACTTCAGCCTAGGTGACAGAGGGAGACTCTCACAAAGAAAAACATAACATGAAAGACTAGACTGGAGGGGAAATCAAGATTCTTTTTTTTTTTTTTTTTTTGAGACGGAGTTTCGCTCTGTCGCCCAGGCTGGAGTGCCGTGGCCGGATCTCAGCTCACTGGAAGGTCCGCCTCCCGGGTTGCCGCCATTCTCCTGCCTCAGCCTCCCGAGTAGCTGGGACTACAGGCACCGCCACCTCGCCTGGCTAGTTTTTTGTATTTTAGTAGAGACGGGGTTTCACCGTGTTAGCCAGGATGGTCTCGGCCTCCCAAAGTGCTGGGATTACAGGCTTGAGCCACCGCGCCCGGCCGATTCTTTCTAATAGGAGATGTCAAGCATGTGCTCTGGAGCTCAAAGGAGAGGTGTGTTCTACTGGTAGAATTTTGGTAATTGTCAGTATTTGGTAGACAATGTTTAAAGTTGGGGAATAGGTAAAATCTAAGGAGAGTATAAAGATGAAAAAGTTGGCCAAGTGCAGTGGCTCATGCCTATAATCCTAGCACTCCTGAGAGGCCGAGGCAGGCAGATCATGAGTTTGAGACCAGCCTGACCAACATGGTGAAACCCCGTCTCTACTAAAAATATAAAATTAGCCGGGTGTGGTGGTGCACAACCTGTAATCCCAGCTACTCAGAAGGCTGAGGCAGGAGAATCGCTTGAAACCGGGAGGCGGAGGTTGCAGTGAGCTGAGATCACGCCCCCACTGCACTCCAGCCTGGGCAACAGAGTGACACTCTGTCTCAAAAAAAAAAAAAAAAAAAAGAGAGAGAAGTTTACAAGTCTTGTTTATTTCATTACTTCTTTTCTATCTGTTACTTGTGACTCTTCAAGGTCTAATTACTCTCCAACTTAAAAAACTAATTTTTTAGGCACTACTAGTCTCTTTCTACCATCTGCCTCAGCCTCTCCTACTGGTTGCCACACTCTGTTCCTAGACTTAGATTGTAATTATATTACTACTCTGCTCAAAAATTTCTGGTTTCCCACCAACAATATAACAGGATTTAAATTCCTCAGTCTAAGAGACAAGAAATAAGCCTTTCCCCCAGCCCTCAAAACCAGCCCAAAGAGTCTCCTTTAATTCTCTTATCTGGAAGTAATTCCTGCCTCTGAAAATGAAGTCTTCAAAGTACTTTTTTTTTTTTTTAAAGACAGAGTCTTCTGTCACCCAGGCTGGAGTGCAGTGGCACTCACTGTAACCTCCGCCTCCTAGGTTCAAGCAATTCTCCTGTCTCAGCCTCCCAAGAAGTCCCAAGGTGGGACTACAGGTGCCCACCACCACGCCTGGTTAATTTTTGTATTTTTAGTAGAGACGGGGTTTTACCATATTGGTCAGGTTAATCTCAAACTCCTGACCTCAGGTAATCCACCCGCCTTGGCCTCCCAAAGTGCTGGGATTACAGGCGTGAGCTACCGTGCCCGGCCTCAAAGTACTTTAATTGTGCCTACTAGGCCACTAACACTCACTTCTTCCAGGATAGTTATAAATGTTTATCTTAGCTCCAAAAATAGGCCAAAAACTTGTCACTTCTAAGAATCCTGATTTGCTATTCTTTGAAACACATATAGCATGTACCTAGCATGGTACCGTGCATATGGTAAGGATTCAAAAGTTTAATAAATTTTTACAAAGTATAATAAAGCAAGGATGCAGAGAAATTAGAAACCTCATGTATTGCTGGTAGAAATGTAAAATGGTGCAGCTACTGTGAATAACTGGTTAAACACTGAGGTACCATATGACCTAATAATTCTACTTCTAGGTATATATCCAAGAGAAATAAAAACATGTCTACACAAATACTTGTAACTGAACGTTCATGGTTGCCTTATTCACAATAGCTACAAAGCAGAAACAACCGAATTGTCTATCAACAGATGAAGGAACAATATACTGTATATTCACACAACAGGCTATTATTCAGCTATAAAAAAGGAAATGAGTACTGATATAAGCTACAACACGGATGAACCATGAAAATATTATGTTAAATGAAAGAAGGCAGACACAAAAACTGTAAATTGTATTATTTCACTTATATGAAACATGCAGTCCCACAGAGCTAGAAAACAGATCAGTGATTACCAAGGCTTGGGAAGAGGAGGGAATGGGGTGTGACTGCTTAATATAGATGAAAATTTAGTTTGGGGTAAGAAAAGGTTCTGGAACTACACAGCGGTGATGGTTGCACAACACTGAGAATGTACTTCATGCCATGGCAATTGCACACTTTTTCAATTGGTTCTGATGGTAAATTTTGTATTTTCCCATAATTAAAAAAATTATAATAAAGCAGTCGATGTTAATATTAAATACAAACATTGCCCTATATCAACCATTCCTTTTCAGATTACGAAAGTACTTTTGCTCCCTCTCTACAAACTCCCTGTATCTGAATACTTGATACAACCATTCATTCATAAACATTTGTCAAATATTTTACCTCTTCAAAACAAAACCTCCAACTTATCAGGCACCTCATATGTCAGGCGCATTATTCAGTACTTCACAACATGACCTAATTTTGTATTTTATAATTAAGTTTATACTGCTAGGAGAGCACCTCCCTGGCCAAGGGCCTTATCTCAGTTACCTCTACTTCGGACTCCTTTTACCTAGATACAACACTACCAGTGCTGTTGGCTTCAACCACTCATTTTCTCCAGAGTCCAGTAGCATCACCAATTATTCCTTCTGTTAACTTCAACTTCTATTTATACTGGGTCCACTCAATTTACAAAAAACTGTACTCAATTCTCCAAATTAAAACAAACCCCCTTATTAGAGCCTGTATCTTGCTCTAGGTATATCCTTGATGTGCTTTACCCTCCAGTCTTTTGTTTTTTTGGTTTTTTTTTTTTTTTTTGAGACAGAGTCTCATTCTGTTGCCCAGGCTGGAGTACAATGGCGCCACTTGGCTCACCGCAACCTCCACCTCCTGGGTTCAAATAACTGTTGTGCCTCAGCCTCCCGAATAGCTGAGATTATAGGCATGTGTAACCTGTATTTTTGTATTTTTAGTAGAGATGGAGTTTCACCATGTTGGCCAGGCTGGTCTCCAACTCTTGGCCTCAAGTGATCCACCTGCCTCAGCCTCCAAGAGTGCTGAGATTACAGGTGTGAGCCACGCCACCCCGCCTGCCCTCTAGTCTTAACAAAAATCTATACAGAACAGTGTACCCTTATTGTCTTTATTTCCTCACTCCCCCATTTATTCCTCAACCCACAGAAAATTACCTTTTCCCCACAGCTCTGACTGGTGCCCTTCTATTTTCAAAATATTCACATTAAGTTAATCTAACTAGTATATGATAGGCATAAATAAGTTTGCAGAGAAATAGTTGATGAATGACAGTGAACAAAAGATTTGCACTGAAAAAAGAATGAATATATTTATAGTATTCAAAATACTGTAGGAATATTTACAAATTTTTAAGTACCTAATAAATTAAATTGCACACTTAAAAACAGAACACCTAGCCAGGCACAGTGGCTCAAGCCTGTAATCTCAGCACTCTGGGAGGCTGAGGCAGGTGGATAACTTGAATTCAGGGGTTCAAGGCCATCCTGGCCAACATGGTGAAATCTCATCTCTACTAAAAATACAAGAATTAGCCGGGCATGACGGCACACACCTGTAATCCTGGCTACTTGGACAGTTGAGGCACAAGAATTGCTTGAATCTGGGGAGTGGCAGAGGTTGCAGTAAGCCAGTATCACACCACTGCACTCCAGCCTGGGCAACAGAGTAAGACTGTCTCAAAAACAAAAACAAAACAAAACAGAACACCTGCATCTACATGTTAGGCTGAACAAATGTTCTTGAGGAAGTTAATGGCCGATTTAATGCCCTTAACTTGAAAAACTTCACCAGCCTAGGCAAAATAGGGAGACCCTGTATCTTCAAAAAATTTAAAACTTAGCCAGGCATGGTGGTAGGTGCCTATAGTTTCAGCTACTTGGGAGGGTGAGGTAAGAGAATCACTTGAGCCCAGGAATTCAAGGTTGCAGTAGGCTATGACTGTACCACTGCACTCCAGTCTGGGTGACAGTGAGACCCTGTCTTAAAAAATAAAAATTAAAAACTTCACTTAATTTCAATACATTCTCCATATGTCATTGATATACCATTTTAATTCTGTCAAAGGCATAATTTTGAGCACATCTTCAACCATGAAATAGTTTCCATTCTATCTATACTACATAAAATAATTAAGCACTGTCTTCTCTGTAACACCATTTAAGTTTGGCTCAAATACAGAGATTATTCTTTCTTTTTTTGGAGACAGGGTCTCACTCTGCTGCCCTAGAGTGCACTGGCACAATCATAGTTCACCATAGCTTCAAGCTCCTGAGTTTAAGCAATCTTCCTGCTTTAGCCTCCCAAGTAGCTCAGACAACAGGTGCATACCAGCAACAGTGGTGGTAGAGATGGAGGTCTCACTATGTTGCTCAGGTTGGTGTCAAACTCCTGGCCTCAAGGGACCCTTCTGCCTCGGCTTCCCAAAGTGTTAGGATTATAGGTGTGAGCCACTGCGGCCAGCCCAGGGATTTAATAGCTCTATGCGAAAATCTAAAAGTATGCAGCATCTGACTTTTGACCAGCCTTGTTTAATTTTGGCTCCATAAAGTATCTTTAAGTAAAACAATAACAGACATAGTTTAGTCATTTGAAAGTCTTCTTCAGGGTAAAGGCTTTTGGGTATGATCCCCCCACCCTCTGCCAAAATTGATAAAATGACTAAGTAACATGACTTCATAAATTAACTGGATAGTTTATAATCTGTGTATTGCACAAAATAGAAAAAGAACATAATGTAGTTCTCAGCTAAGGGATCATTAAAAATATTTTGATGGATTGTGAAGTGATTTTTAGTAAATAAAAGGATTCAAAGAACGGAGTGGCACTGATTTATAACAAACAGTATGTAACATTCTTAGATCTTATGTCCATAAAAATGAAAAACATAAGTTGGCCCAAATCTGAACTCCTTTTCAGTATTTCCCCATACCACTGGTCATCAACCTATCTTTATTTGTCTCCCACTGATCCCAAGCACATAGAACACTATCTGGAACACAGTAGATAAATATTTCCTGAATAAATGCTTTGGTGACTAGTAGGACGGTACATCTTCAACTTCACAAGGTAACGTCATAATACTTTCGAACAAGGTGTAACCAGTTTTCACCATCATCGGCGCATTTTAAGCATTCCATCTGCTTTACATCTTCAATCAAACTACATATGGCCAGACTGGAGGTTATTCTTTGCTGGTGGGTATAACATGATCACCTACTGTAGTCTTTTAATCTATTTATCAGGTCTTTGTATTTCCCATTTCATAAGATACCTATTCTTTTTACCATTCTTCTTTTGGTTGTTGATCTTACTTATTTAACGCAAGAGAATAAATCAGATACAAATCCTTTGATTATGAGTTGCAAATACCTTTTTCCACTTCAAAGGTTATCTTTTGATTTTCTTTCCCATGTCTTTTGATGAGCACACGTTCTTAATTTAGATGCAATCAAAGCTGCTGGTCATTTCCTCTATGATTCACATTTCTGTGTCTTATTTATAACAGTTTTTCTCCAAGGTCCAAACAATTTACCTATATTGACTTCTTAGTTTTAAGTTTTGTCTTTCATATTTAGGACTTCAATCAGTTGGAAATGATTTGTATATGGTATGAGACCCAGGTCCAATTTCACCAGAAGTATTCTTTTTTCACTGATTTATACAGCCAGCTGTATCATAAATTGTTTCTATGTATGTGCGGATCTGCTTCCAAATTTCTGTTCCACTGGCTTATTTACATATTTTGACACTACCACCATATGTCTTAACTATTATACCTTTACAATAATATTCTGATATGTATTGGAGCAAGGCCATCTCCCCTCATAATATACCTATAGAATGCCTTGGCTATTCTTGGCTCTCGAGCTTTTTTTTTTTTTTTTTTTTTGAGACACAGAGTCTCACTCCATCACCTAGGCTGGAGTACAGTGGTGTGATCTCAGCTCACTGCAACCTCTGCCTCCCAGGTTCAAGCGATTCTCATGCCTCAACTTCTCAAAGTAGCTGGGATTACAGGCGTGTGCCACCATGCCCATTTTTTTTTAGTAGACACGGGGTTACACCATGTTGGCCAGGCTGGTCTTGAACTCCTGGCCTCAACTGATCCACCTGCCTGAGCCTCCCAAAATGCTGGGATTACAGGCATGAGCCACCATGCCCAGCCTCTCTGGCTCTTTAATATTAATTTTAAAACAGGCCAGGAACGGTGGTACATGCCTGTAATTCCAGAACTTTGGGAGGCTGAGGCGGGAGAATCGCTTGAGCTCAGGAGTTCAAAACCAACCTCAGCATCATGGTGAAACCCCATCTCCACAACAAAGAAAATACAAAAATCAGCTGTGTGTGGTGGTTCACACCTGTAGTCCCAACTACTCAAGAGGTTGAGGTGGGAAGATTGCTTGAACCTGGGAAGCTGAGGCCACACTGAGCAGAGATGGTGTCACTGCACTCCAGGCCTGGGTGACAGGGCAAGACTCTGTCTCTAATAATAAATGAATAAATAAATAAATAATTTTTAAAACAACTACATCAAATTTAAGGGGGAAAATCTTGTTATGACATTGCTTGGAATAACAACAAATCTAGATTAAAATGGGAGAACTGACATCTTCATAATAAATCTTCCAAATGGTCAATTTCTTATTTCAGTCTTCTTTAACATCATCAAGTAAAGTTCTAAACT
>NW_016807423.1:1237263-1247861 GCF_001698545.2 Rhinopithecus bieti | reverse complement strand
AAAAAAAAAAAAAAAAAAATTCAAAAGATGTTTTAAGGACTGACACAGGATTGCCTGTTTTATTTGGATAAGTAGAAGATTAAAAATTTTAATATCACAATTTCATTGAAGGCAGTATGTCATAAAAGACAATTCTTGGAAAAAGGAACAACTCACCTTAAAAAAAAGTTAACAATCTTACATTGATAATATTCACAAAGGGCTGAAGTCTTTGTCAGAGAGCAGCACTGAGTGACAACCACTGCATTAATATATGCTGATTTTCTCCCTACCGTGTGATTACAGATGGTCCCTAACTTACAATAGTTCAATTTAAGATTGTTCAACTTTACAATGGTGTGAGGTGAGAAAGAAACTCAACAGAAACCATACTTTGAATCGTGATCTTTGCCCAGGCTAGCAATATGCAGTACAATACTTTCGTGTGATGCTGGGCAGTGCCAGCAAGCCATAGCTCCCAGTCAGTCACAAGGGTCAGACAAAAGTAAACAACTGATACTGTACAGCGTATGTGTTGCCAGATGATTTTGCCCAACAGCAAGCTCATGTAAGTGTTCTGAAAACGCATAAGGTAGGCTAGGCTAAGCTATGATGCTTGGTAGGTTAGGCATATTAAGTACATTTTCAACTTAATGTTATTTTCAAATTACAATGGGTTTATCCAAATGCAAGTCAAGGAGCATCTGTACTTTTTTCGGACTCTTCCTTTCTCTTGTCAATGTAATGGTTCTTTAAATGCTTCCACGTAGTCCTTTCCTTGTTTTTCTGTGCTCTTCATTATCTCATCAATTTTCAAGACTTCAGGTCTCCAAGTGAGTGACTTAAATTCTTGCTTCATCACTTTGGGAGGCTGAGGTGGGCGTATCACAAGGTCAAGAAATCAAGACCAGCCTGGCTAACACGGTGAAATGCCGTCTCTACTAAAAATACAAAAAAATTAGCCGGGCGTGGTGGTGGGCACCTGTAGTCCCAGATACTCGGGAGGCTGAGGCAGGAGAATGGCGTGAACCTGGAGGCAGAGCTTGCAGTGAGCCGAGACTGCGCCACTGCACTCCAGCCTGGGCAACAGAGCGAGACTCTGTCTCAAAAAAAAAAAAAAAAGAAAAAACAAATGGGACACGCTTGGTAGGGATTAATAGCAAAGGTGATTATCTCTATCTTTTTATAGACAGGGTCTATTTAGTGGGTGCCCAATAAATGGTAATTTTGTAAAGGTGTTGACAATTCTATCAATTAGTATCCCCTTCATCTTAACTGTTCTTTTTTGAGACAGGGTCTCACTCTGTTGCCTAGGCTGGAGTGCAGTGGCACGATCACGGCTCATTACAGCTGACCTCCCAGGCTTGAGCGATCTTCCCAGCTTAGCTTCCCAAGTAGCAGGGACTACAGGCACCTATCACCACACCCGGCTAAATTTTGTATTTTTTGTAGAGACAGGGTCTTGGCCATGTTGTCCAGGCTGGTATCAAGTTCCTGAAATCAAGCAATCCACCAGCCTCGGCCTTCCAAAGTGCTAGGATTACAGACATGAGCCACTGTACCCAGACTTCTTACTGTTCTTAAGAGCTCTCCTTGAGCATTCCTTATTCCTTAAACTGCAGATCCTAAGACTATGGTACGTTTATCTTTAAATATTCACTAACCCTAATATTTCTTTTCAAAATCTCATGATTTGAAAACCACACAGGTTTAAAGGACTTCCTTCAAAGGACTGTATAACCTTACAGTAGTCTATATACTCATTTTCTATCTGTACATAGTTTCCCTCCCAATTCCTCAATAAGCAGAACTCAAAGGTTATTACTGCCTTGCTTCTTTTATTTCTAATTCTCAACAGAAAAGAGCCTAAAGCCATTTTCTACTTTAGCACTGCTTATTTTAACTCCAGAAGAGAGAAATTCCTATTTAAGAGTTTCTGAAGAATATGAAATTTGAGCAAGTCTTTCAATGAACCAAAAGGGGACATAAGATTTTTTTCCCGTACAGCATTTCTGTCTATTAAGAAAAGACTTGGGGCCGAGCGCAGTGGCTCATGCCTGTAATTCCAGCACTTTGGAAGGCCAGGGTGAGCAGACTGCTTGAGCCCATGAGTTTAAGACAAACTTGGGAAACAGGGCAAAACCCCATCTCTACAAAAAAACACAAAAAAATTAGCCAGTTTTGGGAGGCCAAGGTGGAAGGATCACCTGAGGTCCGGAGTTTGAGACCAGCCTGCCCAATAGAGCGAAACTCCGCCTCTACTAAAAATACAAAAAATTAGCCGGGCGTGGCAGCAGGTGCCTGTAATCCCAGCTACTCGAGAGGCTGAGGCAGGACAATCACTTGAATCTGGGTGGCGGAGGCTGCAGTGAGCCGAGACTGCACCACTGCACTCTAGCCTGGGTGACGAGAGAAACTCTGACTCAAAAAAGTCAGGCATGGTGGCACATGCCTGTACTCCCAGCTACTTGGAAGGCTGAAGTGGGAGGATCACTTGAATCTGGGAGGTCTAAGCTGCAGTGAGCCATGATTGTGCCACTGCACTCCAGCCTGGGTGACAGAGCAAGACCCTGTCTTAAAACAGCAACAACAACAACAACAAAGTACTTGGCCAGGAATGGTGGCTCATGCCTGTAATCCCAATACTTTGGGAGGTCAAAGGGGGAAGATCACTTGCGTCCAGGAGTTTGCCATCAACCTGGGCCACATGGCAAGATCTCTACCAAAAAAAAAAAGGCCCAGGTGCGGTGGCTCACGCCTGTAATCCCAGCACTTTGGGAGGCTGCGGCAGGCGGATCACTTGAGATCAGGAGTTCGAGATCAGCTTGGTCAATGTGGTGAAACCCCATCTCTACTAAAAATACTAAAATTAGCCAGGAATGGTGGCGCATGCCTTTAGTCTCAGCTACTCGGGAGGCTGAGGCAGGAGAATTGCTTGAACCTAGGAGGCGGAAGTTGCAGTGAGCTGAGATTGCGCCACTGCACTCCAGCCTGGGTGACAGAGGAAGACTCCTCTGAGGGAAAAAAAAAAAATTTTAGCCGGAAATAGTGGTGGTGTAGTCCCAACTACTTGGAAGGCTGGGAGGACTGCTTGACCCTGGGAAGTCAAGGCTACAGTGAGCCGTGATGATCATGCCACTACACTCCAGCCTATGCTACAGTGTGAGACCCTGTTTCACAAAAGCAAAAACAAAGAGAAAGTAACTAATACTATGGTGATTAACATGGATATGTAAGTCTATTATGGAGTCTAATAAACAAAATCCCTGTAGTGGCTAGGAAAAGAAAAAAATATAAAGGAACAAAATTGTATTTCTATCACAAATTCAACGACAACAATGGGATTTCTGTACCCATAAGAGGTGCATGAGAGAAATCATGTGAAGTGCTATGACATAATATAAGGCACAGTATAGAACATTATCTTGAATTACTCACTAATTCATACTCTTAAAACCTGAATCAAATCATGAGACTATTTTACACCTATCAAACTGGCAAAAAAAAAAATTCTGACACTATAAAGTGTTAACGAAGATGAGGCACAAACAAAGAATTCTCATACACTGCTGATTAGAGTGTAAACTGGCACACAACCACTTTGGAAACTGGCAAACAACAAGTTGTAAAACCTCTATGATCCATTAATCCTAATCACGCATAACCACAAGAAATACTGATAACATCCTATAACATGGATGAACCCTCATCCATTATGCTACATGAAAGAAGCCAGACACAAAAGATCATGTAGTTCTACAATGGTTGTACAACTCTGAATATACTAAAAACCACTAAATTGTACACTTTAAATAAGTGTATTTTGTTATATAAATTAGAGCTCAGTGAAACTGTTCCCCCAAAAAATTAAGACCAACGATTGATAAGGGACTGGGAAATCCTTCGCCACCAACGTTAACACCATGCAAATTAGTTTCTTGTTCTAAGTGGAAAGATTGTTTAATATATAGATAGGACTACCTATCTTAGCATTACAATGTCTTTTGTGATACAATGCAAAATGAGGAATTGCTATGCTGTATTTTAGTCAACAATGTTTAAAGGTGAATCCATCAATCTGTCAGCTATCAACTTTAGAGAAAAATATAGGAATTAAAAAAAGAACAAGCTAAATAATACCATAAGTATGTGATCATACCAAACCATTCTAGGGTAAGTGACACAGTCTCAAAATCAGTGTCACTGAAAAATAAAGACTATACTACACTAAAAAGATATAGATAAATTAAACATCTGCAACAAGGTCCTAAATCAGATAATGGCTTGGATAGCTAGCTGCAATAAACACTTTTTTTTTTTTTGGATCAGCTGGAGAAATTTGAATAGCACCTGGGTATTAGAAGAAATGAACATTTACTCACATGGAAAGTGGGTATCACGAACTAAAAAAAGAAAGTTGATCTCATTTAGTAAAATAAAAATAGAAACCTAAATATACGCGCTTAGACGACAATCTGGAAAAAAATGCACCAAGTTGTTAACAGTGGTAACTCCTGTGTGATAGGAATGCCAAGGCTTTATTTTTGCGTATCTGTATAGTCTAATATTCTACATTATCCTTACACTGCTTCTGTAATAATAAAAAGATTACTAAAAGAAAGAATCACATGGAGAGCTTTAATAAACCACTGATGTCCAGGCCTTACTCCAGATAAATTTTAAAAGGTTGAGAACTATCGCTTTTGAGAATTGGGGCAGATAAAAGGGAAAATTGTCTGACAAGGCTTAAAAAGAAATTTATCAGAAGAACCCTGGGAATTCAGAGAACGAAGGAGAGGCTGTCTCGACTTGGCAAACACCAAAAACCAAAGGAAGCTAAGCAGTCAAAACCCCTGCCAAGGTCATGCCACAGGAAGAGCCTGCTGAGGAAACTGCTCCAGCTAGCAATGCCACCACCAACAGCCACTGGAATGAATTCCAAACTGTCCTTGCATCTTCACATCTCTCACTCCGATGCAAGTCCCCAAAGTGAAGGGCATCTGACTGGCACAGTTTGGGTAACATGACCCAGCTCTAGCTGCCAGGGGTCCAGCACAGAAAGTATATCTATATGGTATGTGTGTGTGTGCACCCAACCTTTCCAGCATCCTCTCCCACTAAGATTCACAAAAAAGCAATACTGGAAAGGGGTTAAAATGGTAAACAGACAAAAAAACAACAAAGGATCATTTTAAACCCCAATTAGTAGAATGTCCAACACAGGAATCCTGCTAGCCTTGCCATTAGGAATCAACTTGAATTACTGTGTCTTCTTTTGCTTCATTGTTCCAAAAACATTTCCTAAAAAGTAATTTCAGGTCAGGCACAGTGGCTCATGCCTATAATCTCATCATATGGGGAGGCAAAGGTGGGAGGAATTGCTTGATTCCAGGAGTTCAACACTAGCCTGGACAACATAGTGAGACACTATCTATACAAAAAAAAAAAAAAAATTAGCCAGGCATGATGGCACACACTTATATTTCCCAGCAGGGCTGGGGGTGGGGGCCCAGGATGGAGCTGAGGTGGGAGGATCACTTGAGCCTAGGAGGTCAAAGCTGCAGTGAGCTATGATCATGCTACTGCACTCCAATCTGAGCAACAGAACAAGACTGTCTCTGCAAAATAAATAAACTTTTATCAGTTTCAGCAGCACCAAAAGGCTCTAATTCTCTGTGATTACAACAGGCTATTTGTAACATTTTCAAAACTATGTTTTTTTTTTAAATAATTGAGTGATTTAATAGTAGTGACAAACAGATTGAGACACGCTTTTTTTTTTTTTGGAGAAAGAGTCTCGCTCTGTCACCTAGGCTGGAGTTCAATGGCACAATCTTGGCTCACTGCAACCACCACCTCCCAGGTTCAAGTGATTCTAGTGCCTCAGCCTCCAGAATAGCTGAGATTACGGACATTCACCACCACGCCCAGCTAATTTTTGTATTTTTAGTAGAGACGGGGTTTCGCCATGTTGACCAGCCTGGTCTTAAACTCCTGGCCTCATGTGATCCGCCTGCCTCGGCCTACCAAAGTGCTGGGATTACAGGTGTGTGCCACCATGACCGGCCACAGACACTACTTAAAAAAAAAAAAAAACAAAAAAGAATCACTTTTAGCAAGCATCTCCTATCTAAAAATTCTCCTTTCTCAAGATAGAAGCTTCACTTCCAAAAGCAAATAATTAATTTTTTTTTTTTTTTTTTTGAGACGGAGTCTCGCTCTGTGGCCCCCAGGCTGGAGTGGCAGTGGCCGGACTTCGTCAGCTCACTGCAGCTCTGCCTCCCCGGGTTTACACCTTTCTCCCTGCCTGCAGCCTCCCTGAGTAGGGGCTGGGACCCGCACCCACTCTCCCCTCCAACACTACAGGCCCGCCGCCAGCTCGCCCGTCTAGTTTTTTGTTTTTTTAGTAGAGACGAGGGTTTCCAGCCGTGTTAGCGCAGGATGGTCTCGATCTCGGCTGACCCTCGTGATCCGGCCCCGTCCGGCCCTCCAAAAGTGCTGGGATTAGCAGGCCTTGAGGCCACGCGCGCCCGGCCCGCAGAATAAATTAAATTTTTAAGGTAGAATGCAAATGCGGGACGCTAAGATGGCTCTTCAACACTAGCTGTGTGACTTAACACAGTCATCTTCACCTGCCTTTGTGTCTCAAATAGCCTACCCTATGATTTGGAGACTCTTCTTGAATTGCTGTTTAAGATTAAATGAGTGAATTGTATAGTAAAAGTGTTAAGAGTAATGCCTGGAATGTTGTTCCCGCAAAAAGAAAAAAGAAATAGTGCTAAGCCTTATAGTGCGAGTATACCATACCAAGCGCAAACAATAAAATGCCTAAAATAGTTGGAGGATAGATAATAGGAAAAAAAATTGCAGTTTTTGAGAAATCTTTCAAGATTGAATATGCTGAGACAACTATTCATTAGTAAACCAAACCAAGGAAATAAAAACTTTTCCCACCTTTTATAACAGAATATACAAGTAGGGGAAAAAAAAGGCAGGAAAGAACACACCTGGAAAGTTAAAGCAGCTGAATTATGGGGCACCAAAGCAAACCGCAAAACACTCGCACTTTACATAGCATTCTCAAACGAGAGTAAATAACCGCATAAAATTACCCTGTGTTGGGCCCAACAGAGAAATGTGCAAGAAATGATAGCATGAGAATCAGGCTGAACAAACGAGAAAATAAAAATTCGCCAAATACACAGAATCACCTAACATTTAGTCCCTCTCAAAGTCTTCTCCCTATTTCCAAATCAAATTCGATCCTAAAGCCTCTATAGCTCAACTACCAATTTACAAGGAATGCAAGAAAAATCTAAGAAATGGTGGGGAAAACTGCAGGACAAATGACCTGGTTTCTTTAACCCAAAGGACAAGGAAAAAACCTGAGTGAGAAAATATTGCAAATAAAGGCATTTAAAATTGGCCAGGCCAATTGCAGTTTGTGGGACCTAGATCCTGATTCAAATAAATTAGCAAAAGTCAACAGAAAACATAGTATCTATATAAAGAAAAACACGCACTGACATGTGCAGCTCATCTATGGGCATGATTTCACTGAATTTCACTGGATTGGTGTGTAAAAGGATGTTCATTAAAGACAACTTCCTCTAATAATCAACTGAAGGCTCTTAGCAGTCAGAGCATTATATTTAAGAATTCTACAAATATCATTTATTACTAACACAACCCCCTAGGAAAGGTACTATTATTATCCCCACTTAACAGATGAAGAAAACAAAGAGTCTGCCCATTTAAGTAATTCACTCCAAAGTCACCAAGCTGTAAGGGCAGCAAAGCTGAGATTCGACCCCAAATGTCTGGCTACAAGCGCAACCAGCTGATTACCATTACTATGGCCATTTCTTGCGTGCTATGTGAAACTATGGCTTTGGAATCCAACAGAAAGCTGGCCCCAAAAACTCCCATCTCTATGTTACCGCCAAATTACTGTAACTTCCTTGGAACCTCCTGTATACTTCTCTCTCCGTAGAAGAGTTAATATCTACTTGCTTTAAATAGATAAGGGAATAAATAAGATACATATATTGACTTCATTACAGCATCTAAGTTTATGAAGCCCACAATAAATGGTTCCTATTGCTCTTTCCTGGCATAACATGGTAAGTACGAATAAAAGTAGAAAAATTTACAAAACCAGCACAAAAAAGCTGGAAAAGGCTCTTTTCAAATTAATTAAACAGCCCCAAAACCAAACTTTTCTATATACTTATATACTTTAAGGATAGCAATGATTCAGACAAGAACTTTTTTATAGGCCCCCGGGCGCGGTGGCTCAAGCCTGTAATCACAGCACTTTGGAGGGCCCCCGAGGACGGGTGGATCAAAGAAGGTTCAGAAATCGAGACGCATCACCCTAGGCTAACATGGTGAAACCCGTCTCTACTAAAAAATACAAAAAACTAAGCCGGGCGAGGTGGCGGGCGCCTGTAGTTCCCCAGCTACTTGGGAGGCCCTGAGGGTGGAGAATGACGTAAACGCCGGGAGGCCGGGAAGCTTGCAGTGAGCTGAGATCCGGCCACGCACTCCAGCTGGGCGACAGGGGGCGAGACTGCCGTCTCATAAAGAAAGAACTTTTTTATATGCCAGACTTTTAAACTTGAGCAGAAACAGAGTCTGCAAGCTCAATTTAAAGTATAGCCAAACTTAACCAAATGAGATTTTTCTGGGGGAAAAAACTTACTCCACACAAATAGACCTACTGCTCAGAAAAGGGTACTAAAACTTTGTTCATTGTGGTGATTCTCTAGCCTGACGTATGGTTAACAAAGGCAAAGTGGCTTTGAAGGCAAAGTGGTTTTATCTTAGAAAAGAAGGTGAACTTAAAGAGTTTGTTAAAATCACCTCCTTTAAGAATAATTGTTTTTTATGTTATCCTCCAACTATTAAGTATTATCTGTTAAACCATACAGTTCTTTGTTTTATGGTCATCTAGGTATTCCCAGTCCCTAGTTTCTTTTACTGAGTTGTTTTAGCTGAAAAAAGATTCAGCTAATAGATCAATTAAAGGCTAATTATTTGCCTTAGTAAAGAAAAACAATAGGCTCTTTTAAATGTTTGCCTAGCATGTTTGAAATCACCTATAAAAATTCAATTTACATAACATCAGAAATATATCTACTTCAGTTAAGTTACACCTGTGGACAAAAGTTCAGTTCCTCTTACTGAACTATTTTTCAAGTTTGATTATAAGCTATTTGAGGCAGATTTCAGTGGGAAATAGGAAACACTGAGTCTGATTTAGAAGTAACTTTGGCAATAAGGTCTCTAACAGCACAACCACATATTAAATTCCAGACAACAGTCAATTATGAGGTGGTATGTTATTTCTCCGTCACCTAGATTTTTCCACTCATCTACCTGAACAACCATAAATACACCAAAATATGCCTTTCCCATTAGTTTTTTTTAGTTGGAATCCTTTAAAATTTTGTGTGCCTTTCATCTTTCAGACTAACAGTCTTACTTTCATGTTTAAAGACAGTGACCATAACCGTTAAGTTAAACACAACGACTCAGATTGCCTAAATTTGAATACAGGCTGTTACCTACTAGCTGGATGAGTCTCTGGACTTCTTTTCCTCAACTATAAAATGGGTATAAAACAGCATCTACTTAGACTTGGCGCTGTGGCTCATGCCTGTAATCCCAACACTTTGGGAGGCCAAAGTGGGCAGACTGCCTGAGCCCGAGTTTGACACCAGCCTGGGCAACATAATAAAGCCTCCCCCTCCTAACAAAATACAAACAAACAAAAAATTAGCCCGGCGTGGTGGCACACACCTGTCGTCCCAGTTACTAGGGAGGTTGAGGTGGGAGGATCGCTTGAGCCTGGGAGGCGGAGGCTGCAGTGAGCAGAAATCGCGCCACTGCACTCCAATTTGGGTGACACAGTGAGACCCCATATCAAAAACAAAACAAAACAAATGAACCAGTATACTTATAAAAATAAACAACAAGCCGAGCGCAGTGGCTCATGACTGTAATCCCAGCACTTTGGGAGGCCAAAGCAGGTAGATCACCTGAGGTCAGGAGTTCAAGACTAGCCTGGTCAACATGGTGAAAACCCATCTCTACTAAAAAATACAAAAAATTAGCCGGGCGTGGTGGCGAGCCCCTGTAATCCCAGCTACTAGGGAAGCTGAGACAGATGAATCGCTTGAACCCAGGAGGCGGAGGTTGCAGTGAACCGAAATCGAGCCACTACACTCCAGGCAGGGCAACAAGAGTGAAACTCCACCTCAAAAAAAAAAAAAAAAAAGAAAAGAAAAAGAAAATAAATAACAAATATAAAGCACTTTAAACAGCAGTCAGTCCCTGGCACATCACAGTTATAACCATAAAATAAAGATATGCAATCTTCTGGCCGGGTGCAGTGGCTCAAGCCTGTAATCCCAGCACTCTGGGAGGCCGAGACAGGCGGATCATGAGGTCAGGAGATCGAGACCATCCTGGCTAACACAGTGAAATCCCGTCTCTACTAAAAAAAAAAAAAAAAAAAAAAAAAAAAAAGCCAGGCGAGGTGGCAGGCGCCTGTAGTCCCAGCTACTGGGGAGGCTGAGGCAGGAGAATGGCGTAAACCCGGGGGGGCGGAGCTT
>NW_016807423.1:1223058-1236961 GCF_001698545.2 Rhinopithecus bieti | reverse complement strand
AAAAAAAAAAAAAAAAAAAAGATATGCAATCTTCTGAAGTATGATTCACAATTGTGTCTTACCTTTAACTCAGCATTAAAAATGAATTATAAGCAGAAATGTGCACCAGATTTCTTATCATTCTAAATTTAAATGGTTGAATGTGTCCTCCTCAGCTAAACATCTTAACAGCCACTGATGAGCAATCTAGTAAATTGAATTCGCTCAAAATAAAGAGGCTTCCCAAGAGTTCCCCCCACACCACAAATTAAGAGCTCTGATAAGACACCAACCAGAATCAATTAAATGTTTATATTAACATGTACAAACCATTTGAGTACCCTAAAAAAAAGAGTAAGATCTTACTCCAGTTTAGTAGTTAACAGTGACAAAACACAAAGCAACTTGTAATTTCTATTAAAACTTTAAATATTTTCCTGTAAAACCACCAAAATAATTTAACAACAACAACAAAAATCCTAGGGGAGGTAACAAAAATCAACTTTTGTATGTGAAGAAACGTCAAAAGTACATTGAAAACTGACTCCCTGGGAAAGATGACAGCTTATTTTACTATTAATTTCGAAGTTTTCATTCACAATTAGCATTTCACTCTTTTATCTTTTAAATAGATACAGGCTCCAGCACCTTTCCAAATACTGAAATTTACTGGTTTTGGTTTCCAATCTATGACTTTTTGTTTAAACTTCTAGATCTATCGGTTTAAAAAAAAAACAAACAGGAAATAAAAGCCTCTTGTTTAAAAGGGCACGACAATCAGGCACTCCATACTTAAAGTATGTTTTCACTTGTTAAAATGTCTTAACACTATTCTAGTAAATATCTCAAACTTAATAGCACCCTAATTTCCTTTCAAATACTGAATATAAAAGACCTTAGAAAAGAGCAGCAGTCTACCAAAGTACAAATATAATTCTACTGAGGAGTGACTACCAATCACTTTACTTTTGGATAAGGTTTACACAAGAACATGACTTACTACTAAACTAAAACATGAACCACTATTATTAACTTCGTATTTTTCTGGTAAGCAATAATTATCAATGTCAAAAATATTTCAACAAATATGACAAGCCAACTTCAGAGCACAAAGTTGGCAGATAAAATTGACACCACAGCACAATTTCAAAACTATAAGCGACTATTAAACACGCACAACACACCGCACCACACCCATTCTTATGTAAACTTTAGGAGTACTCAACTTTGTGAGCCTCACCTTTGTTTTCACCTAGCATAAGGAGAGTTAAAGGTGAGACACAATTTGCAAAAAACTAAAAGATCAAAAGATTCAGCTAATGTCCCCACAGGGAAAACGACTAAAACCTTTAAACGTTAATGTATTTAAGTAATCGAAGGGCAGGGCACTTCCCCAAGCTACAGCCATTTTAGATTCAGACTTTCTTTCGAATTTCACGGGTTGGGGAGAACTAAATTTAAAACAAGAGAAAAAAAAACACTTAAAACATTTCAGGATCGACCAGCTTTCCCCGCCCTTCCAAGGAAAGGAGGTTGGTAGACATTGGATAGACTCAATCTAAACGAAAACACCTCGCTACCACAGAGAACCGGAAAGCTGGGGGTTAAAACTTTTTTCCCCTCAGATATCCAACATTTGACTTATACTTTTTCGTCCTCAGGTTTTCCTTTGAAGGAAAACAAAAGCCCTTAGCTTTCATTTCAAGAAGTAAAGATAAAAACCCTTAAGCCAAGTCACTCAACCAGCACCAAGCCGGATCGCCTGGAGAGGAGCCAAAGAGCCGCAGGTGAGCGTTCCGACCCGACGACCAAAGTTAAAGTAGGAGCGCTTTCGCCGAGCCCCGGCGACGCTCGCGTGCAAAGCTCCATGTACGGGGGTGGCAGGGGTGCCGCGTCCGAACCACTTGACCCGTGGGCTGCGCTCGCCCCTCTCGGGTCGGACCTACACCCAACCACCTGTGTGAGAGGTTCTTTCAACTAGTTTTAACAGCCGGTTGGTTAGGCACCGGGCGGAGCCTCGCGCCGGAACGACTCCAAGATCTCCTACTGCCCAGTTGTCCCAAACTCCCACTCACCGGGCAGCGGCGGAGCCACGGCCAGGGACTAGACGCGGCGTCTGAGGACGCGTCCCCAGCTTGTCGACCCGGCAGAGGCGTTTAGTCTACAACCATAACAAAGCTCTTCCCAAAATGGCTGCCCGGCCCACAAGGTCCAGGAGGGGCAGAGCGGGTGGAGGAGGAGGAGCGACGAGCAGCACGGCCCTCCCCTCCCCCGTCCGACCCCGCCTTACACACGCCCACCTGAAGAAGCGCATGCGCAAGGGACTGGGTCCGGCGGCCCAGCCGGACGCCAGTACACCACGCTGCCAACGTTCGGCCTCCAGAACGGCGGTGATGCCCTGCCCCACTCTCGGCTCCCTTCCTCGCCGCTTGAGGCGGCGCGTGGTCGCCTCTACCTCCCACAGAATTGAATCCTCTGCCTTTCCTCGTGCCGCCTGAGGCAGGGACAAGCCTAGTTTAGTACGCCCCTTCTAACCCCCCTGCCCACTTCCAGGGCCTGGGCGCGTATGAATGAGTGGGTGGGTATGCATATGTATATCCCTTTTTTCTTCACCCTCCCACAGCCCGCCCCTGGGCCAGTGCGCGTCCCGAAACTACCTCTACAAGGACTTGCAAACCGGTTTCGGAGGAACGTGTGTTTTCCAGCCCTTTCCCACCTTCTGCTCCTTACTTTCCGTGTGCGCGTCGTTGAGACTCCAGCCCCCAGCGGGCCACACGGCCTGGTCCCGGAGACTGCGCGGCTGCGTCGGCCGCGCTACCTGCTGGGAGTAGTAGTTCCCCGGGAGCGCAGGCGTCACTGCCCCGCCCCAGCGAAGGGCGGGATTCCGGCGAGAGCCTGCGCTTGTGACAGTGCCGTTTCTCCTACCTGAAGTCTCATTGGGTATCGCGCTACTGGAAGGGGCGGCGCTGCCATGACAGAGGAGGCAATAAAACTGAAGGCCTAGCTCGACTAAAAGCGCTTTAACGGACTTCGCTGTGGCTCCATCTAGCACGGAAAGCTAAACCTTGTAATGGCTGGCAACCAGGAAGCTAGACTACCTAGAATCCGGAGGACTGGAGGGACTGGCAGGCGTGGGCCCCTGAGATCTCCTATTACATGTCTTCAGCGTTATCCATAGACACGGAAGGACACTAAGATTGCCTGGTGCCATTTCCTGTGAAATAAGTCCAGATAAGAGAAGGGACTTGCCCAAGGTCACATAGCCGAGAAAGCCGAGGGCATCAGGAGAAATGATCTGACTTTCCAAACCACCCCCAAGCCTAGGGCCCTTATCACCACACCTTTCATGGAAGTGAAAATCCTGCTCTTTTGCTCTTTAATCCTTAATGAAGTTTCTAGGTCCTAGCAAAGAAAATGAATATAAGAACTGGGCTTTATTCCTCCTTTAAATGATAGTAAAGGGCCGTAATGCAGAGTGAGATGTGTCCCCATAGGTCTTACAACCCCTGTTTTACAAAGTAAAACGTAAGTTCCACAGATGGCAAGCAATTCCAGGTCACACCGGGCCTAAAATCCCAAGTCTCTTACCTTCCTTCACCACCATCATTCTGAGATTGTTTCAGTACTTGCACTCTACCTTCCCGAACTCTGTGGGCAGATTCTGCTGCCTGGGAGCCCTGGAATAAAAAGTCAAGGACCGTTCGACATCTGGATTCAACTAGAAATTAAGAATGGCCCCCAAACAGAAAGCCGGGCATAGGAACCAGTTAGCGCAGGTCAAGTCCTACCCGGACTCATTTTTTTCAGTCCTCAGGAAGTAGGGGGCTCTCTGAATCCACTTGCCGGAAGTGCCTTTCCAGTAGACCTGGGCTGTTGTTGCGGTTGTTCTCCGCCTCTCCGTGCAACGCTGGCAAGTCTCAAAGTCGCCACAGGTGCAGGTTGGGATGGGAGGCACCAAGGATTGGTAGTAAATTGGAGACGCGGGCACTATCGGGCAGGGTTTCCCGAAGACACTGGCGTCTAAACCCCGCCTTCCTTTCTCAGAGGTCAGTTTGAAGTTTGCGGTTTGCAGTCTTCCCACTAGGGCAATGGGAATATTGAGCTTTTTCAAATATTAGGAGGATTAAGCTTTGAGTCTCAGTCCTTAATCTCGTATCACCTGCCGTCCCTGGACTTTGGGTTATCACTTTTTAATATCCACTAGTTGGAAAGCACGTGCCAGAGTTAAGGGAGTGTCCAAAGGTGGGGGGGATGGTTGAGATTTTAAACGGAGTGATCTGGAAAGTCCTTACGAAGAAAGTGATTTTGCACAAAAGTGATGGGTACGCTCTGCAGACATTTTGGTCTGGGGCTCAGGTGGGTGGGTGTGGGTGTGTGGGCCTTCTACTCGGAGGCCCAGGATAACTTACCTCCCTACTTCCTTAAGTATAGCATGAAGACATTAACTGGTATACAGGATTTCTTGACCCAGCCCTAAGATCTGTGATCAATAAATTAGTTTAATCGGTTTTTTTTTTTTTTTTTTTTGAGACGGAGTCTCGCACTGTCGCGTGGGCTGGAGTGCAATGGCACGATCTTGGCTCACTGCAACCTTCGCCTCCCAGGTTCAAGCAATTCTCCTGCCTCAGCCTCTCGAGTAGCTGGGATTACAGCCGTCCGCCACCACGCCCAGCTAATTTTTTGTATTTTTAGTAGAGACGGGGTGGGGGGCGGGAAGGGGGGGGTTCACTGTGTTGGCCGGGCTGGTCTCTAACTCCTGACCTAGTGATCCACTCGCCTCGGCCTCCCAAACTGCTGGGCCTACAGGAGCGAGCCACTGCGCCCTGCCCAATTGATTTTTTTAAATTAAGCAGCAACTGTAGGTTTTTTTAGACATCCCATTCTCCTGGTTAAGAATGAAGTTGTCAGATCTAGATCCGTATTATCATTCACCTGTTTTTACTGGCTGCTTACATTAGAGTTTTCAATCAGTCCCTGCTGTGTAAAGTGCTTTGTGTCAGGGACAGTTCTCAGCTATTTACATGTAGTAACTTATTAAGTGTTACATCAGGCTAAGTGGCACACACCTGTAATCCC
Organism: Rhinopithecus bieti; assembly: GCF_001698545.2. Taxonomy (NCBI): domain Eukaryota; kingdom Metazoa; phylum Chordata; class Mammalia; order Primates; family Cercopithecidae; genus Rhinopithecus; species Rhinopithecus bieti. The sequence continues at coordinate 1,231,906 of NW_016807423.1, read as the reverse complement.
AGCACTTTGGGAGGCCGAGGCAGGTGGATCGCTTGAGCTCAGGAGTTCGAGACCGGCCTGAGCAATATGGCAAAACCCCTTCTATACAAAAAATACAAAATTGGGGCCAGACACGATGCCTCACACCTGTAATCCCAGCACTTTGGGAGGCAAGTGGATCACGAGGTCAGGAGATTGAGACCATCCTAACACGGTGAAACTCCATCTCTACTAAAATACAAAAAAATGAACTGGGTGGGCATGGTGGTGGAGGCCTGTAGTCCAGCTCCTCAGGAGACTGAGGCAGGAGAATGGCATGAACCTGGGAGGTGAAGCTTGCAGTGAGCTGAGATGGCACCACTGCTCTCCACCCTGGGTGACAGAGCAAGACTCTGTCTCAAAAAAAAAAAAAAAAAAAAAATTAGCTGGGCATGGTGGTGTGGCCTGTAGTCCCAGCTCCTTAGAGGGCTGAGGTGGTAAGATCCCTTGATCCTGGAAGGTCAAGGCTGCAGAGAGCGGCGATCACACCACTGTACTCCAGATTGTGTGACAGAGCGAGACCCTGTATCCCCCCCAAAAAAAGTTACATCAACCCTATGAATTAGTTAGTACCCTTCTTTTTTTTTTTTTTTTTTTTGAGACAGAGTCTTGCTCTGTCGCCCAGGCTGGAGTGCAGTGGCCGGATCTCAGCTCACTGCAAGCTCCGCCTTCCAGGTTTATGCCATTCTCCTTCCTCAGCCTCCTGAGTAGCTGGGACTACAGGCGCCCACCACCTCACCTGGCTAGTTTTTTTTGTATGTTTTAGTAGAGACAGGGTTTCACCGGGTTAGCCAGGATGGTCTCGATCTCCTGACTTCGTGATCTGCCCGTCTCGGCCTCCCAAAGTGCTGGGATTACAGGCTTGAGCCACCGCGCCCAGCCGAGTACCCTTATTTCAAAGGTGAATGAACTACACCATAACAAGGTTAAATAATTTGTTCAAAGACACACAGCTAATAAGTAGTGGAGCCAGGATTCCAACCAAGTTTGACACCAAAGTCTGTACTCCAACAGGCTATTCTCTCTCTCAGTACTAAGTTAATGAGGTTATTTTGAGCATTAAATGAGTTAATGCTAGCTGGGTGCGGTGGCTCACGCCTGTAATCTCAACACTTTGGGAGGCCTCGGCAGGTGGATCACCTGAGGCCAGGAGTTCGAGACCAGCCTAGCCAACATGGCAAAACCCCATCTCTACTAAAAATACAAAAATTGGCCGGGTATGGTGGCGGGAGCCTGTAACCCCAGCTACTTAGGAGGCTGAGGCACAAGAATCGCTTGAACCCAGGAGGCGGATGATGCAGTGAGCCAAGATCGTGCCACTGTACTCCAGCCTGGACGACACAGCAAGTCTCAAAACAAACAAAAAAACCTAAATTATATTGGTTTGGTACTATCGTTATTTTGTTGTGAACTCTTAAGCCCCAAAGTAAATAACTAAGGAGAAAAAAAGGAAACAGAGAAGCTATGACCTTCCAGTTTTTTTTTTTTTAATTTTTTTTATTTCACAAAATGCCATTTAGAAGACCCTTCATTTTAAAGATGAGAAAACTGGTACTCAAGCAATTTGCCCAGTGTCACACAGCTAGGAAATGGTGAAAGTATCTATAAAATCTCTATGTGCATTATTCTTTCTGTTACACCAGACAGCCAAAGCTAAAAGAACAGTTCAGGTATTAAAAGGATCTGTTTCGTTACTGTGTTACCGATAGTTTGAAAACATTAATGATTCTTTTCAAAGGAAACTGATATATTCATGAATTACTACTATTTAAAAATTAATGTATAAAATGAGGAAAATGAAGTGACATCTTGTGTTATACACAAATGCCCCTGATTCAGTGCCTCCACTTAGCTGCAACAACACGTTAATCAGAACTGCCTGGCATCTTCCTGAACAAGACTTTCAATAGGGGCCAGGATGCTTCGCTTCATCCAGAAGTTTTCTCAAGCATCTTCAAAGGTTGGTTTGTTCAGCAAATATTTGAGCACTATTTGTCAAATATTGCTTGGGCTAGGGCAGTAGCAGTGAAAAAGACAAAAATTCTTACCCTTGTGTATTCAGGTAATGGAGGGAAGAGTTAAGTAAAATACAAGTAAAATCTTTATTATATCAGGCTGGGTGCAGTGGCTCACTCCTGTAGTCCCAGCAATTTGGCAGGCCAAAGTGGATGGATCACTTGAACTCAAGGAGTTCAAGACCAGTCTGGGCACATGGCAAAACCCTATCTATACAAAAATTTAGCTGGGCATGGAGTCACACGCCTATAAGTCCCAGCTACCTGGGAGGCTGAGGGAGGAGGATCACTTGAGCCCAGGAGGTTGAGGCTGCAGTGAGCAGAGATCATGCCACTGCACTCCAGCCTGGGTGACACAGCAAGACGATGTTTGCAAAAAAAAAAAAAATTGGCCAGGTGCCGTGGCTCATGGCTGAAATCCCAGCACTTTGGGAGGTTGAGGCAGGTGGGTCACTTGAGGTCAAGAGTTCAATACCTGCCTGGCCAACATGGTAAAAACCTTGTCTCTACTGAAAAATACAAAAATTAGCTCAGCGTGGTGGGCGCCTGTAGTCCCAGCTGCTTGGGAGGCTGAGGCGTAAGAATCACTTGAACCCAGGAAGCCGAAGTTGCAGTGAGCCGAGATCACGCCACTGCACTCTGGCCTGGGTGACAGAGGAAGACTTCATCTCAAAAAATAAAAATTAAAAAAAATAAGGCCAGGCACAGTCACTCATGCCTGTAATCCCAACACTTTGGGAGGCCAAGGCGGGTGGATCACTTGAGGTCAGGAGTTTGAGACCAGCCTGGACAACATGGTAAAACCCTGTTTCTACTAAAAATACAAAAATTAGCTGGGCGTAGTGGTGGATGCGTGTAATCCCAGCTACTCAGGAGGCTGAGGCAGAGAATGGCTTGAACTTGGGAGGCAGAGGTTACAGTGAGCAGAGATTGCACCACTGCACTCCAGCCTGGGTGATAGAGCAAGACTCAGTCTCAAAACAATAAAAATTAATACATCAAATGGTAAGTGCTGGGGAGAACTATAAAGCAGGGAAGGGGAATAGGTAGTGTCAAGATGTAGGACTGCACTTATAAATGGCAGGAGATCAGAAGTAAGTAACTGAGGGAAGAGCAGTAAATATGGAAATGGGAAATGGTTCCAAGATGGAACCATTCCTAGCATGTTTGAGTGATCACTGAAATTCTTCAATAACTTCAATTTTTGCTGGGCGCGGTGGCTCACGCCTGTAATCCCAGCACTTTGGGAGGCTGAGGTGGGCGGATCACAAGGTCAGAGATCAAGACCATCCTGGCTAACATGGTTAAACTCCGTCTCTACTAAAAATACAGAAAATTAGCTGCCAGGCGTGGTGGCAGGCACCTGTAATCCCAGCTACTCTGAAGGCTGAGGCAGGAGAATAGAGTGAACCTGGGAGGCGGAGCTTGCAGTGAGCTGAGATCAAGCCACTGCACTCCAGCCTGGGCAACAGAGAGACTCTTGTCTCAAAAAAAAAAAAAAAAAAACTTCAATTTTTTCTTTAATGCAACACTTTTTAGTTGAAGTCTGGTAACTAAAACACAGAAACAGCAGGAAAGGTTATTACTTTGCCCGTGTACAATGAAAGGCACTGGGGATTTTAAGGCAAGGAAAAAAATACGGTCCTGGCTCTCAAGTCTACTAAGACAAAGACAAGTAAACACACAATTTTAATTCACTGTGAGAAAAATTATGATGGAAGTGTGCACAGGATACTTACTATAGGAGCATTAAATCAGACCGTAGAAGGGCAAAGGAAAGCTTTAACTTGAATGTTGAGGTAAGTTTCCTAGATAGAAAAGTAGTAAGAGCTAGAATTCTAGGCAGAGCCTACACAAAAGCATGGAACTGTGAAAAGTTATGTGGTGTTTATAAAGCTAAGTTGGAAGGTAGATTTATTTTCTCCATATAAAAACAGCATTCCCACAGTAATTAGTGCCGCTTCTTTTGCTATTTCTAAATAGAAGAGGCAGTTTAGAAGGCCAAATTCTGAAGGTCTAGTCTTTACCTGATCCTTTTTCAGATATTTTTCTTACGGAATAAGATTAAGTGGTAGGTTGAAATATATCACTGGTTTGTGTTCAGTGGTTTCTTTTGTACATTTTATAGTCATTTAATACTTTTACCAGCAATAACATCACTTCAGAGTTAGTTCATCCTTGCTGTATAGTTTGATGTGGTAATGGAAAGCAGATCTTTTTTGTTTGCTCCTTTCAAACAATTCCAATTGTTTCATACTGGGATTGACTAAAATCTGATGATACATATAGATTTTTAATTTTGTCTTTTGGTTCTGTTTTCTTTGTAGATGCTGAAGTACTCTTTCCCAGTGGGACTAAGAGCCAGCAGAACAGATACACTTTCTCTCAAGGTGTCTCTCCAGCAGAACTTTTCCCCATTTCCAAGGCCTTGGCTTTCCTTATCATTTCCGGTGTATATGAGCAAGACACAGTGCTATCATACATCCCCCTGCAGCTTTAAAAAGGAGAAGCAAGCACTTCCAGCCAGGTCACCAAGCACCATCAGTTACATAACTGACAGCCCAAAGCCAGCATTATATGTAACTCTGGCAGGACTAATCCCCTTCGTTGCTCCACCACTGGTCATGCTGATGACAAAAACTTATATTCCCATATTAGCTTTTACTCAGATGGCTTATGGAGCCAGTTTCCTATCTTTCTTGGGTGGGATCAGATGGGGTTTTGCTCTACCAGAAGGTAGTCCAGCCAAACCAGACTACCTTAATTTAGCCAGCAGTATAGCTCCTCTTTTCTTTTCATGGTTTGCCTTCCTTATTTCTGAAAGACTTAGTGAAGCCATAGTCACAGTAATAATGGGTATGGGGATAGCATTACACCAAGAATTTTTTCTCTTACCACATTATCCCAACTGGTTCAAAGCCCTGAGAGTAGTAGTCACTTTATTGGCTACTTTTTCATTTATAACCACTTTTGTAGTTAAAAGTATTTTCCAGAAAAAGGACATAAGAGACCTGGTCAAGTATAAAAAATATAAAAATACACTGTAGATAACATTAGTATGCCGGCTACACCTTCTTCTACTTCTGTTTGGCTCTTTTTTCCCACACCAGTGGTAATTTATTCTTCACAGATTGTTCTTCATTTCTAGAAGTTGTTATTTCATAGTAATTACTTGAGCAAAAGCTTGAAAATCCCTGACAAGTACTTTTCATCTCATAGTATATTAGTTTTCACTCAGTCATTTTATGAATAATAGTTATCCACTTAAACATTTCAATATTTTAACTGTCTTGAAAATTAAAAGATTAAAAATCCCCTTTGTTAGAGTCCTGTGATCATTGAAAAGAATACACATATTCTCCCACTTCAAGCGGAAAACATCTTATCTGTGAGTGTCTGGAAAGAAAAGGTAGTTCCATTGAGGAGTTTTCACAGGAGTTACCACTGGGAAATGCATGTCCAAGCTTATTTCACATGGTGTAACCCAATTATATAAGCCAAAAGGATCTATGGCTCTAAAGTCAGTAGAGAGCAGTGTCATGAGGGAAAGCCACATTCAAAGGTAAGTCGGGCATGTTTTCCAGTTTTTATTAGGATATTTGGCATGGTATAGATACAACTTATCCCTTACCACCAAACACATAATAGCTGGTCACAATGATTATTTTCAAAGGAAACTATTTAAAATAAAGCCACTAGTACATATAAGTTAGGAAAGAAAAGTCAAGCTGGAGCCATCTTGATATTCTAATGAGCAGGCCTATTTAGTTCTACATCTTTTTTTTTTGAGACGGAGTTTCATTCTGTTGCCCAGGTTGGAGTGCAGTGGCACGATCTTGGCTCACCGCAACCTCCGCCTCCCGGGTTCAAGCAATTCTCCTGCCTCAGCCTCTCTAGAGTAGCTGGGATTATAGGCAAGTGCCACCATGCCCAACTAATTTTTTTGTGTGTATTTTTAGTAGAGGTGGCGTGTCACCATGTTAGACGGGCTGGTCTAGTTCTACATCTTTTAAATCAGAGAGAAGCTTTTAACTTTGGTGTGTTTTTGTTTTTGTTTTGTTTTGTTTTGTTTAAAGACAGGGTCTCACGCTGTTGCTCAGGCCGGAGTATAGTGGTGTGGTCATGGCTTACTGCAGCTTCGACCTCCTGGGCTCAAGCAATTCTCCCACCTCAGCCTCCTGAGTAGCTGGGACTACAGTTGTGCACCACTACGCCAAGCTAATTTTTTAATTTTTTGTAGAGACAGGGTCTTCCTATGTTGCCCAGGCTTGTCTTGAACTGAGCTCAAATGATCTTCCTGCCTAGGCTCCCAAAGTGTTAGGATTACAGGCGTGAGCCACTGCACCCAGTGCAGAAGCTTCCTTAAAACAGCAAAAGCAACTCCTTAGATTTTCACTTGAAAACCTAATCTCTAATCACCCTACTTAAGGTGGAGAAAAAAAGAACAAAAAAGAAAACCTAGTTTTCTGAAATTCCTAGTCTCACCAAAAAGGAAAAACATTTAAAATGGTATAAGAATATAGATCAGGATATAGTATAACCTGGAATTTTTTTTTATTTTTCATTTTTTTTATTTTTTAGATGGGAGTTTCACTCTTGTTGCCCAGGCTGGAGTGCAATCACGCTATCTTGGCTCACCACAACCTCCGCCTCCTGGGTTGAAGCGATTCTCCTGCCTCAGCCTCCCAAATACCTGGGATTACAGGCATGCACCACCATGCCCAGCTAATTTTGTATTTTTATAGAGACAGGGTTTCTCCATGTTGGTCAGGCTGGTCTCAAACTCCCAACTTCAGGTGATCCGCCCGCCTTGGCCTCCCAAAATGCTGGGATTACAGATGTAAGCCACCATGCCCGGCCTGTATATTTTTTAGAGATGATGTTTCCACTCAGTCTCAATCTGATTCTACTCAGATTGTTTTGATAAGGAAACTCACTTCTTTGTTACTAAATTGCGTGAATGCTATACAAACTTAAGACTTTTCCATAATCTGAATTAAATGAATTATTTTCCAGAATAGAGGCAAATCATATTTTTAGGCTAATTGCCTAATTTTACTTAAAAAATGCTAGTTTCCAGGTGAATTACAGTGTATGCTTCTTTAAGAAAACTGATTTTTAAGTACATTTGATTAAGTACATTGGCAGGATACTTAGAAGCATATCGGATTGTTAAACATTTTGGAGGTAGATCACTTTAATCATTTCTCAAAAAGCAGAATTAAATGTAAAACTAAATATGCAAGTCCTTAAAGTAAAAACAAAACCAACTAAAAAACTTGTGCAATCCTACTACAGTTTGGTAACCCAGAATGCCACTGATAAAGTAATACAAAGAAACAAAAAAACTAGATACTTTATTAATACATTCTTTTAAAAACAATCTGGTTGGCCTGGCGTGGTGGCTCACGCCTATAATCCCAGCACTTTGGGAGGCCAAGGCAGGCAGATCACCTGAAGAAAACCTGTCTCTACAAAAAATACAAAATTAACCGGGCGTGGTGGTGCATGCCTGCAATCCCAGCTATGCAGGAGAGTGAGGCAGGAGAATCAGAGGCAAAGGTTGCGGTGAGCCAAAATCGCGCTATTGCACTCCAGTCTGGGCAAAAAGAGCAAAACTCCATCTCAAAAAAACAAAACAAAACAAAACCAATCTTGTCATTACCTAGGAATAATAAGCATATTTACAGTTACCACAGTTACCTATTTTCAGGGATCTTCAGGACCTGTTAAACACTGACTGCTTTGACATTACATTTCTGCCAAGCTGTGCAAAGCACCCCCCTCCACAGTGTCATTTTCAGTTGCTACTGGACAATAATGAGAAACTAGTTGTAGAAGTATTTTGTAAATCTGTTTTGGATCAGAATACAGATTCTCTAACTAGAAATAGTAAAGGCACATGAGTTAGAGCTCAGTCTATAAATTATCTGTGTACTTCATTCTTTGACATCTTACAGATCTCTCCACAGACATCTGTGACCCTTCAGACATTCAGGATGCCCCAGAGAAGGGAACACAGGGCTTCCTGCGTGCATTACATAAACTTTTCCTAATAAATACATACGGTTAAGTTATAAGAAAAGTATACTTGTGGACTAAACCAAGTATTTTATTTTTTTGAGACGAAGTCCTACTCTGTGGCCCAGGCTACAGCACAGTGGCATGATCTCAGCTCACTACAACCTCCACCTCCTGGGTTCAAGTGATTCTCCTGCCTCAGCCTCCTCAGCAGCTGGGATTACAGGCATGCACCACCACCTGCTGCCAATTTTTTGTATTTTTAGTAGGGACAGGGTTTCACCATGTTGGCCAGACTGGTCTTACCTCAAGTGATCTGCCCACCTCAGTCTCCCAAGGTGCTACGATTACAGGCATGAGCCATGGTACCCGGACTAAACCAAATAATTTGGATATGAATGCTACCTGATTCATTAATGCAATTAAAAGTTTTCTATCTAAATAAGTTGATGATGCTTATAATAATATACAGAAGGACCTTAGTAAAGACACGGGAAATCGGCAGGGCGCAGTGGCTAAATCTATAGTCCCAGCACTTTGGGGGGCCAAGATGGGCGGATCACAAGGTTATGAGTTCAACAACAGTCTGGCCAACATGGTGAAATCCCATCTCTACTAAAGATAGAAAAAATTAGCCGGGCATGGTGGCTCATGTCTGTAATCCCAGCTACTCGGGAGGCTGAGGCAGGAGAATTGTTTGAACCAGGGAGGCAGAGATTGCAGTGAGCTGAGATTGCACCATTGCACTCCAGCCTGGGTGACAGGGCAAGACTCCATCTCAAAAAAAAAAAAAA
>NW_016807423.1:1206644-1220158 GCF_001698545.2 Rhinopithecus bieti | reverse complement strand
TTTTGGCTTCATTTTTTTTCCTTGGAGATAGGGTCTCGCTCTGTCACCCAGGCTGGACTGCATGGCACCATCTCGGCTCACTGCAGCCTCAACCTCCCAGACTCAAGAGCTCCTCTTGCTTCAGCCTCCTGAGTAGGTAGGACTACAAGTGTATACCACCACACCTAGCTAATTTTTCTATTGTAGAGATGGAGTTTCACCAGGTTGTCCAGGCTGGTCTTAAACTCCTAAACTCAAGTGATTGTCCCACCTCAGCCTCCCAAAGTGCTGGGATTACAAGTGTAAGCTACAGGACCCGGCCCAGAATATTTTAAAATAAACTTGAAGTGGGCATGGATAAAAAGTAAATTTAGAGGAATATAATTTTTTAAAAGGTCTGATTATAAAATATGATCAAGAAATGACCTAGAAATCATACATAGGACAACATCCTAAGAAACGAAGTCTATGGAACACAAGTAGGTAATACACTCAACAATAAGCAAATCAAAACAAAAGAATCACAAAGCTCCATGGAGAAAGAAGCTTATAAACCAAAGGATTTTTTTAAAGCCTTTAGTATTTTAACGAGTCTTAAAAATGACACAGCATGGAACACTTGGCAAATTTATTTGACCATGCAATCCTTTTTACAAGGAGCAACCAGTGGAGTTAGTAATCTGCAGAACATATTTTCAGGAAGGTGGGCTAACCAGGGTTTGGGAACTATAGCCTAGTTTGCTATAGCCTGAAAACAAACAATGATTTTCCCATATTAAAAGATATTTCAAAAAAAAGAAGCAGCATATATCAAAAAAGGATATTGTGTGTGACCCACAGGCCAAAAATATTTACTATCTGGCCTTTTACACAAAAAGTTTGCTAACTCCTGTTATACATTGTTCCCTAAAGAAATTTCAATATGCTGCTATAGCCAAAATGACTAGTAATGTCTTACTTTTTTTTTTTTTTTTTCTTGAGATGGAGTCTCGCTCTTATTGCTCAGGCTGGAGTGTAATGGTGTGATCTTGGCTCACTGCAACCTCCGCCCCCTGGGTTCAAGTGATTCTCCTGCCTCAGCCTCCTGAGTAGCTGGGATTACAGGCTGCCACCATGCCTGGCTAATTTTTAGTATTTTTAGTAGAGATGGAGTTTCACTATGTTGGCCAGGCTGGTCTTGAACTCCTGACCTCAAGTGATTCACCCACCTCGGCCTCCCAAAGTGCTGGGATTACAGGCATGAGCCACCACGCCCAGTGACTAGTAGTGTCTTACTTGAGGGAAAACGTCCATACTCAGAAAACAAGAAAGCTACTAAAGGTCCTAACAAGTAATTAGGAGAGCAAAGAGCAAGCAGCCTGGTAATGGGAAAACAGATTATCAATCTTTAAATAAAGCATATGATGAACAAAGGTTTTTAAATAATAAATAGTGAAGACTGATTATTCATCAACGCTAGGAAGTAAATTTTTGAGGACAGGGACTTGAGCTTCTCATCCCAATACCCACATAGGTACTAGGATAGTGCCATCACATTATAAACAGTTAGTGTACGTTTGCTGATATGAACTTAAATAAGATTATGAAATACTAAACCAGGGACAATTCTTTGAAAGTGAAGGACCAGATTAAATTTGAAAGCTATTTGATCATCTGAAATTACAGAGCACATCACAAAGCTGACATAACTGAAAAAATACTTACATTTTAAAAGATAAATACATTCTCAAGAAGATCCATTTCTGGTTAAGATAAATTAGGATAATTTAGGTTATGTTTATAATTAGGGAGAACCTTTGCTTTCCCGCAAAATGCCCCTTGACAATAACAAAGGGACCTTAGGACTCATCCTATATTGTTCCTCTTTCATTTCTACCAGTGTATTACAACTACAGTTTAACTTTTAAATTTTATTATTTTATTTTAATCGACATGTTCTCATCTAATTTTTTTTTTTTTTTTTGAGACGGAGTCTCGCTCTGTCGCCCAGGTTGGAGTGCAGTGGCGCGATCTCCACTCACCTGCAAGCTCCACCGCCTCCACATTCACGCCATTCTCTGCCTCAGTCTCCTCAGAAGCTGGGACTACATGCGCCCGCACCACGCCCGGCAATTTTTTTTTTTTTTTTTTTTGTATTTTAGTAGAGACGGGGTTTCATCGTGTTCACCAGGATGATCTCGATCTCCTGACCTCATGATCCGCCCGCCTCGGCCTCCCAAAGTGCTGGGATTACAGGTGTGAGCCACCACGCCCGGCCATCTAATTTGATTTTTATCCCATGTTACCTCTAAAAAAAAAAAAAGCTCTGTAAGACTACTAACATATTTTACATTATCTTTTCTGGATTTGTAACGCAAATTGTTAGTAGGTAGTCAATAATAATAAAATTTCATATTTATGCATAAAAAACAAGGTAACACGTTGTTGTTGTTGTTGTTATTATTATTATTATTACTTGAGACAGAGTCTTACTCTGTCGCCAAGGCTGAAGTGCAGTGGCACTATCTTGGCTCACTGCAACCTCTGCCTCTTGGGTTGGAGCAATTCTCCTGCTTCAGCCTCCCAAGTTGCTAGGATTACAGGTGTGCACCACCACTCCCAGCTAATTTTTGTATTTTTAGTAGAGACGAGGTTTCATCATGTTGGCCAGGCTGGTCTTCAACTCCTGATTTCAGGTGATCCACTCACCTCAGCCTCCCAAAGTGCTGTGATTACAGGCGTAAGCCACCACACCTGGCCAGTGATAATTATTAATAAGACTTAATTTGAAACAAAAATCTATTCATTTCAAAGCCATATAGAAAAATCAGCAACAGAAAGTGCCCTCAAAAAGTTCACTTTCTGTATCAGATAAACCAAAATAGGATCATGGAGAAAGGAATTCAAAAATGTCACCAAAGTTTAAAACTTGTCAGAAATGAGAATCAAAATCCTTATGCTTTACAACAAGACATGAAAGTCCATTTTTGCCACTTCAACATTGTACTGGTGGTTCTAGCTAGGGTAATGAGGGGAAAACAATGAAATAAATGCATCTAGTTTTAATCCAGATTTAAGTAGAAGTAAAACAATCTTTTTTTTGTTTTGTTTTAAAGACCAGGTCTCACTCTGTGGCCCAGGCACCAGTGCAGTGGTGCAATCATGACTTACTACATCCTTGACCTTCCTGGGCTCAGGTGATCCTCCCACCTCAGCCTTCTGAGGAGCTGGGACTACAGGTGTGTACAACCACACCTGGCTAATTTTCATATTTCTTATAGACAGGGTTTTCACCATGTTGCCCAGGCTGGTCTGAACTCCTGGGCTCAAGCGATCTACCCACCTCGGCCTCCCAAAGTGCTGGGATTACAGGTTTAAGTCACTGCACCCAGCCAACAATATTTACAGATGGTAGGATCTTGTATTTAGAAAATCCTAAGGAATCCACCAAAGAAAAATTAGACTATGAGTGCAGCAAGGTCACACAATAAATTGTATTTCTACACACTAGCAATGGACAATCTGAATATGAAATTAATAAAACAATTTATAACAAGATTAAAAGGAATAAAATACTTCTGAATAAATTTTAACCAAAAAAGTATAAGAAACTGAAAATTATAAAACATTGTTGAAACAATCTGAAGACCTAAAAGGAAAGACATCCTATGATGAATCAAAAGACTTGTTAATAATGTTAAGTTGCTGATACTCTCCAAATTGATCTCAAATTCAATGCAATCTCTGTCAAAAACCCATTTGGCTTCTCTGCAGGAACTGACAAGCTGATCCTAAAATGCATATGAAATTCAAATTACCCAGGAGAGCCAAACAAATTTTTATTTTTTATTTATTTATTTTTATTTATTTTTTCCAGCCCAGGCTGGAGTGCAGTGGCCGGATCTCAGCTCACTGCAAACTCCACCTCCCGGGTTTATGCCATTCTCATGCCTCAGCCTCCCGAGTAACTGGGACTACAGGCGCCCGCCATATCGCCCGGCTAGTTTTTTTGTATTTTTTTAGTAGAGACGGGGTTTCACCGTGTTAGCCAGGATGGTCTCGATCTCCTGACCTCGTGATCCACCCATCTCGGCCTCCCAAAGTGCTGGAATTACAGGCTTGAGCCACCACGCCTGGCAACAAATTTTTAAATGATCCAATTTGAAGGACTCACACTTTCTCATTTCAAAACTTACTACAATGCTGTAATAAGAGAGTGTGGTACTGGCAAAAGGATAGAGAGACATACAGATAAATGAACAGAATAGAAAGCTCAGAAATAAACCCTCATATATATGGTCAACTAATTTTCAACAAAGGTGAAAATTCAATTCAAGACAATTCAATAGGGGAAAGAACAGTGTTTTTATTCAGTGATGCAGTGATGCTGGGACAAATGGACACCCAAATACAAAAGAATGAGGGTGGATCTCTTCCTTACATCACATACAAAATTAAATCAAAATGTATCAGACCTAAATACAAAAATTAAAACTATAAAACTCTTAGAAAAAAGCATAGCTGTAAGTTCTTATGACCTTGGATTAAGCAATGCTTTCTTAGTTATAACAAAAGCACAAGTAACAAAAGAACAAAACAAACTGGACATCAAAATTTAAATTTTTATGCTTGAATACCATCAAGAAAGTGAAGAAAACACACATAATGGGAGAAAAAATTTGCGAATTATATATTTGACAAAGGACTTTCACCTAGATTATATTATTATTATTATTATTTGAGACGGAGTCTTGCTCTGTCACCCAGGCTGGAGTGCAGTGGCATGATCTCGGCTCACTGCAAGCTCCGCCTCCCGGGTTCAAGCCATTCTCCTGCCTCAGCCTCCTGAGTACCTGAGACTACAGGCACCCACTACCACGCCCGGTTATTTTTTTTGTCTTTTTAGTAGAGATGGGGCCTTCCTTTTTTTTGAGATGGAGTCTTGCTCTGTCACCCAGGCTGGAGGGCTCACTGTAAGCTCCGCCTCCTGGGTTCACACTATTCTCCTGCCTCAGCCTCCCAAGTAGCTGGGACTACAGGCACCCGCCACCATGACAGGCTAATTTTTTTTGTATTTTTAGTAGAGACGGGGTTTCACCGTGTTAGCCAGGATGGTCTCGATCTGACCTAGTGATCCACCTGCCTCAGCCTCCCAAAGTGTTGGGATTACAGGCGTGAGCCACCGCGCCCAGCAGAAGTCTTACAACTCAATAATAAAAAGACAATTCAATTTTAAAACAAATAAATTGAATAGATGTTTCTTCAAAGAAGATAAACAGATGACCAAAAAACACATGAAAAGATGCTTAACAATCAGGGAAATGCAAATCAAAACCACAATGAGATACCCATTTATACCTACTAGAACAGCTATAAAAGAAAAACTAAATAATAACAAGCACTGGATGTGGAGAAACTGGAACCCTTAGACACTGATGGTGGTTATGTAAAATGTTGTAGATACTTTAGGAAACAGTCTGGGGTTCCCTAAAAAGGTTAAACATAGATGGGGGCAGTGGCTCACGCCTGTAATCCTGGCACTTTGGGAGACCCAAAGATCACCTGAGGTCAGGAGTTCAAGATCAGCCTGGTCAACATGGTGAAACTCTGTTTCTACTAAAAATAAAAAATTAGCCAGGCGTGGTGGTGCACACCTGTAATCCTAGCTACTAGGGAGGCTGAGGCAGGATGATCATTTGAACCCCTGAAGTGGAGGTTGCGGTGAGCCGAGATCACCACTGCAGTCCAGCCTAGGCAACGAGAGCAAAACTCCATCTCAAAAAAAAAAAAACACAATGGCCGGGCCCGGTGGCTCAAGCCTGTAATCCCAGCACTTTGGGAGGCCGAGACGGGTGGATCACAAGGTCAGTAAATCGAGACCATCCTGGCTAACACGGTGAAACCTCGTCTCTATTAAAAAATACAAAAAACTAGCCGGGCGAGGTGGCGGGCGCCTATAGTCCCAGCTACTCAGGAGGCTGAGGCAGGAGAATGGCGTGAACCCGGGAGGCGGAGCTTGCAGTGAGCTGAGATCCAGCCACTGCACTCCAGCCTGGGCGAGAGAACGAGACTCCGTCTCAAAAAAAAAAAAAAAAAAAAAAAACCCCACAAAACAGAAAACAAAAAACAAACAAACAAAAAAAGGTTAAACATAGTCATTATGTGACCCAGCAATTCTACTCCTAGGTATATGCCCAAGAGAAATGAAAACACATGTCTACACAAAAACTTGTATGTAAAACTTCATAGTAGCATTGTTTGTAATAGCCAAAAAGCAGAAACAACCAAAATGTTTGGCCAGTGAATTACATTTCAATAAAACTGTTAAAACCCTCCTACTTAAAAAAAAAAAAAAACTTAAAAAAAATTTCTTGTTTTGAGATGGAGTCTTGCTCTATTGCCCAGGCTAGAGTACAGTTGGGTAATCTCAACTCATTGCAACCTCTGCCTCCCAGGTTCAAGCAATTCTTCTGACTCAGCCTCCCAAGTAGCTGGGATTATAGGCCACCACCATGCCCAGCAAATTTTTGTATTTTCAGTAAAGTCGGGCTTTCACCATGTTGGCCAGGCCGGTCTCGAACTCCTGACCTCAAGTGATCCACCAGCTTCAGCCTCCCAAACTGCTGGGATTACAGATGTGAGCCACTGCACCTGGCCAAAAGTTTTGAAGGTTTTACTAAGCATAAGTGGCATTAAAAATCATAAAATTAAAATAAGACTAAATCTTATTTCTCAAAATTTGTTCCCTGAAACACTTCCACAAGATATTCTGCAAATATCCACAGAACAAAGCAAGGGTGGTGTGTTCAAGTGAATCTGAGAGACTTGACATAAAGATTCATAAAGTACATTATTGCGCTATATTCTGTAAAGAAGTCCTGTGGTAAAGAAACTAATTTAACCTGGTTTAACCCAGATTTCCCTTAATATAGTTGACCAGGGAAACTCAAGTTACTCAATTCCTATTAACAGTGCAAAAAATTAGTATTCCATGGAAATTAATTCAGAAAAAGTTGGCCTAACCTGTAAGTCTAGGGCATAACACACTTTGTACTTCATTCTCACAGCACTTAACACATTATAACATAACCGACTATTTATTTCTCATATTCCTCACTGCAATGTAGCCTCCTTGAGAGCAGTGGCTGTATATGTTGAGTCTGTCCTTGTTTCTGCCTGGCATAGTGTCTGATTTTTGTGAATGAATAAATGAACTAATTTATTCTGTATTTGTGAATGAATAAATGAACTGAGAAGTCTGTATTTGTGAATGAATAAATGAACTAATGAACAAACACATGACAGAACAGTGACCCAATGAAGATGCAACCTCCTGTCCCCTACCTTTCTCTTCTCTTAAGTATAATTGTGTCAACCCAGGAACTGAGGGAATGAGGGAACACTGGGGAATTCACCTAGGCAGTGCCTGGATGGGTAATGCATGGAGATGTTAGGTGGAGAAGACAGCTGGTATCATAAGAAAATTGGCTTCATTTAGCAAATAAGTAAATTGAATGAATAAATAAATATATTGAGGATAATGGAAGCAAAGTCTTTTTTTTTTTTTGAGACAGAGTCTTGCTCTGTCGCCCAGGCTGGAGTGCAGTGGCGTGATCTCAGCTCACTGCAGCCTCAGCCTCCTGGGTTCAAGCGATTCTCCTGCCTCAGCCTCCTGAGTAGCTGGGATTATAGGCGCCCACCACCATGCTCAGCTAATTTTTGTAATTTTAGTAAAGACGGGGTTTCACCATGTTAGCCAAGCTGGTCCCGAACTCCTGACCTAGTGATCCACCCGCCTTGGCGTCCCCAAGTGCTGGGATTACAGACGTGAGCCACCATGCCTGGCGGAAGCAAAGTCTTTAACTGACAGAAAAGGTATTTACAACATGGAAAGAGAGAAGGGAGAAGGCCTGAAAAACCTGGTGTACTAGAATTGGAGCTATCATTATGAACTCATGGTTTTACAATATAAATGCACAAATAGATATAGAAATATTTACAGATAAATCTGTGTGTGAAAACCTATTTACATACATACATTTCCTAGCTCTGTTTACTGAGGGTGGCTATGAGGTAGAAGGTGGTGACTCAACTCCAGACAAGATTGAAGACTAGCTGAAACAGGGAAGAGGTGAAAGCAACTCTCTGTAAGACACACCCACCAGTGCCCTGTCAGTTTACCATTGCCAATGGCAACACCCAGAAGTTACTGTCCTCTTCCATGGCAACAACCCAGAAGTACCACCTTTTTTTTAGAAAATTCTGAATAACTCACCCCTTAATTTTCACATAAGTAAAAGTAGGTATAAATGACTGCAGAACTGCCCCTGAGCTGCTACTCTCAACACACTGTCTATGGAGTAGTCCCACTCTGCAGAAGTAGTTACAGAGCTGTAACACTGTCACCTCAATAAGATTGTTTTCTTCTACCACCAGCTTGCTCTTAAATTCCATCCTGAGCAAGGCCAAGAACATTCCTAGGCTAAGCCCAATTTGGGGCTCTCCTGCCCTGCTACAGCTAGAAGCAGCAACACCCAAGTAGCATTTAGTACTCTAAGTGTGTACATCTTGGTTTCTAAATACTGTTCTTCACCAAAAGGAAATAAGGCTTCTTGAAGAAATGGCTGATTCCAGGGCTAAAGCAGAAAAAGTATAAGATAAGCTGAAAATATTTCTGCCAGAAAATAAAGAAATGCTGAATGAATGATAGCAATGTATCAAAAGGACACAGGAGGGATTTCCATTTCCAGACAAAAATAGATCAATTGTTACCAAACTTGCCCTCCTACCCTAAAGACCTAGAAAACTAGATAAAACATGAAACAAAACTTTTAGGCATTAGGCCAGGAGCGGTGGTGGCTCACGCCTGTAATCCCAGCACTTTGGGAGGCTGAGGTGGGCAGATCACTTGAGGTCAGGAGTTTGAGACCAGCTGGCCAACATGGCAAAACTCCTGACCTCATATGATCCACCCGCCTCTGTCTCCCAAAGCGCTGGATTACAGGGATTAGCCACTGTGCTTGGCCAAAGTATATTTTTGTAAGTTCCTTACTTTCAAGTGATATAGTATGATATTGTAGATTTGATACACTAAAAATACATAATGTAAACCTGTGATATTATTAGGTACATAGTCTTCAACCCATTTCCTGGCATACAACTCCTAACATCCTGAGAATATCCAAAGTGATGCCTTTTTGTTTGCTAATGTTGACTGATGGCTGGAAGCCCGTAGTTAGCTTCAGAATTAGGGATGCTCACCAGAAAGACCAAGGCATGATGACAGAATTAGAACTTTCAGTCCCATCCCCTGACTTCTGGAGAGGGGAGAGGAGCTGAAGGTTAAGTGGATGCCCAATGATATAATCAATCATGTCTATGTAATGAAGCCTCCAGAAAAACCAGCCCAGGCATGGTGGCTCACACCTGTAATCTTAGCACTTTGGGAGGCTGAGGGAGATCAAGACCATCCTGGCCAACATGGTGAAACCCCGTCTATACTAAAAATACAAAAATTAGCTGGGCATGGTGGTGTGTGCCTGTAGTCCCAGCTACTTGGGAGGCTCAAGCAGGAGAATTTCTTGAACCCAGGAGGTGGAGGTTGCAGTGAGCCTAGATCGTGCCATTTCACTCCAGCCTAGTGACAGAGCAAGACTCTGTCTAAAAAACAAAAACAAAGAAACAACAACAAAAAACCCAAAAGGACTGAGTTTGGAGAACTTCCTGATAGTTGAACACCTGGCGGTTCTTAGAGGGTGGCATAACCAGAGAGGTCATAGAAGTAGCATGCCATTCCCCTATACCTCCCCATATGCATCTCTTCATCTGTATCCTTTGCAATATCCCTTATAACAACCTGGTAGACATAAGTAAGTGTTTCCGTGAGTTCTGTGAGCCACTCTAGCAAATTAATGGACTCCAAACAGGGTGTTGTGAGAATCCCAACTTGGAGCCAGTTGGTGAGAAGTTCCAGAGGCCTGGACTTGGAATAGTGCCTGAAGGAGGGGGCAGTCTTGGGGACTAAGCCCTCAACCTGTGGGGTCTGAGGCTATCTCCAGGTAGACAGTATCAGAATTTAACTGAATTAGAGGACACCTAGCTGGTATCTGCTGCTTGACGTGTAGGGGAAAACCCACACACATTTAGTCATAGAAGTTTTCTGTGTTGATGATTGTTGTGACGTGAGATCAGAGTAGAAAACATGTTGAGTATGTTTTCTCCACCCACAAAACCCTAAAGTAATTACCAAGAAAAAAGGTGAAGAAATACAGCTAACTAGACAATAAAAGAGATAAAATGGAATACTAAAACAATCAACATAAAGACGAAAAGAAGAAAAAAGAATCAAAGAATGGATTTCATAAACAGAAAACAAATGGCAAGGCCATTTTTATATTTTAATATAAATGCTAATTAAAAGGCAACATATCAAAATATGTGGGATGAAGTTAAAGCAGTGCTTGAAGAGAATTTACAGTTTCTATTATAGAAAAAGGAAGGTCTAAAATCAATCATCTAAGCTTCCACTTTAAGAATCTAGAAAAAAAGAGCTGAGATTGTTGGGATTTGGGGAGTGCAGTGGCTCCCAAAGATCTGTAATGCCAGTGGTTTGGGATGCCGAGGAAGGATAATCACTTAAGACCAGGAGTTTGAGATCAGTCTGGGTTACACAGCGAGACCCTAACCCTAGGAAAAACAAAAAAAAATCAGCCAGGTGCAGTGGCTCATGCCTGTAATCCCAGCACTTTGGGAGGCTGAGGCGGGTGGATCGCCTGATGTTGGGAGTTCGAAACCAGCCTGACCAACATAGAGAAACCCCATCTCCACTAAAAATACAAAATTAGCCAGGTATGGTGGTGCATGCCTGAAATCCCAGCTACTCAGGAGGTTAAGGCAGGAGAATTGCTTGAACCTAGGAGGCAGAGGTTGCAGTGAGGCGAGATTGTACCACTGCACTCCAGCCTGGGCAACAAAAGCAAAACTCCGTCTCAAAAAAAAAAAAAAATTACTCTTGAGCGAGGGTCTCTCACTGTTACTGAGGTTGGAACACAATGGCTTGATCACAGCTCACTGCAGCCTTGACCTCCTAGGCTCAAGTGATCCTCTCACCTGAGCCCCCTGAGTAGCTAGAACCACAGGTGCATACCACCATGCCCAACTAATTTTGTTATTTATTATACAGACAGTCTCACTATGTTGTTCAGGCTGGTCTTGAACTCCTGGGCTCAAGCTATCCTCTCATCTTGGCTTCCCAAAGTGCTGGGATTACAGGCTTGAGCCACCACACCCAGCGGTACAAAAAAAAGTTTTTTTAAATTAACTGGGCAGGAGTTGAATGTTACAGTGAACTATGATTATATCAGTGCTCTCCAGCATGTGCGACAGAGCAAGACCCTGTCTCTTAGAAAATTTAAAAAAGCCGGGCGCGGTGGCTCAAGCCTGTAATCCCAGCACTTTGGGAGGCCGAGACAGGCGGATCACGAGGTCAGGAGATCGAGACCATCCTGGCTAATACGGTGAAACCCCGTCTCTATTTAAAATACAAAAAACTAGCCGGGCGAGGTGGCGGGTGCCTGTAGTCCCAGCTACTCGGGAGGCTGAGGCAGGAGAATGGCGTAAACCCAGGAGGCGGAGCTTGCAGTGAGCTGAGATCCGGCCACTGCACTCCAGCCTGGGCGACAGAGCAAGACTCTGTCTCAAAAAAAAAAAAAATTAAAAAAGAAAATAACCTAGAAAAGAAGAGCAAACTCAATCAAAACAAATAGGAAAAGGAAAAAATAAGAACAGAAATCAATAAAACAGAAAACTGACAACAGAAGAAAAACAATGACACCAAAAGTTTCTTCTTTGGAAAGAAAAAAGGGAAAAAAAATCCACAAATGATCAATATCATGAGTGAAAGAAAGTGCATCACCACAGATCTTACAGACATTAAAAGAATACCAGGATACTAAACATCTGAAATCATCCAACCTACCTCTTCAAAGGAATATTTTTCTACAGTGTGAAGAGCATCTTGGGTCTCATTCCATCCTCCAATAGAATAGATGCAGTCATTGAGTGCAGCCACGCCAAGATATGCTCTCCTGGTTCCCATTGGAGGAAGTGGAGACCAACGCTTAGAAAGTGGATCATAGACTTCAAAAGAACGAAGTTCTATTCCTTCATTGCTGATGCCCCCAATTACATAAATTAAACCTGGAAATGGAATATTTTTGCTCAGATGCTACAGAAAGTGAGATACAAATAGTGATGAAAAGTAATGATTGTGATCTGTTTCCTATGCCGATGCTATGTTTAATCTAGGGCTTAAAATTTTATTTAAGAGAGAAAATCAACTTTGTCAAGTTTATCACCTCACTATTCAGCAAGTTGTAAAAAATTAGTGGAATTAATTTAAAATAGCATTGAGTTTTCAAAGAACTTGAAATAATCTGTTAACTGAGGATTTTCTTTTCTTTTTTTTTTTTTTGACCAGAGTCTTGCTCTGTCACCCAGGCTGGAGTGCAGTGGCCGGATCTCAGCTCACTGCAAGCTCCGCCTCCCGGGTTTACGCCATTCTCCTGCCTCAGCCTCTGGAGTAGCTGGGACTACAGGCGCCCGCCACCTCGCCCGGCTAGTTTTTTGTATTTTTTAGTTAGAGACGGGGTTTCACCATGTTAGCCAGGATGGTCTCGATCTCCTGACCTCGTGATCCGCCTGTCTCGGCCTCCCAAAGTGCTGGGATTACAGGCTTGAACCACCGAGCCCAGCCTAGCTGAGGATTTTCTATCTAATTATCTGCTTGGTGATCTCAGGCTCCAGATCCACCCACAGATAAAACAGGAAAGGAAAATGGATTTTTTTTTCCCTAAAAAATGTTATGCACTTAAGCTGGGAATTACATGGCCCTCTTTAGTGACAGCCTATCTGTTGCTCAGATGGACATAAAGTAGGGAATTTAAATTTAAATAGTATGTGGCTAAATTAAGGTATCAGAATCAATTACTACAGTACACAGCTGGGTGTAGTGGTTCACAATCCTAGCACTTTGGGAGGACAGGGAAGGCGAATCACTTGAGCCTAAGACCAACCTGGGCAAAAAATACAAAAAATACAAAATTAGTCAGGCATGGTGGTGTGTGCCTGCAGTCCTAGCTACTTAGGCAACTGAGGTGGGAGGATGGCTTGAGTCTGGGAGGCAGAGGTTGCAATGAGCCAAGATTGCACCACTGCACTCCAGCCTGGGCAACAGAGTCAGAACTTGTCTCAAAAAACAAAAACAAAAACAATTACTACAGTAAAATATAATGTAATTTACATAAAATTTCCTTATAAACTCTGGCAATCTACAATTATTTTTGAATCTCTAGTGTTGTACTTCATCTTCTAAAGTGAGGAGTTACAAAGAATTATATTTTAAGAAATGTGGGCTAGGCCGGGTGCAGTGGATCATGCCTGTAATCCCAGCACTTTAGGAGAACAAGACGGGCGGATCACGAGGTCAGGAGATTGTGACCATCCTGGTTAACATAGTGAAACCCCGTCTCTACTAAAAATACAAAAAATTTGCCAGG
>NW_016807423.1:1203027-1206260 GCF_001698545.2 Rhinopithecus bieti | reverse complement strand
AAAAAAAAAAAAAAAAAAAAAAAAAAAAAAAGAAAAAAGAAATGTGGGCTAAATGTTAGTATAGTAAACCTGGGTTTTAGTTCCAGCCTTGTCAGGAACTAGCCATGAGAAAAGACAACTCACAACCTTCCTGATCTTCAGCTTCCTCATTTATAACTTAAAGAAGTTGAAATAGGTAAATTCAAAGATCCCTTTCTAGGTAGCTCTATGATTTTAGATGGGATGATAAAAATAATAAATATAAAACAACTAGGAGACATTATATTAAACAGTAAGATATAGTCTGCACCACATAATTTGCTAATAGAAATCAGAGAAGGTAACCACAAAGCAGAAGGAAGTTGAGCAGATTAGGCTGTCATATAACAACGGGAAAGTTGCTTCCTTCTCCACAGGTGCATATAAATCAGCTCTCCAATCCTAGACAGAATCAGGTTCTAGTTAAAACATCTTACTACCTAACTCTCAGAGTATAGTAGACAATCAAAATAATGTTTGCATACCACTTTAATATGCAACATATAATTATTTAAATCTGTCACAGGATTATATGCTATGTGAACTGAATCACAATGTACTTTGTAGAAAAAAAAATGCTAAAGAAGCCTATAGAGACCATGAAAACAATTTATTTTTATTTATTTTTTGAGACAGAGTTTCACTGTTACCCAGGCTGCAGTACAGTGGCACCATCTCACTGCAACCTCCACCTCCTGGGTTCAAACAATTATCCTGCCTCAGCCTCCCTAGTAGCTGGGATTACAGGAGTGTGGTACCATGCCCAGCTAATTTTTGCATTTTTAGTAGAAATGAGGTTTCACCACGTTGGCCAGGCTGGTCTCGAACTCCTAACCTCAGATGATCCTACTGCCTCAGGCTCCCAAAGTGCTGGGATTATAGGCATGAGCCACCACGCCCCAAAATTGTTTCTGATATTCTCTCCCTACTTAGAAATATTTACTTAGATGTTCATGGGAGAGAAAAGAGAGTAACAGATAATACTTCGAATGTTTATTGTGCTAGTCAGATATTCCTGCTTACTTGCAATTTTTAATGATAGCCTTGTTTATTTTGAAAAAATCAATTATTTTGGCAATACAGAAATAAAAGTCAATGATAGGAGGTAAAAAGCAGAACTTCTATGCTGCTAGTATCAGTCATTCAATACCAACAGACCTAAAATGTACTTTTGTGAAAATAAGGCCTCAAGCTCAAAGTTTTTCAGAACTACATTTTGAGGAAAAATATTTTATAAAGTGATTACCTTGCATTTCACAGCACCCAAAGTAGTAGCGTGACACAGCCATGTTACCAACTACTTCCCATTTATTTTCATCAGGATCAAATCTTTCAATGGTGTTCCCTATCTCAGCTCCAACCCATCCACCTGTAATGAAACAGAAAAATGTTCGTTTCTGGGATAAAAGAATCTTATTTATGACAAAGACCTTACAAAACATCTAAACCAATTACTTCATATTATAGATATCACATGAACCAAAGAGGTTATCTGTTCCACGATCCCATGAAAAAGTCAGAATTTGACCGCGAGTAGAACTCAGGTCCTTTGCATAACTGATGCTCTTTTGAGAAAAAAAAAAAAAGAATTCAAGCTTTTAACTCCCTATTTTCACTAAAGACTAAAACAAAACAAAACAAAGAAAGCCCCAAAACTTCAACATATTGCATGGAAAAGACGGTAGTTTGCAAAACTACCCTTTGAAATGATTTTTGGCTATTCAGAATGTTTATCCTAATCAAGGCCAGCTCCAAGCCTAATCAGAGCATACTGTGTATTTGGTTAATTTCAGGAACTTCAGAAAGGCCCTTTATCCCCACAATAACATTTTCTTAACACTCTCTAATTCTTTTTTTTTTTTTGAGACGGAGTCTTGCTCAGTGGCCCAGGCTGGAGTGCAGTGGCCGGATCTCAGCTCACTGCAAGCTCTGCCTCCCGGGTTTTACCCCATTCTCCTGTCTCAGCCTCTCGAGTAGTTGGGACTACAGGCACCCGCCACCTCACCCAATTAATTTTTCGTATTTTTTAGTAGAGATGGGGTTTCACCATGTTAGCCAGGATGGTCTCGATCTCCTGACCTTGTGATCCACCTGTCTCGGCCTCCCAAAGTGCTGGGATTACAGGCTTGAGCCACAGCGCCCAGCCCTTTTTTTTTTTTTTCTTGAGATGGAGTCTCGCTCTGTTATCCAGGCTGGAGTGCAGTGGTGCAGTCTCGGCTCAGGCTCACTGTAAGCTCCGCCTCCCAGGTTCAAGCCATTCTCCTGCCTCAGCCTCCCAAGTAGCTAGGACTACAGAAGCCCGCCACCACGCCCAGCTAATTCTTTTTGTATTTTTAGTAGAGACAGGGTTTCACCGTGTTAGCCAGGATGGTCTTGATCTCCTGACTTCGTGATCCACCCGCCTCAGCCTCCCAAAGTGCTGGGATTACAGGCGTGAACCACCGCGCCCGGCCAACACTCTCCAATTCTTAAAGTTTAAAATATTATTTCCCACAATTAACTGAAAAATGCAGATACTTATGGAGGTAATAAAATATAATAGATTAAATTCACCTTAAGGTAACTGATATTTTTTGCACAATAGGTTTGGATGAGGGGAAGACACTGAGTTACAGTGAATTGAAGGAGTGACAAGAGGAAATAGGGGAGGCTGAAAGCTATGTCAACTTATAACTTTCCCTAGGAACAACTTTGATTGTAACATTTGTTACACAGATATTCAAAGTAGAATAGCTCATAATCATTCACTACATCTACAAGAATAAAAATAATACAGTACAGAACTTCCTTGTGATATATTTAATTTTTTGGCATCTGTTTTCTTATATTAAACATAATTAGGCCACTATGCAGAGTGCTAAAAAAAGTTATACACTTAATTAAAATAATGAGATTTAACTACTCAGCTAAAGTACTGCACTGGATGTCTCATCTATATTTTATCTCCAGTAATACAATTTTAAGAATAAGAACAGCATACAGTAGCTCCAGAGATACCTGCAGAAGAATGTGTATGACTAGCAGTTTGGTCAGCCAGCCAACTGGGCACCCCCTCCAACCCCTCCAACCCCTGACCCCTACCTATACCTTCCCCTAAGACCTTGCCCAGCCTCCAGAGTATACAGACTAAAGCCAGTTGTTTTTTTTTTTTTTTTTTGAGACAGAGTCTCGCTCTGTCACCCAGGCTGGAGTGCAGTGGCCGGATCTTGGCTCAC
>NW_016807423.1:1195275-1200449 GCF_001698545.2 Rhinopithecus bieti | reverse complement strand
AGTCTCGCTCTGTCGCCCAGGCTGGAGTGCAGTGGCCGGATCTTGGCTCACTGCAAGCTCTGCCTCCCGGGTTCACGCCATTCTCCTGCCTCAGCCTCCTGAGTAGCTGTGACTACAGGCGCCCGCCACCTCGCCCGGCTAGTTTTTTGTATTTTTTTAGTAGAGACGGGGTTTCACCATGTTAGCCAGGATGATCTCGATCTCCTGACCTCGTGATCTGCCTGTCTCGGCCTCCCAAAGTGCTGGGATTACAGGCTTGAGCCACCGCGCCCGGCCGCCAGTTGGTTTTTAAAAAAAGAATGTAAAGAGCTGAAAAGAGGAAAAGAACATCTCTAAAGTCATCAGAACCCAATAATTTAAATAATATTAGCTATCTTTACAAACATTTCATATTCTCACTTCTTTGTGGAATCTAAAAATCAAAACAATTGAACTCATGGAGACAGAGAGCAGAAGGATGGTTACTAGAGGCTGGGAAGGGTAGTGTAGTGGGGGTTGGGAGGGAGGAGGTGGGCATGGTTAATGAATACGAAAAAAAAAAAGGAAGAATGAATAAGACCTAGTATTTGATAGCGCAATAGGGTGACTATAGTCAATAATAATTTAATTGTACATTTAAAAATAACTAGAAGAGTATAACTGGATTGTTTATAACACAAAGGATAAATACTTGAGGAAATGGATATCCCATTTTACGTGATGTGATTATTACACATTATGTGCCTATATCTCATGTGCCCCATAAACATATATACCTATTACATATCCACAAAAATGAAAATTAAAAAATGAATACATAAATAATATTAGCTATCTTTAAACTGAACAGCATAATTACCCAAAGCATAGATAGCCCCATAACACACACACACGCCTAAGCCACAGCGAGGATGATTCATCGAAGCTACAGTTGTCCACTGTTTAGTAACTGGATCATAGCATTCAGTACAATCAAAAATCATTGAATCCTTTTCACCTGAGTTAAATAAAAGAGACATATATTAGAAAGTTTAGCAATGCTAATAGACTAGCACCATAATACAATATTCAGTAGTATTCCCTATTGTCAAAAATTCAACCATTATGTCTGATTTTATACTATTCATTAACTTTCATTTGCCTGTCAAGCATTATTTTGAATCTGGAACACTGTCATTTATTAAAGCCCACTTATGAAACAGGCACAATTTTCCTATTATCTATTTCTATCACTCAAACAATCCATGTAATGTTTTAGGATGCCATTTGCATTTTAACACCTCTATATTTTTTTTCACATAGTAGTCTGGGTGGCTGGCCCTAGTACAATTTGAGTTTTAATGTAATCCTTTTCTAACAACAAACAGAAAATGAATTTTTTTTTTTTTTTTTTTGAGACGGAGTCTCGCTCTGTTGCCCAGGCTGGAGT
Organism: Rhinopithecus bieti; assembly: GCF_001698545.2. Taxonomy (NCBI): domain Eukaryota; kingdom Metazoa; phylum Chordata; class Mammalia; order Primates; family Cercopithecidae; genus Rhinopithecus; species Rhinopithecus bieti. The sequence continues at coordinate 1,199,041 of NW_016807423.1, read as the reverse complement.
GCAGTGGTACAATCTCGGCTCACTGCAAGCTCCGCCTCCTGGGTTCACACCATTCTCCTGCTCAGCCTCCCGAGTAGCTGGGACTACAGGCGCCCGCCACCTCACCTGGCTAATTTTTTGTATTTTTAGTAGAGACAGGGTTTCACCGTGTTAGCCAGGATGGTCTCCATCTCTTGACCTTGTGATCCACCCGCCTCGGCCTCCCAAAGTGCTAGGATTACAGGCATGAGCCACTGCACCCAGCCTAAAAATGAAAAAATTTTAAAAAGATACCCAAATTTTCTTTTTTTTGATATTTATTTATTTATTTATTTTTAGAGACAGAGTCTGGCTAGAGTGCAGTGGCACAATCATCGCTCACTGAAGCTTTGAACTCCTGGACTCAAATGATCCTCCTGCCTCAGCCTCCCAAGTAGCTAGAACTATAAGCATGTGCCACCATGTCCAGCTAATTTAGAATTTTTAAATAAGATATTTAGGAGTAAATCTAACCAAAGATTATGCAAGGCCTCTATGGATAACATTTATAAATTTTACTTAAAGTTTTAAATTATGGAACATCTAAATAAATGAAGAAATGAATAATGTTCATGAATTATAAGAGTCAATGTATCATGAAGATTTTCCTATTTAAAAAAAGAGTCAATGTAAAGATGATAGTTATCCCCATATTGATTTATAGATTTAATGTATTCCCAATCAAAAAAATCCATTTTTTAACAGATTTGACAAACTGATTCTAAAATTTATATGGAAGTACAAAGAGCCTAGAAGAGCCACGCATTCTCAGAAAAGAATAAGAAGAAACAGTCCCATCATATATCAAGACATATAACAAAGCCATAGTAATTTAAACAGGGATAGACAGAGACTAATGAAACAGAAAAGAAATTCTAGGAACAGAGACATACATATATGATTGCTTGATAGAAGACAGAGTTAGCACTACAGAGCAGTGGGGAAACAACAATCTTTCATGCTAGGATAATGGATTATACATCGGAAGGAAAATGAAACTAATGCCTTATTGCATATTATCCATAAAAACTAAATTCCAGGTAGATTACTGACATAAATGTGAATGGAAAAACTATAAAACGGTATAAAACAATGAAGGTATAGGTCCTTATGATGTTGGAGTAGGGAAAGATGTCTTAAATAAGATGCAAGAACATTAACCATACAGGGAAAAAAATAAGAGATTTGACTACACTAAAATTAAAAATATCTGTTCATCAAAGGATCCCATAAAGAGAGTAAAAGATGAAGCAGCAGAGTAGGAGAAGATATTTATAGCACATATGACTTTATGAGGGCCTAGAATACTGAATATAAACAAAATTCCTATTGTACAGAAAACAGTTAACATAGCAGGCCTAAAAATGCCTGTCCTTAGAAAGGCCTATTTGGGGGCCAGGCACGATGGCTCACGCCTGTAATCCCAGCACTTTGGGAGGCTGAGGTGGGCAGATCACAAGGTCAGGAGATCGAGACCATCCTGGCTAACACTGTGAAACCCCATCTCTACCAAAAATACAAAAAATTAGCCAGGCATAGTGGTGGGCGCCTGTAGTCCCAGCTACTCGGGAGGCTGAGGCAGGAGAATGGCGTGAACCCAGGAGGTGGAGCTTGCAGTGAGCGGAGACAGCGCCACCGCACTCCAGCCTGGGCGACAGAACGAGACTCCGTCTCAAAAAAAAAAAAAAAAAGAAAAGAAAAGAAAAGAAAGGCCTACTTGGAAGGTTGATCCTTTGCTGGAATCTGGGAATATGGCTGGTTGACAGTTCCCTCCACTGATACAAAATTTTCCCAAAATGGTTAAGAGTGGCTTACTGTGCTTGAACTGTACAAACAATGTGATTTATGCTGAATATACGCTTTTCTTTTGAGGGTCTGGGATTTTGGTATGTGCTAGGAAGAAAGAGGTTATGTGATCAGCTGCCTGCAAAAACCTTGGGCACTATGTCTCTAATGAGCTTCCCTGGTAGACAATACTTCCCACATGTTGTCACTACTAATTGCTGAGGAATTAAGCATGTCATGTGTGACTGTACTGAGTGAGGACTCTGGAAAGCTGTCAACTGGTTCTTTCCAAACTTCATCACATGTGCCTTTTCTTTTTGCTGATTTTGTTTTGTACATTTCACTATAATAAATCTTAGCTGTGGATACAATTACATGCTAAATCTTGTAAGTCCTTTTAGCAAATCACTAAACCTGAGAGTGGTCTTGGGAACCCTGATGCACCTACAAATCAACAAAATAGACAATTTTTTAAATGAACTAAAGATCTAAAAAGTTACTTCTTGAAAGAAGAAATCTGGCTGGGCGCGGTGCCTCACGCCTGTAATCCCAGCACTTGGGGAGGCCAAGGTGGGTGGATCATGAGGTCAGGAGTTCTAGACCAGCCTGACCAGCCTGACCAACATGGTGAAACCCCGTCTCTACTAAAAATAGAAAAATTAGCCAGGCATGTTGGTGCGCTTCTGTAATCCTAGCTACTCAGGAGGCTGAGGCAGGAGAATCACTTGAACTTGAAAGGCAGAGGTTGCAGTGAGCGGAGATCGCACCACTGCACTACAGCCTGGCGACAGAACGAGACTCTGTCTCAAAACAAAAACAAAAACAAAAACAAACAAACAACAACAAAATTGGCCAGGCATGGTGGTCTATGCCTGTAATTCCAACTACTTGGGAGGCTGAGGCAGGAGAATCACTTGAACCCGGGAGGTGGAGGTTGCTGTGTGCCACTGCCCTCTAGCCTGGGTGACAGAGTGAGACTCCATTTCAAAAAATAAAAATAAAAATAAAAGGGCCGGGTGTGGTGGCTCACCCTGTAATCCCAGCACTTTGGGAGGCCAAGGCAGGCAGATCACCTGAGTTCAGGAGTTTGAGACCAGCCTGGCCAACATGGTGAAACCCGATCTCTACTAAAAATACAAAAATTAGCTGGGCGTGGTGGCGCATGCCTGTAATCCCAGCTACTCGGGAGGCTGAGACATCACTTGAATCCAGGAGGCAGAGGTTGCAGTGAGTCGACAACGCACCACTGCACTCCAGCCTGGGCAACAGAGCGAGATTCCATCTCAAAAAATAAATAAATAGGCCGGGCGCAGTGGCTCACGCCTGTAATCCCAGCACTTTGGGAGGCCGAGGCAGGCAGATCACGAGGTCAGGAGATCGAGACCATCCTGGCTAACATGGTGAAATCCCGTCTCTACCAAAAATACAAAAAAAATTAGCCAGGCGTGGTGGTGGGTACCTGTAGTCCCAGCTACTCAGGAGGCTGAGGCAGGAGAATTATGTGAACCTGGGAGGCGGAGCTTGCAGTGAGCCGAGATCACGCCACTACACTCCAGCCTGGGCGCTCCATCTCAAATAAATAAATAAATAAAATAAAGTGTTTTACATAAGTAAAAAGCAAAAAAAGAAAAAGTTAATAACAATATATATCTCAAAAAGTTAAATACAGAATTCCAGGCACAGTGGCTCACACCTGTAATCTCAGCACTTTGGGAGGCCGAGGCAGGTGGATCACGAGGTCAGGAGATCAAGACCATCCTGACTAACACAGTGAAACCCCATCTACTAAAAATACAAAAAAAATTAGCTGGGCGTGGTGGTGGGCACCTGTAGTCCCAGCTACTTGGGAGGCTGAGGCAGGAGAATGGCGTGAACCCAGGAGGCGGAGGTTGCAGTGAGCCGAGATTGCACCACTGCATTCCAGCATGGGCGACAGAGCGAGACTCCGTCTCAAAAAAAAAAA
>NW_016807423.1:1188834-1192734 GCF_001698545.2 Rhinopithecus bieti | reverse complement strand
TCCCTCCCTCTCTCCCTCCCTCCCTGCCTTCCTTCCTCCTGTCCTTCCTTCCATCCTTTCTGTAAATACTTATTGAGGACAATTAGATATATGTATACCACATAGCAACATATAAATCATAAAGCATATTAGAATATAGCCAACAAGACTAATAAAGAAAATAAGACATTTTTATTATTACCTCCAATAGCGTAGACCATCCCTCCCAGAACTGTTACTCCCAGCCCACTTCGAGCCTGATGAAGTGAAGACACAGTGGTCCAGTACTGGCTAAAGGTGTCAAAACGTTCCACACAGCTGAGGGCTCTGCTATCACTCCAACGACCCCCCTGCAACCGAGTATATCCACCTAAACAAAAGAAGAAAAAGGAGTACATAGCAAATCCCTTACTATTAAATAGAAAACTGGTAGTAATGAAAATCTAGTGTTCTACAGCTAAACATTTAGTATAACTATTATATAACAAGAAATAAATGGTTTAGAGCTTACTTTCTCCCTCTATATATAATGTAATATTCTTAAATTTGCCAATTCCTGAAAGATTGTGGCTTAAATATTAAGACGGTTAGCCTCAGTGTTTTACCACTTAGTCTTGGTTATAAATAGAATATTATATGAAATATAAATCTCGGCACTGCTTAAGTTAGGAAAGTTTCATTATAACATTATAACTTTCATTAGTGTCTTTTCAATTAAAATAGTGAGTTGAAAGCTCTGTGTGTGTGTGTGTGTGTGTGTGTGTGTGTTTGAGGCAGGGTTTCACTCTGTCACCCAGGCTGGAGTGCAGTGATGTGATCACAGCTTACTGCAGCCTCAATCCTCCCCCATCAACCTCCTGATGAAATCCTTGTTTTGACTATACATCCAATCAGCAAAAAAAATTTTAAGAAGCACCCAAAAGCATTATACTTAAATATTAATACACATATATAATTGTAATTATATATGTGTAAATTATAAATTATCTCATACATCAGGTACTTACATAAAAACTATATTACGTATATAGATCTTCACTATATATAAGTATCAATGTTATATATTATATGTATTTTAAATGCCAATAAAGTTTAATGCTTTTTTTTTCTTTTTTTGAGCCAGTGCTCGGTTGCCCAGGATGGAGTGCAGGGTACAATCTCTGCTCACTGCAACCTCTGCCTCCTGGGCTCAAGTGATCCTCCCACTTCAGCTTCCCAAGTAGCTGGGACTACAGGCACACACCACCATACCAGGGTAATTTCTGTATTTTTGTGTAAAGACAAGGTTTCATCATGTTGCGTAGGCTGGTCTTGAACTTCTGGCCTCACACAATCCTCCCACCTCAGCCTTCCAAAGTGCTGGGATTACAGGCCATGAGCCATGACACCCAGATTTAAGTTAATGCTTTTTGAAATAAAAATGAAAAGAAGTTGTAATATGTGGCCGGGCACGGTGGCTCACGCCTGTAATCCCAGCACTTCGAGAGGCCAAGGCAGGCAGATCATGAGGTCAGGAGTTCAAGACCAACCTGGCCAATATGGTGAAACCCTGTCTCTACTTAAAAAAATATATATATATACAAAAATTAGCTAGGCATGGTGGCGCATGCCTGTAGTCCCAGCTACTCAGGAGGCTGAGGCAGGAGAATCGCTTGAACCCAGGAGGCGGAGGTTGCAGTGATCCGCGATCATGCCACTGCACTTCAGCCTGGGTGACAGAGTGAGGCTCCGCCTCAAAAAAAAAAAAAAAAAAGAAGAAGTTGTAGTATGTTCCGCTGATATTCCTATGGATCATCCTTTATAACCACACTTTGGAGATCATTGATTCCTATCACTCCTAATGACTAAGATACTGTGAATAGTTTAAAACTTGNCGCTCCATCTCAAATAAATAAATAAATAAAATAAAGTGTTTTACATAAGTAAAAGCAAAAAAAGAAAAGTTAATAACAATATATATCTCAAAAGTTAAATACAGAATTCCAGGCACAGTGGCTCACACCTGTAATCTCAGCACTTTGGGAGGCCGAGGCAGGTGGATCACGAGGTCAGGAGATCAAGACCATCCTGACTAACACAGTGAAACCCCATCTACTAAAATACAAAAAAAATTAGCTGGGCGTGGTGGTGGGCACCTGTAGTCCCAGCTACTTGGGAGGCTGAGGCAGGAGAATGGCGTGAACCCAGGAGGCGGAGGTTGCAGTGAGCCGAGATTGCACCACTGCATTCCAGCATGGGCGACAGAGCGAGACTCCGTCTCAAAAAAAAAAAGAAAGTTAAATACAGAGTTACCATATAACCTAACAATTCTACTCCTAAGTATATACCCAAAAGAAATCAAACTTCTATCTACACAAAAACTTTTATTTGAATATTAAGTGGAAACAATGTAAATGTCCATCAACTACAGAATGAATAAACAAACAAAATACGATTATTTCGACATGATGAAGTATTATTCAGCCACAAAAAGAAATGAAATACTGATAGGTGTTACGACATGCTAACTGAAAAAAGTCAGACACAATATTATATGATTCCATTTATATGAAATGTCCAGAATAGGCAAGACATAAAGACATAAAGTAGATGAGCGGTCACTAGGGTTTAGGAGGAGAGATGGGGAGTGACTGCTGACAGGTACAGTGTTTCTTTCTGGGGTGACGAAATGTTCTGGAATGAGATAGTGGTGAGGATTGTACAACTTTGTGACTATGCTAAAAACCACTAAACTATATTATCTAAATTTTGGTATGTGAATTATATCTTAATTTTTAAAACCCAACATTTAGAATATGAACCCAGATATGTATGTATTGGGAAGAAATTAAACCAAAATGTTAACTGTGATTATTCTGGGTGGTATGATTATGGCATAAAGAATTTAAATTTTCTTTTTCATATGCTTCTGTTTTAGCAAAATTTTCTACAACAAACATAACTTTTATAATTTTCAAAGTATTCAAAATTTATATATTAAGGAATATCTTTTTTCTTTTCTTTTTTTTTTTTGAGACGGAGTCTCACCTTGTCGCCCAGGCTGGAGTGCAGTGGCCGGATCTCAGCTCACTGCAAGCTCCGCCTCCCAGGTTCACGCCATTCTCCTGCCTCAGCCCCCTGAGTAGCTGGGACTATAGGCGCCCGCCACAACGCCCTGCTAGTTTTTTGTGTTTTTTAGTAGAGACGGGGTTTCACCGTGTTAGCCAGGATGGTCTCAATCTCCTGACCTCGTGATCCGCCCGTCTCGGCCTCCCAAAGTGCTGGGATTACAGGCTTGAGCCACCGAGGAATATCTTAAGATAGCAATGTTGACCGTATTAATAGCTAGCGAAGTCACAGCAGTTTTGAAGAGCCACTGTAAGCACTTCTGTGGTATCAGGGGAGGGAATACATACATATGCAAGTGTCACACATGGACCTCTGACCCTAGGTTAAACAGAAGAGTTCAAGTGATAAACCTATGCATAATTGACAAAAGACACATACAAGGAATTATTAAAGTTGTAGTCCAAGACTATATAGAATTGTGCTCTTTATGCAGACAAGAAGTTATTGCTTAAAATTCTAATTTATTTGATGGAATTTTCTGATGCACGTCATTTCTTGATTTAATAAATAGTTCTGAGTTATATACCCTCCAAAGTAAAGACAAAAATAAAATAGTTCCTATATCGCCATAATTTAAATTGACAGCACCATAATCAGAAAATATTTATAAAATTTTTGGGTGGGGATGGCTCACCAAACCTGGCCCAATGAAAAATAAATAAATAAAAATAAAAATAAAATAATTATAATTTTTTTAATATACAGGCTGGGTGCCATGGCTCACATCCATAATCCCAGCACTTTAAAGTGGGGGAGGCTGAGGCAGGGGAATCACTTGAGTTCTGGAGTTCAAGACCAGCCTGGGCAACATAG
>NW_016807423.1:1161794-1185520 GCF_001698545.2 Rhinopithecus bieti | reverse complement strand
AGATTTATTTTCTTTATTTTTCACAAGAATTCAAATTTTTAACTTTTAAAGCAGTACTTCTTTAGTCACTTATTTGATAACTGGATAATCTACAAACTCAAAGGTTTAGATCACAGAATAACAGATATCAAATGAATAGCTATTTGTTTTTAGACATATTTATCATAATACATAAATGCAGTTTATAAATCTGTAGCCTGTATGTGAAATTTAATATGCCTCTTCAATACACCCACATATTCTAACATGTATAGTAAAAACAACAATATATTAAAGTGTTTTGATCTGGAACACAAATATAATTTCTATTACTACTTTTTTTTTTTTTTTTTTAGGCAGAGTCTCGCTCTGTCGCCCAGACTGGAGTGCAGTGGCGCAATCTCGGCTCACTGCAAGCTCCGCCTCCCGGGTTCACGCCATTCTCCTGCCTCAGCCTCCCGAGTAGCTGGGACTACAGGCGCCCGCCACCTCGCCCAGCTAGTTTTTTGTATTTTAGTAGAGACGGGGTTTCACCATGTTAGCCAGGATGGTCTCGATCTCCTGACCTCGTGATCCGCCCGTCTCGGCCTCCCAAAATGCTGGGATTACAGGCTTGAGCCACCGCGCCCGGCCAATTTCTATTACTTTTTAAAGGGCTCTCACCTACTGCATAGAGGTACTTTCTTGCTTTCTTCCGAGGTCGAACCTTAGATGTCTGCAGAAAACTACAAAACTTGTTCTCTTTGGGAGATTTGCATACTTCACAGTACTCTTTCAGAAGTGTTTGCAATGCAACACGAAGATTAAAATCGGATACTCCTAAAGCAATATTTAAAAAGACAATGTTTTAAACAATTTTAAGTAACATTGGAAAACACATTTCTATAAAGATAAGACACCTTTAACAATCATTAAATAAAAAATCATCGTCAAACAATGGTGTTTGTTTCCTGCAATACCAAATATTGGTACTATTTTAAGGAAAGCATTTTCTTCACTAATGAAAAACAAAAAAGGTTGCTGTTAAAAAATATGCTTCATATATAAGCAGAACAGCAACTAAAAAATATATATGCGTCACAGTATCCCCCCATGTATAAGAATTTCCAGGCCGGATGTGGTGGCTCACACCTGTAATCCCAGTACTCTGGCTAAGTCGGGTGGATCACTTGAGCCTGGCCAGCATGGTGAATGAAAACCTCGCTGCTACAAAAAATACAAAAATTAGCCGGGTGTGGTGGCATGTGCCTACAGTTCCAGCTACGCAGGAGGTTCATGTGGGAGTACCACTTGAGCTCAGGAGGCAGAGTTTGCAGTGGGGCAGGATTGCGCCACTGCACTCCATCCTGGATGACAGGGTGAGACCTGTCTCAAAAATAGACAGGAAATAGCTGGACAGCAGTGGCACAATCCTGGCTCACTGTAGCCTTGACCTCCTGGGCTCAGGTGATCCTCCCACCTCAGCCTTCCAGGTAGCAGGGACTACAAGTGCATGCCACCATGCTGGGCTAATTTTTTGCCTTTTTTTTGTAGAGACAGGGTTTCACCATGTTGCCCAGGCTGGTCTTGAATTCCTGGGCTAAAGCGATTTGCCTGCCTTGGCCTCCTAAAGTGCTAGAATTACAGGCATGAACCACTGCACCTGGCCTAAAGTAAATTTTTAGAAATAAATTTAAACATCGTTTTCTAACAAAAGATACAAACTATTTTGTACTATGGTAAAACATATTTTCAGAATTAAGTTTAGAATCTAAAGATGATTCAAAGGCTACTCAGAAGCTATAATAGTATATCAACACCAAATTTATTTTATAATGAAGGGACTTATAGGATTCATTGAGTTTTTTTATTTTTAATGTATGCATTTTCTCCAAGTATTAGGTTTTGCTTAATTTTTCAGAGTAGCAAGAGGAAATCTTACACTGAAACAACTGGTTCTGTCAACAGCAGTTGTTATGTTAGTCGCTCTGTCAGTAATTTTTATCTATAACACTAATCTGCCTTAGTAATCAATCTCAAGAAAGATTTTGATAAAAATAGGTAGAAATATTAAAATACTACTGCCCACCCACAAAACACAAAAGTTGTATGTTACATAATCATTCAATACATTTTTAAAAAGAAAAAAAAAAGAGTAATCATTCAATAAATGTCTGTTACTGAACCAAAAAATGAAAACACTCTCCCACATTTCAGAGAACACATCACTGGATAATTAATCAACTAATTTGATATATAGCAAAAAAGTTACCTTCTATATACTTGAAAAGTCTCTGAGGCGGTAATAAAGGGAATCGAATTGGGTCTAGCACTTCTACCACATGTTTTCTTCTTTTTCCCAAATCTTTCAGAATCCATTGCATTGCAGCTAAGAAGACCTGGTATTCATCCTCAATGCTAAGCTCTTCACTTCGCAAAATTTTGATCAGCTGATCTTTTGTAAGTGCTAGGAACTCTTCTCCACTATGAACCTCTAAGAAATGGACATGAATGTAGTTTTCTGAGAATTCCAAGAGATCATGGCAGGCAATTTGCTCAGAGAACTGAAAGATTCCAATGCAGTTCAGTGGATCAATTTGTCCTTTCAGAAATTCACAGCAAAGATGAACAACTTCAGTCAACTGTAGCATGTCTGCTGCAACAATCAACTCCTGAACATTATTCACACCTATGTTCACAATACCTAGAGAAGTAGGAAGACAAAATGGCCAATAAAGTAAAAACACACATTGGCTTACCATATTCAAAAAGTATTACACTTGATTTCACTGATGCTTGCAGAGTAGACAGACACTTAAAAGGCAATCAAGGATTTGTGTAAAGAGCACAAAACTTAAACGATAACGCTACCTAACACATTTATGAAAAACTTACAATGAACCAGGTGCAGCATTAATTGCTTTATATGTTAATTTAACCCTTATTATACTCCCATGTGATAGATATTATTTTTCTTATTTTCATATTAAGGAAACAGAATCAAAGTTTAAGTAACTTGTCCACAAGTTGTAAGGTAAAGCAAGTTGCAAGGTAGGGGTTGACATCAAAGTCCATGCTTTTGCCATAAAAAAGAAGGAAATCATGTGCTTTACAGCAACACACATGGAGCTGGAGGCCATGATTCTAAGCAAATTAACACAAGAACAGAAAACCAAATATCATATGTTCTCACTTATAAATGGGAGCTCAACATTGCATACACATGGACACCAAGAAGGCATGGATACACATTGGGGTTTACTTGAGAGTGGAGGGTAGGAGGAGGGTAAGGATTGAAAAACTATGTATCAGGTATTATACTGATTATCTGGGGGACAAAATTATCTACATACCAAGCCCCCAAGACACGTAATTTACCCATGCAACAAACCCACACATGTACCTCTTGAACCTAAAAGTTGGAAAGAAAAAAAATCAAACAACAACAGCAACAACAACAAAAGTCTATGCTTTTAACATAAGGTTATATGCATGTAACAAACATTTCCTGAGGCCAGGAGGTTGAGACCAGCCTGACCAACATGGCGAAACCTCGTCTCTGCTAAAAATACAAAAATTAGCCAGTTGTGGTGGTGCACACTTGTAATCCTGGCTACTTGGGAGGCTGAGGCAGGAGAATCACTTGAACCTGGGAGGTGTTGGTTGTAATGGGCCAAGAATGCACCACTGTACTCCATCCTGGTCGACATAGTGAGACTCTGTCTCGAAAAAAAATAAAAAAATTTAAAAAAGAAAGTGAAGCCCTTGGAAAAGAAAGTGGTATACATAGTTTGAGTATTTAATAGTTTCTCTTGGCCGGGCGCAGTGGCTCAAGCCTGTAATCCCAGCACTTTGGGAGGCCGAGACGGGCGGATCACGAGGTCAGGAGATCAAGACCATCCTGGCTAACACGGTGAAACTCCGTCTCTACTAAAAATACAAAAAACTAGCCGGGTGAGGTGGCGGGCGCCTGTAGTCCTAGCTACTCGGGAGGCTGAGTCAGGAGAATGGCGTAAACCCGGGAGGCGGAGCTTGCAGTGAGCTGAGATCCGGCCACTGCACTCCAGCCTGGGCCACAGAGTGAGACTCTGTCTCAAAAAAAAAAAAAATAATAATAATAATAATAGTTTCTCTTATGTTATAGATTCTTGGTTATTCCTAATATTAAAAACTAGCATTGTGCTGGGTGTGGTGGCTCACGCCTGTAATCCCAGCACTTTGGGAGGCTGAGGTGGGTGGATTGCTTGAGCCCAGGAGTTTAAGATCAACCTGGGCAACGTGGTGAAACTCTGTCTCTACAAAAAAATACAGAAAATTAGCCGATCATGGTGGTGAGTGTCTGTAGTACCAGCTACTCGGGAGGCTGAGGTGAGAGGCTCACCTGAGCATGGGAGGCAGAGGTTGCAGTGGGCCAAGATTGCGACACTGCACTCCAGCCTGGACAACAGAACAACACCCTGTCTCAAAACAAACACAAACAAAAAATGAACATTGTATGGCATTTAGAGACCTTGTCTTACTCTCCCCAGTGCTGGATCAGGTGATCCACCCACCTCAGCCTCCCAAAGTGCTGGGATTACAGGCGTGAGCAACCACACCCAGCCTTTTTTGTTCGTTTGTTTGTTTTTTGAGACAAGGTCTTGCTCTGTTGCCCAGGCTGGAGTGCAGTGGCATGGTCTCTGTTCACTGCAACCTCTGCCTTCTAGGTTCAATCAATGCTCCTGGCTCAGCCTCCTGAGTAGCTGAGACTACAGGTGCGCACCACTAAGCCCAGCACGACTCCGCCTCAAAAAAAAAAATTAGCCAGGTGTGGCAGCGTGTGCACCTGTAGTTTCAGCTACTAGAAAGGCTGAAGTGGGAGGACTGCTTGAGCCTAGGAGTTTGAGACCAGTCTGGGCAACATAGCCAGACATAATCTCTACAAAAAAAAATTATTTTAATTACCCTGGCATGATGGTGTGTGTTGTGGTCCTACAGGTACTCAGGAGGCTGAGGTGAGAGGATAGCTTGATGAGCTCAGGAGGTGAAGGCTGCAATGATCTTGCCACTACATTCCAGTGTAGGTGACAAAGCAAGACTCTGTCTCACAAAATAAAAAATAAAAGAGGCTGGGCACAGTGGCTCTCGCCTGTAATCCCAGCACTTTAGGAGGCTGAGGTGGGCGGATCACTTGAGGTCAGGAGCTCGAGATCAGCCTGGCCAACATGGTGAAAACCCATCTCTACTAAAAAAAAAAAAATACAAAAATTAACTGGGCATGTTAGTGCAAGCCTATAATCCCAGCTACTTGGGAGGCTGAAGCAGGAGAATCGCTTGAAACTGGGAGGCAGAGGTTGCAATGAGCCAAGATTGTGCCACCGTACTCCAACCTGGGTGACAAAGTGAAACTCCGTCATACACACACACACACACACACACACAAAGAGTAATATATATTCACTGTGGAAAAAGAACTTTAAGACAGAAAACTAAAATGAAAACGTATTTTCCATACACAGACACACATTGTGTTAACACTGTAGTGTCTCCTCATATATATTTTCTCTCTTTTTTTTTTGAGACAGAGTCTTGTCCTGTTGCCCAGGCTGGAGTGCAGTAGCATGATCATCACTCATTGAAGCCTCAGCATCCTGGGCTCAAGTGATCATCCTACCTCAGCCTTTCAAATCTTTTTTCTATGCATATTTGTTGCATATCATATAAGACTATACATCGTTTTGGTGTGCCTTCTCTTTCTTTCCCCCTCCCCTACTCCCCTCCTCATCATCCCAGTTGTTTTATTTTATTTATTTAGAGATGGGGTCTCACTCTGTCTCCCAGTCCAGGGTATAGCAGCTTGATCATAGCTCACTACAGCCTCAAACTCCTGGATCCTCCCACATCAGCCTCCCGTTAGCTGGGACTAAAGGCACAAGCAACCACACCCAGCTAATTAAAAAAAAAAAAATTTTGGCTGAGCGCAGTGGCTCACGCCTGTAATCCCAGTACTTTGGGAGGCCGAGGCAGGTGGATCACGAGGTCAAGAGATCGAGACCATCCTGGCCAACATGATGAAACCCGGTCTCTACTAAAAATATAAAAATTAGCTGGGTGTGGTGGCGCATGCCTGTAGTCCCAGCTAGTCAGGAGGCTGAAGCAGGAGAATTGCTTGAACCTGGGAGGCGGAGGCTGCAGTGAGCCGAGATCACGCCACTATACTCCAGCCTGGCGATAGAGCGAGACTCTGTCTCAAAAAAAAAAAAAAAAAAATTTTTTTAGCCTGGGTAACATAGTGAGACCCTGTCTCTACAAAAAAATTTGTTTTACATTAGTCAGGCATGGTGGCACATACCTGTAGTCGCAGCTATGCAGGATGGTGAGATGGTAGCACTGCTTTAACCCAGAAGATCAAGACTGCATTGAGGTGTGAGTGCACGACTGCACTCCAGCCAGGACAACAGAGAGAGACCCTGTCTCAAACAAAATTTTTTTTAAGAAATGGGGTCTTGCTATGTTGTCCTGCCTATTCATGAACTCCTGGCCTCAAGCAGTCCTCTTATAATGGCCTCCTGAAGTGCTGGGTTTACAGGCATGAACCACTGTGCTCTTGTGTACATTCTCTCTTTTTTTTTTTTTGAGACGCAGTCTCGCTCTGTCACCCAGGCTGGAGTGCAGTGGCGGGATCTCAGTTCACTGCAAGCTCCGCCTCCCGGGTTCACGCCATTCTCCTGCCTCAGCCTCCAGAGTAGCTGGGACTACAGGCGCCCGCCAACTCGCCCGGCTAGTTTTTTGCATTTTTTAGTAGAGACAGGGTTTCACCATGTTAGCCAGGATGGTCTCGATCTCCTGACCTCATGATCCGCCCGTCTCGGCCTCCCAAAGTGCTGGGATTACAGGCTTGAGCCACCGCGCCCGGCCTAGTACATTCTCTAATGTTATTAAAACTCCTCAAAAACATTTAAGAAATAGTTTTGAGTAAAATAACATATGCTGATTATAAACACTTTGTGGAAAAAAATTACCTAATGTTATAACATATAAAATTACCTAATATAATAACAAATTACCAAAATGTTATCAAACATTCTGGTCACTTTCTCACATGTAAATACACGTAAGTTTTTTGGGTTTTGTTTAAAACAAAATAGGGGTTTACTTATATTCTGATTTTTAAAATTTTATATATGATAAACATTCCTCCATAATAGTATACATATATTTTAAGATTTGTTAGATCTCATTTGTGAGATCTATATATGTATCATAATTTATTTAGCCATAAAACTTACTGAGACAAGAGTTTATTCAATTACATACTGCTATAAATAAAGTCACAGGCCAGGTGCGGTGGCTCGCGCCTATAATCCCAGCACTTTGGGAGGCCAAGGTGGGCAGATCACGAGGTCAGGAGATCGAGACAATCCTGGCTAGCACGGTGAAACCCCGTCTCTACCAAAAATTAAAAAAAAAAAAATTAGCCAGGCGTGGTGGCATGCGTCTGTGTCCCAGCTACTCGGGAGGCTTAGGCAGGAGAATCACTTGAATCTGGGAGGCAGAGGTTGCAGTGAGCCAAGATTGCCCCACTGCACTCCAACCTGGGTGACAGAGAGAGACCCCATCTCGAAAAAAAATCAAATAATAATAATAATGTTACAATAAAATCCTAGTTTGTAAATATGTGCCTGCATCACTAATTAATTGCTTCAGATTCCTAGAAAAGGAGTACCGGGTCAAAAGATACGAAATTTTCAGTCATGTAATAACATGTTGCTAAATTACCTTCTAGAGTAATTAAAAAGTTAGATCAATTTATTTTTCCACGTTAGTGCATGAGTGATTGAATCATTCTTCAGTCAAAGCAACAGGCTCATGTAACATACCTGTGTAAATGAAATCTAGAAGTATCTGAAAGATTCCTGCTTCAATTCCTAGAATTGGTACAACATCTTTTGAGGACTCTTTCATTCCTCCAGTGAACAAAGCTGCGAAGTAAGGACTGCTGGCAGCCAAAACCAGCCGATGAGCTTTAAAAGTTTCCTTTCCAACTTGCAGCTGCACATCACAGAAATGCTGTCCATTTCTCATCTTATTGATTTGGGCCAAGATGAGCTGGGCATGTTTATCTGATGAAAAAGGACTATCAGCAGCCTTGGGACAGCCCTCATTAGCCATGATGACGATACATTAATTAAAAAGGACTGTTGTCCATAATCTGTTACTACCCTGAAAAACAAAATACAAAGAGATCAAGCAACAATTTTTTTTAACATGCTTTCTATTCACACATAAGAAACATTCTCTATACTTAAAATCTACTTAAGGACATAAACATAAAACAAATAAGGACTAAAGTGTGTTACTATTAATATTTCTAATATGGTTTCAGAGAATGAGATAAGTAGGGAGGCTAAAATAATTGGAGAATGCTTCACACAAGAAATGGGACCTGCACTAGAAGAGGATAGAGTTAATATTAAGGTATGAGGAGAGGACACTTCTTGATGTAGTAAAAAAAATAATAATAAAGCACAAAGAAGAAAGTTAACAAAGCATACATCACAGACAACAGGAACTTTCAAAAACCAGTTGTGATCAGCCTAACTGCTTAAAATCCTTCAACGTATACACTTCCTGTAGCACACAAAGCCCTTCGGGATTCTTGTCATAATTCAAGACTGTTCAAATATAACTTCCTCCAGGAACCTTTCCCCGTTCCTCCTCTGGAACTGTGGAAATATGGTCCCAAACTCACCTAAGTTTGTTGCTCATCCTAAGCTTATTGGTTTACATTCTATAGCACAGGTCTACCTTACCAAATACCCTACCACCCTACTCCTAGTGCATGCGCATGCACCTGCGCGTGTGCACACACACACACACACACCCTGAAAGCTCCTTGAAAGACAGCCCTTTAAGTGCAGGTACTATCTTTCATAGCTATAGCACCAGTATATAACATATGTTAGGTTTCCAATGTTTGTGAAATGAATGAGAACAAGAAGAAATAACAATAGCTTAGGTTGGATTTTTTAACTTTTAGCTTCTCCACATATTATGTCAATGGTAATTCTCACAACAATTAAGAGGTGAGAAGAAAAGATAATCTTATCTAAAATGAGAGAAAGGGAAATTGAAGCTCAAAGTTTCCTCAAGGATACAATGTTAGTATGACAGTCTCAGTATCTGAATCCAGGCCTTCTTACTCTAAATCCAGGACTGTTCCACCATATCACTCCACAGGAATTATTAGGCCACTGCACCCTTCCTAAATTACTTTTTAAATAAAGAAACTTGGCTCAAGCCTGTAATCCCAGCACTTTGGGAGGCTGAGACGGGCGGATCACGAGGTCAGGAGATCGAGACCATCCTGGCTAACATGATGAGACCCCGTCTCTACTAAAAAATGCAAAAAACTAGCCAGGTGAGGTGGTGGGCGCCTGTAGTCCCAGCTACTCGGGAGGCTGAGGCAGGAGAATGGTGTGAACCCAGGAGGCGGAGCTTGCAGTGAGCTAAGATCCGGCCACTGCACTCCAGCCTGGGTGACAGAGCAAGACGCCATCTCAAAAAAAAAAACAAAAACAAAAAAAAACTGCTGGGCACAGTGGCTTGCGCCTGTAATCCCAGCATATTGGGATGCCGAAGCGTGGGGATCACTTGAATCCAGGAGTTCGAGACCAACCTGGGCAACGTGACAAAATCCCGTCTCTGCTAAAAATTTAAAAATTAGCCAGGCGTGGTGGAGCAGAGTTATAATCCCAGCTACTTGGGAGGCTGAGGCATAAGAATCGCCTGAGCCCAGGAGATAGAGGCTACAGTGAGCTGAGATCTACCCTTCAGCCTGGGTGACAGAGCAAGACTCTGTCTCAAAATAAATAAATAAATAAACAAACCATGAGATCCTGTAATATAACATATGGAATAGCACAGGGAAATTTAAGATGACTAAGATTTTGTAATTTAGGTATCAATAGGTAATAAGACTTATAGTGTGTGCTGATGTTAGAAAAAAATGGTTACATTTATAGCATTTAAACGCATCAAAGTCAAAATAACAAGGCTGATTATCATGACTTCCTAGGAATTAACTTATTGAGAAATTTGATTGAGAGGTTCAAAAGTAGCTGCTAAAGCTTCATATCACCATCTACAGAATATCAACATATCACATATAACTAGCATATAAAAGCAAGCAGTGTTTGAGGTGATGAATATGCTAATTACCCTGATTTGATCATTACACATTATATACATGTATCAAAATATCACATTTTACCCCATAAATGTAAATATAAAACAATCATTATATGTCAATTTAAAAAATATTTTTGGGGACAGGGTCTCACTCTGTCACCCAAATTGGGGGGAAAAATAAATTTTTTAAAGAGGGCGAGGGCCGGGCGCGGGGGTTGGGCTGGGCCTGTAATCCCAGCACTTTGGGAGGCCGAGGCGGGTGGATCACGAGGTCAGGAAATCGAGACCATCCTGGCTAACACGGTGAAACCCTGTCTCTATTAAAAATACAAAAATTAGCCGGGCACAATGGCAGGTGCCTGTAGTCCCAGCCACTCAGGAGGCTGAGGCAGGAGAATCGCTTGAACACAGGTGGCAGAGGTTGCAGTGAGCCGAGATGGTGCCACTGCACTCCAGCCTGGGTGACAGAGCAAGAATCTGTCTCTGTCTCAAAAAAAAAAGGGGGGGGTAGGGGCTGGGCACAGTGGCTCATACCTGTAAGCCCAGATCTTTAGGAGGCTGAGGCAGGCAGATCGCTTCAGTCCAGGAGTTTGAGACCAGCCCGGGCAACATGGCTAAACCCTGTCTCTACTAAAAATACAAAAAAAAAATTAGCCAGGCATGATAGCACAGGCCTGTAGTTCCAGCTACTTAGGGGGAGGCTGAGGTGGGAGGACCACCTGAGCCAGGGAAGTTGAGGCTGCAGTGAGCTGAGATGGCAGCACTGCACTCTAGCCTGGATGACCGAGCAAGACCCTGTCTCAAAAAAAAAAAAAAAGCGGTGGCTCATGCCTTTAATCCCAGAACTTTGGAAGGCTGAGGCAGATGGATCACCAGAGGTCAGGCACTCAGGACCAGCCTGGCCAACACGGGGACCCCATCTCTACTAAAAAATGCAAAAAATTACTCAGGCATGGTGGTGGGCGCCTGTAATCCCAGTGACTCGGGAGGCTTAGGCAAGAGAATAGCTTGAACCAGGGAGGCAGATGTTGCAGTGAATGGAGATCCAGCCATTGCACTCTAGCCTGGGCAACAGAGAGACTCTGTCTCAAAAACAAAAAAAAGGGGCGGGGGGGTGGGGAGGAGAAAGCATGTATTTGGCCCTACACAGAAATGTGACCTGGAAACATTATCAACATGACATGACTGTCAGGCCTTTTCTGTTTTACATTTCTCTCTGTCAGCACATTTTGAACCCCTAGTGGTTTAAATACAAGGTACTTCCTCTGTCCCCTCAAGGCATCAAGCACAGCCACTGAGCTAAAATGCTGCCTCCTGCTACAAGAAAGAGTTGACTGAATATCCATTCGGGTGGCAAACAATAGAAATACTAGTCTGTTACCATGCTTCTCAGTAACTGCTGATACTATCCCACTGTCAGTGGAGTAGGAACGTCATCCCAAAAGGTGGCATGTGGAGTGACTATATTTCCAAAGGAAAAGAGCGCAATTCTGTGACATTGCATAGGGATATAAGGGACATGCCTGATGTGCCCCAAATCTGAAAAGCAGATTATTGGCTGGGCAAGGCGGCACATACCTGTAATCCCAGCACTTTCGGATGCCCTGGCGGGAGGATCGCTTGAGTCCTGGAGTTCAAGACCAGCCTGGGGAACATAGTGAGGCCTCCCCAAAAAAGTTTTTAAACATTAGCTGTGTGTGATGGGGCACGCCTGTACTTCCGGCTACTCAGGAGGCTGAGGTTAGAGGATCGCTAGAGCCTGAGAATTCGAGGCTGCAGTGAGTTGTGATCTCACCACTGCACTCCAGCCTAGGCGACCGGGCGAGACTGTCTCAAAAATACTAGGAAACGGTAGAATTGCCCAGAGGAACTAAAGCGGGACCTATGTTTGCTAGCTTTGAATTCACTGCTGAGAACATGAGGAAACTGCTTCAACAAAGGGGTGTCAGAAAGAACCCCCGGAACAAGCGTCAAAACACCCGTGGTTCTTTGTGCTTGAGTTGGGGGCCCAACCTAGAGAGCTAGTCCTAAACTGCTGCTACACTAAAAGCTAATAATCGTTCCTGCGCTACCTAAAGGTCAGGGAAGGGATCTCAGACAAACGAAGCGACAACAGAGGGACTGGTGACACAGCCTCAGGATTCCCCAGTTGGGGCGGGGGAGGCAGGACCGGTCCGGACAAGAAGGTCTGGAGAGGGCGACACTTAGACTGTCGGAGGAAGGCCTGCGGCGGCCAGAGGAAAGGCAAGGAAATACACATTTCTAGAGGTTTCTCTCTCTAGTCCTCTGGGGTCCGGAAAGCCGGAGAGAGTACAACAGGAAGTTCCCAACCCCGTCAGAGACGCGCCCGGACGCAGGATCTCCTTACCCGCCGCTTCCCCTTCCCTCCGACGCCCGCTCAGGCCCTGCGCGCGCAATCGGGACCAGCCCCGGCCGGAAAGGGCGGGGAAACCTGGTGGGGTGACGAGGCGGGAGTGAGTGGGCCGTGCAGTGCCCCCACGACGGGAGGCGAAGCCTGGCCGGGTGGAGGGACTTCTGACGCTTTGCGGCCCCCTGGGTTTTCACTGCGCGTGCGCGAGGTTCTTCCGCTAGCCGGTGGCGGTGCAGCGGCGGCCTCTCAGTGCCCACTGCTGGGGCCCAGGGCTTGCGCTTGCTTGCCCGCGGACCAACGGCCTGGCTGCAAGCCTCTGCTCCTGCCTGCTGGGGCCGGCTGGCTCGTCCTTTCCATTCCGCTTGCACTCTTGATTCTTGTGGTGTCCCGGGAAGGCCGCGGATCTCAGTGTTAAGGAGAGACGCGCCGAACACCTGGCACGGTGCTTCTCTACTGTTTTCTCGAATCGTTTTCTGAGTCTGCATGACTGAGCCTGGCACTGAAGGGATGCTTATTTTGGGGAAGGAAGAACTCAAAGTCCAGTTTTTTTCACTGTTGACCCTCGTGTCACATTAGTGGCTTTCGAACTGTTTTGATCCCAGCCTACGGTGAACAAAAATATTTTACATCAAACCCAATATATACTTGTGATTATATATATATAGAAGTATATATCTAACACAAAATTTGATTTTTTTTTTTTTAATTTTGTTTTTCGAGAGGGAGTTTTCGCTCTTGTTGCCCAGGCTGGAATGAATGCAATGGCCCCATCTCGGCTAACCGCAACCTCTGTCTCCTGGGTTCAAGCGATTCTCCTGCCTCAGCCTCCCAAGTAGCTGGGATTGCAGGCATGCGCCACTGTGCCTGGCTAATTTTGTATTTTTAGTAGAGACAGGGTTTCTCCATGTTGGTAAGGCTGGTCTCAAACTCCCGACCTCAGCTGATCCGCCTGCCTTGGCCTCCCAACGTGTATTTCTTTCTCTTTTTATGAGACAGGGCCTGGCTCTGTCGCCGAGGCTGGAGTGCAGTAGTGCCATCTCGGCTCACTCTAGCCTCCACTTCCTGGGCTCTGGCAATCCTCCCACCTCAGCCTCCTGAGTAGCTGGGACTACAGGCCTGTGCCACCACCCCCAGGCTAATTTTTTGTATTTTTAGTAGAGACAAGATTTCGCCATGTTGACCAGGCTGGCCTCCAACTCCTGGGCTCAAGTGATCCGCCAGCCTCAGCCCCCAAAAGTGTTGGGAGGTGTGAGCCACCTTGCCTGGCCTGAAACAAAATCTTCGCAAAACTACGTTTACACTTATGACCCTCAGTGCACTAAATTTCTATTTCTTCTTTTCTCTTTCATTACCAAAAACTGCTAACAGGGACCTATTGTCAGCAAACATTATCAAAGATTTGGAAATGAGGAAAAGAGAATTCTGGGTGCCCTTTCAGTGTAAGGCTGGAAGGATTTGCATCCGTAGGGAGCTCTTTCTATTGACTAAACTATTTTACCAGAAAACTGATAGTACTCAAAATAATTCTCCCCATTGGTAGAAAAGATACACCAAAACATTGCTTTATTGACCTGTAGCATATTAAACCATTTTTAGCCTTCTTAGCAAATTCATTTAAACATTCCTGATTCTTAGCAAATTCATGCTACATTCCTAAACACGGTACTGGCTCCCTTATAAGTTACTAAGATGAATAAAATATTTGATACATATTTATTTTATATTTGTAAGAGAGTCATGATTTTACTTTTCAGAAAATTATACTTCAGCACTACTAAAATCAATTGCATGATTTACTACTGGATTACACCTGTGAAAGTTGAGCATACAAATTGGGTCATACCCAATGAAAACAGTGGGAGGGGAAGCGCTGAGGGCACATTACATTGCTCAAAGAATGTAATTCTCTGCAACCCTGGCTGCTGAAACTGCCTGTTGTAACCTGACACCAGTTTTACCGAATAGCTATTGAAACAAACTGCCATGACTCTAAGACTAGTTTGGTTTTTTGGTGGCTTGTTGTTGTTATTGTTTGTTGTTTTGTTTTGTTTTTTGACAGGGTCTTTCCCTGTCACCCAGGCTGGAGTGCAGTGGTGTGATTGGGGCGGGGCTCACTGCAGCCTGGACCTCCTGGACTCAATCAATCCTCTCACTTCAGCTTCCTAAATAGTTGGAACTACAGGTGCATACCAGCAAGCTCAGCTAATTTTTGTCTTTTTTGTAGAGACAGGGTTTCACCATGTTGCCAGGCTGGCCTTAAACTCCCAGGCTTAAGTGATCCACTCCACCTAAATCTCCTAAAGTCCTGGGATTACAGGCTTGAGCCACTGAGCCCAGCCTCAAAGGACTAGTTTTACCCACCGCAGTCACTCACCAATCAGAGCTTGTCAGCAACCTAAAACTTTCCTAGTGCCAATGAACTGTCTTTCAAAGTCATATGTAACTTTTCTCCCTTTTGTAAAACCTCAAACAGTGAACCAAAGAACACCCAGTCTGCATATGCTTTGAATTGTAATTCTTGCCTCCCAAATAAAATGTTACATTTAGAGATTAGTCTCTACATTTTTTTTTTTTTTTTTTTGAGATGGAGTCTCACTCTGTCACCAGGCTGGAATGCAATGGTGCGATCTCGGCTCACTGCAACCTCCGCCTCCTGGGTTCACGCCACTCTCCTGCCTCAGCCTCCCAAGCAGCTGAGACCATAGGCGCCCACCACCATGCCCAGCTAATTTTTTGTATTTTTAGTAGAGATGGGGTTTCACCGTGTTAGCCAGGATGGTCTTGATCTCCTGACCTCGTGATCCTCCTGCCTCGGCCTCCCAAAGTGCTGGGATTGCAGGCATGAGCCACGGCGCCTGGCCTAGTCTCTACATTTTTATTTTATATACTTTAGCATATATACCTAGGAGCAGAATTGCTGGAACGTAGGGTATGTTCATCACCAATTTCATTAGAAAGTACTTCGCTTAACTCTTATCCAAACTGTTCCAACCTACATTTCCACCAGCAGTGAATGAGAATTCTCTTGCTCTGCATCCTTGCCAACACTTAATACCATCAGATGTTTTGATTTTGTATAATCTGGTGGGTATAAAATGTTATCTCACTTTTATTTTAATTTATATTCCCTGATCATTAACGAGCTTGGGCAGTAAAAAGATGTTTATAGGCTGATGGCCAGGCACAGTGGCTCACAGCTGTGATCTCAGTATTTTGGGAGGCTGAGGCAGGTGGATCACCTGAGGTCAGGAGTTGGTGACCAGCCTGGCCAACATGGTGAAACCACAGCTCTACTAAAAGTACAAAAAAAAAAAAAAAATTAGCTGGGCATGGTGGTGCATGCCTGTGATCCCAGCTACTCTGGAGGCTAAGGCAGGAGAATTGCTTGGACCTGGGAGGCAGAGGTTGCAGTGAACTGAGATTGTGCCACTGCACTCCAGCCTGGGCAAAAGAGCAAGACTTCATCTATAGGCTAGTCTAGACTAAACTGTGTCCTCCCTACAATTTACATGTTGAAGCCCTAGCCTCCAATGTAATGGTATTTGGAGATGGGGCCTTCGGGAGGTCATTAGGGTTAGATGAGGTCATTAGGGTGGGATCGTCATGAGATTAGAGTCCTTGTAAGAAGACATGCCAGAGTGCACTTGCTCTGTCTTGCGCTCTCTCTTTCTCTCTCTGTCTTCTGTCTCTCTCTGTCTCTCACACACACACACATACACACACACACACACAAACACACACACACAGAGAAACAAAAGATTATGTGAGCACATAGTGAGATGATAGTTGCCTGCAAGCCAAGAGAAGAGGCCTTGGAATGAAACCTACCCTACTGGCACCTTGATCTTGGACTTCCCAGTTTTTAGAACTGTGAGAAATAAATTTCTGTTGTTTAAGCCACTTGGTCTATGGTATCTTGTTAGGGCAGCCAGAACAGACTAAGACATAGGCTAATTAAATTTCTTTATTTTGTTGTTATTTTTCTGATATGGAGTCTTGCTCTGTCACCTAGGCTGGAGGGCAGTGGTGTGATCACAACTCACTGCAGCCTGGAACTCTTCAGCCCAAGCAATCTTCCTGCCCAGCTCCCTTCAACACCCTCCCCTCCCCAGCAGTAGCTAGGACTACAGGCATAGGCCACCATGCTCAGCTACTATATATATATATATATATATGTATATATATATATATATATACACACACACACATATATATAATTTTTTTTTCTTTTTTTTGTATGCCAGATGTAATGGCTCACACCTATAATCCCCGCACTGTAGGAGACCTAGATGGGAGGGTTGCTTGAGCCCAGGAGTTCAAGATCAGCCTGTACAACATAGGGAGATCCTGTCTCTACAAAACAAACAAACCAAAAAACCTCCCTGCATTGTCCAGGCTTATCTTGAACTCCTGGCCTCAAGCGATCCTTCTGCCTCGTCTCTCAAAGTGTTGGAATTACAGGCATGAGCCACTGCACCTGGCCAAAGTTTCTTTTTCCATAAAACGGTTGTTCATATCCTTTGCCCATTTTTATTTTTTATTATTTGTTTATTTATTTATTTATTTTTTAAAATGGAGTCTCACTCTGTAGCCCAGGTTGTAGTGCAGTGGCAGGATTTTGGTTCACTGCAATCTCCACCTTCTGGATTCAAGCGTTTCTCCCACCTCAGCGCCCCCTCAAGTAGCTAGGACTACAGGTGTTCACCACCATACCTGGCTAATTTTTTGTATTTTTAGTACAGATGGGGTTTCATAAAAAATAAACCAACTTCAAAAATGGGCTGGGTGCAGTGGCTCACCCCTGTAATCCCAGCACTTTGGGAGGCCGAGGTGGGCAGATAACTTGAGGTCAGGAGTTTGAGACCAGCCTGGCCAACATGGTGAAAACCCATCTCTACTAAAAATACAAAAAAATTAGCCAGGCATGGTAGCAGAAGCCTGTGATCCCAGCTACTGCACTGCAGCCTGGGCGACAGAGTGAGACTTTGTCTCAAAAAAAAAGAAGAAAAAAGAAAAACAAAATTCATTTTTTTGTATTGATTTGTAGGAGGATTTTTTATTGTATGTGTTACTGTTGGAAACAAGTGCTTGGCGTAGCCAAAAGAAACCCGCACTTAGAAAATTTCTCAGCAAGGCACCTTTACTTCTGCAGGACAGTGCTGCTTGTGCCTGTTACAATCACAAGAGCACACCCAACAAAGGAGGGAAGGAGTTTTTAATCCTAACGCAGTTCCTGTTTCTGTGTCCTTCCCCTATTGGCTGGGGTTGGACCGCACCATCTAAGCTGATCCTGATTGGCTAAGACTTAAACTTTTCCAAATATGGTAAATGCACAATTTGCGAAAAGAAGAAGAAGCAGGGGCGGGTAGGATTGATTTACAACTTTTACAACTTACGACCGGAAAGTTGAGTCTTTGAAGAGGAACTTAGTTGTCCCAACAATTTCCCCTCCTCTGTTCTATAGTTCTTCCTCTTCAAAGTTCTTCAACAGGATCTGGCTTTGTTGTTCTTGATTATCTAGGAGCAAGAGCTTATCTGAGTACGGAGAGGGAGGGGAGGTTTTTGTGAGAGCTGCTTCTATGAGCCTTTGGGTTAACCCACGAATATAAGGTATGATACAGCAGCCCACAAGGATGAGTACACCTGTAACAATTGCAAGGGAGGTAAAGATTGAGGTCATGAGTCCTTTCCATTTTTCACACCACCTTTCCATCAGGCCCGTAAGGGGGTCGTCTATTTCAGAGTTTTCGGCCATTTCATTTGCTAGGGTGGTAAGGCCTTGTAAGGCTTTTGTGATTGTCCCGTCGGGGGCTGTATTATTAGGGATAAAAGTACAACACTGGACCCCGATCATGACACAGACTCTGCCTTTTTTGGCTAACATCATGTCCAGAGCTATTCTATTTTCCAAGACCATCTAGCTGGTAGGGCCTAATTGTTCAGTTATTCCTTTTATGGCATCTCTGGTATAATTGATGACTCGCTGCTGATTGTAGTATACATAATTTATCCAGTCTACATTTTTGTTTCTAGTGGACCACCAGAATAAGATAGTCTCGATCCCGGCAGCTATTTGGTTTCAAGCATTGAATTCATTTGGTACCCCCCCACAGGACCCCAATGCTGTCTATGTAAACATGGGAGTTAAAGGACCCATTTATTGGGACTTCTCTTTTTCTTCGGGTTACCTGCTTCCTGTCTGGTTGATGAAATGCCAAGGTGAAAGGGATGGCCAATTAGGTCAGAGTGCAAGTGCTCCAGTCACTTAGTAGTGTACCCAATATTGGTCTCCCACAATACCACCACACATCCACTCGGGGATGGATAAGGCCGACTGATTGAAGAAAGTTTGAAAAAGTTTAGTCTCACTACATCCCATCATGTTTCCAAGGAGTGTCAGGTTTTCCCCTTGCCATGAGAGACACGAGGTAAAATTGGCATCGAGAGCTGGAAGTCGAATGGCCTTTGGGGGCTGTCCCATAGGGTTCCTGACCTTTGGGAATTGTACTGAAAGAGTGGCACATGACTTGTTTCCCCAGGCTGTGGGGTACTGGAAGAGAGCGCTACCACACAGTCCATGCCTGGTTGGTTGGCCCATCCGAGTGGAAGGGGTACAATTTGGATTTCTGGCCTGCCCGTTGCACAAGCATAGCAATTGCTTTTATTTAGGGTGCCAACAGAATATTTAATCCATTTCAGCCAGGCATTTACATCTTGATACCCAGTTTCTATGGCTATGGTTTGCTTTAAGTCCTTGACTTCTACTATAGCTACTTTGGTTTTGTCGTTGGGCATGAAGCGAGAAATGGTTTGATTTTGTGGGTTTGGGGAGGGGGTAACGGTGGAAGATGGAGGAGGAGGAACAAAGCGCATTTCAAAGAAGCCTATAGAGTCCTTTCCAGTGACATCTGCTTCTAGGCCGTAAAAGCACTCTAAAGTGGGTGTAGGGTTGGTGGAGGTAGGGGTATTAATGAAGATAAGTACTGGGTTGCAATGGTGAGATTGGCAATAAGAGGGGGTAGTTCCTTTGGTGAAGTGGAGGTAGGGTTTTAGGGCAGTGCAACCCTCTGAGGAGGTCCAGCCCTGATACTTGGTAGTCCATATAACATCTCCCCAAGTATAGCAAAACCACCAATGCTAAGTTTGTGCCTGTTCAGTGCAAGAGTTAGTTTTGTAGGCGGTATAATTTATCCTAGAAGGACAAAGGTACTTTTCTGAAGAGGCTAGCTGTCTTTGACTTTGGAGACCCCCTCAGGGCATGACAAGACAGGCATCTAATATAATTGTTTAGGGGGAGGGTGATCGGGTTACATTGATAATAAGATGTCCTTGGGTAGCTAAAGGCAGAAGAAAAAGATGGATTAAACCCTTTTGAATGTTAGTTTGGAGGCCATAGGTCCTGGAGTGAAGGTCCATGACTCTGCAAGGGATGGGGCGTTTTTTACTCAAGTGTGGTGGGTCCATCCTTTTTCAGCCATTCGGATTGCTGTTTCAGTGGTTAGGAGTACCAGATAAGGTCCCTCCCAGGCTGGTTTCAGCTTTCCCTCTTTCCAACTTTTGATAAGGACATGATCTCCGGGCTGGTGTTGGTGAACTAGGAATTCGAGGGGTGGAGTTTGCACTAGGAGGCCTTGAGTCATGAGGGAGGAAAGGGTGGAAGACAGACCAAATATATAGTTTTTGAGAAACTGACCTTTTGTTTCAAATGTAGGAAAGTCAGTAGTGGAATTTAGATAAGGCAGCCCGTAGAGCATTTCATAAGGGGACAGGCCAAGACCTTTTCAAGGGGCAGTATGGATTCTTAGTAAGGCAATGGGAAGACATTTTGTCCATGGTAACTGGGTTTCCAAGATTAATTTGGTTAGGTGATTTTTTTTTTTTTTTTTTTTTGGGGGGACGGAGTCTCGCTCCATCGCCCAGGCTGGAGTGCGGTGGCCGGCCAGATCTCAGCTCACTGCAAGCTCCGCCTCCCGGGTTCACGCCATTCTCCTGCCTCAGCCTCCTGAGTAGCTGGGACTACAGGCGCCCACCACCTCACCCTGCTAGTTTTTTGTATTTTTTAGTAGAGACGGGCTTCACCATGTTAGCCAGGATGGTCTCGATCTCCTGACCTCGTGATCTGCCTGTCGCCCATCTTGACCTCCCAAAGTGCTGGGATTACAGGCTTGAGCCACTGCACCAGGCCTTTTTTTTTTTTTGGAGACAGAGTCTCACTCTGTTTGCCAGGCTGCAGTACAATGGCACGATCTCGGCTCACTGTAACCTCCATCTCCCAGTCTCAAGCAATTCTTCCTGCCTCAGCCTCCTGAGTAGGTGAGATGACAGGCATGTGCCACCATGCCCGGCTAATTTTTGTATTTTTAGTAGAGATGGGGTTTCACCATGTTGGCCAGGCTGGTCTTGAACTCCTGACCTCAGGTAATCTGCCAGCCTCAGCCTCCCAAAGTGCTGGGATTACAGGCGTGAGCCACCGTGCCTGGCCTTGGTTAAGTGATTTTTTAGAGTTTGATTCATTCTTTCTACCCTCCCTAATGAGGGCAGGTGCCAGGGAGTATGACATTCCCATTTTATTTCTAGTGCTTGGATTAGCCCCTTAATGATGTGTGCAGTGAAGTGGAGTCCCATTGTCCGAATCGGTGTTCTCTATTAGTCCAAACCTGGGTATGATATGTTCCAACAGGGCTTTGACTACATTGCTGGCTATTGTGCTTGGGAAGGTGATGGCTTCTACCCAGTGGGTGAGATGGTCTACTATGACTAGCAAATACTCGAGACAGCCTATTGAGGGCATCGCAGTGTAGTCAACTTGGATGCTTTAGAATGGCCACAGCCCTGGGTTTATTCCCCTGGGAGGTTGCCTCTTTGCACATAGCTTGAGGACCCCAGTGAGTTCCTTGATAAAGCTGTGACAATACTTCCCTCATGAGGAGTTTAGACAGCATTTCCCTTCCATCTGTTAGTACCCACTTTCCCTTTGGGCTCTCCTTAGCTCTTATTTTATTTAGTTTCTCTTGATCTGCATGGGAGAAGATGGGGATTGCAGCTAGAGGGGGAAGACAAGAAGTTAGATGGAAAATGGGTGCCTCTTGGGAAGAGGCAGCTTGTTTAGCTACTTGATCTGCGAGGTTATTTCCCAGCTTTCAAAAGATGAGTTCTTTTGGTGTTGTGGGACATGGACAACCGCAGTCTCTTCCGGCAGTTGAATATTTTCTAATACTTGCATAATTAATTCCTTGGGGACCAAATCTTGGCCCTTACTATTGAGGAGGCCTCATTCAATCCAGATCTTTCCAAGGGTATGGAGTACTCCGAAGGCATACTTGGAGTCAATGTAAATAATTCCTTCCTGATTCTGCAGGGATTTTAAGGCTTGGTTTAATGCAAAGAGTTAACATGTTGGGCAGACCAGATATCTGGCAGTCTTCCTGACTCTACCTCTGTGAGGATTTCCCCATCAACTATGGAGTACCCATTGTACCTTTTTCCTTCAGTGATCTGGGAGGAGCTGTCTATAAAGAGATGACGCCCTGTTTGGAAAGGGGTTTCACTTAGATCTTTCTGACTCTAGTTTGATAAAATCTAAACATGTATGCTCAGGTTCTTCCTGGCTTGGATTTCCTGTTAGGAAAGCAATGGGGTTGAGTGAATTGTCAGTGGTTAGTGTTAGGTCATCCCTCTCTAAGATAGCTTCATATTTTAAAATTCTTGAGTCAGTGAGCCATCTCCCTGCCTTCTGATTAAGAATGGTTCTCACTTGATGAGGGACACTTACGATGAGGTTTCCTCCAAAGGTTATTTTCCTGCTTTCTTCTGTTAGCAAGAGAGTTGCTGCTATGGATTGGACACATTCGGGCCATCCACGGGTTACTGGGGCAAGGATTTTTGACAGGAAGGCTATGGGCTGCCCATGGCCTCCATGTTTTTGGGTGAGTATCCTTAAGGCCACTCTTTTGCTTACATTAACAAAAAGGTGGAATGGCTGTTCTAAAGAGGGCAAGGCTAGAACGGGGGCAGTTACAAGTAGGTGTTTTACCTGTTGAATCTCTGATGGGTTCCAAAGGAGCAGGTCTGGTCCTTTTTGAGTGAGTTTTATATAGGGGCTTTGTTTTAAGGCATAAGAGTCAATCCACAGATGACAATATCCGACCAATCCTAAGAATTTCCTAAGTTCTTGCTATGTTTCAGGTAAAGGCAAAGATATGATATCTTCAATTCATTCGGGCTCTATCTTTCATTTACCTTTACTGATTAGGTGTCCTAGATATTTTACCTCAGGTCCTATGAATTGAAGTTTGTTCTTTGAGACCTGTAACCCTTGTTCCCTCAGGAAATTTAGGAAGTTAACTGAAATTGTTGTTACTTGATCTTTGTTATTTCCTGAAATGAGCAGGTCATCTACGTATTGGAGTAGGCATATGGATGAAGGCACGGAGAAGTTTCCTAGGACTTGTTCTAAAATCTGACCAAATAGATTTGGGGACTCTGTAAACCACTGGGGCAAGAATGTCCATTGATACTGCTGTTTTCGACCGGAGTGAAGGTCCTCCCACTCAAAGCAAACATGTCCTGGCTGTCCTCTGCTAAAGGGCAAGCACAAAAGGCATCTTTTAAATCTATCACTATGAACCACTGCTGGTTGTGCAGGATTCTGCTGACATTGGTGTAAGGATTGGGAACATCAGTGTGGGTGGTCTGAACTATTTGATTAGTAGCCTGGAGATCTTGCACTAGCCGGCATGACCCGTCTGGCTTCCTTACAGTGTTATAAGGGGACATACAGGGTTCAAGGAGTCCGTCATGGACAAAACTTTCCATTAGAGATTTTAAACCTATCCTGGCTTCCAAGGGAATAGGGTATTGTTCTCTTTTCACTACTTCCCCAGGAGTTTTTAATTTGACATGGATTGGAGGAACTCGTAGCTTTCCTCTATTTCCTTCCTATTGACCATACGTTAGGATGGATTGGCTTTCTTCTGAAGTGGTGAGCAGGTTTAAGGAAGTAAGGAGCTTTTCCTGATTAACATATAGGCCTATGCCTAACCTTAACATTAACATATAGGCATATGCCTAACTTTAGCATGTTCGGGTGGCTGTCCAGCAGGGGTGTGGGGTGTCAAGGCCCATGGGGCAGGGTTAGTTCGTAATAAATTAGTTCCTGCTTCAGGAATTAACAAGAACTTAGTAGTAACCGACTTATTCTTTTTTTTTTTTTTTTTTTTTTTTTTTT
>NW_016807423.1:1124522-1160619 GCF_001698545.2 Rhinopithecus bieti | reverse complement strand
AAGAGAATACCTAGAATAGACATTAATTCAGCCCAAGTGTACAGTTGTGGCCCCAGAAATTGGTAAATTTGATCTGCAACTCCAAAATGGTTATCTAACTGGTTTGAGTTCCTTTTCTTTAGATTTCTAACCTCTGAACTAGTTAAGGGGCATTTATGAAGCCAATATCCCCTACTCCTGGTGGTATTTCCCTTAAGGGAAAAAGGGTTGGGGCAGACTTCTTTGAGGAAGAGGGGAAACAAAAGTTTTGAATATCCCTTTGGCATTGTTCTATTTCCTGTTGGAGCTTTCCTGAGGAAGGGGCATATTGAGGTGGCTGTCCAGCAGTGGTGTGGGGTGTCAAAGCCCACGGGGTAGGGTTATATGGGGGAGGAACTGATTGTTCAGCTTGGGGCAGAGGGGTAAGCGGGGAAAAGGCTGAGTATTCAGCTTGGGGCAGAGGGTTAGGTGGGAGAAGGTGGTCTAAAGGATCCCATGCATCTTTAGATATGGGATATGACTTAGGTCATCTTTGGGGGGTTTTAAGTTTGGTTTTGCTTTTTCATCCTTTAGGGGATACAGAAGGACAGGTCCTTGTCTCCAACATACAGCATAATCTATCTCCTCTTGAGAAACGGGACTTTTATCATTGACATACTGGATCAGGAGTTGGCATATCCAGTCCTTGTCCATCCCAAAATTTGGCCAAAAGACCGAAGGTCTGAGGATGGGTTCCTTAATCCAAATAAAACAGCAATACTTTATCATTTGTTGTCTTTTCTTGTGTTTGGTCCTTTCATTATCCTTCCAGTATTTTAACATAAGGCCTAGGGGCCTGTCGGGGGAATTTTATTGTCTGCTTGACCTTTTATAGTCTCTGTCTTACTTGGAGTATATCCCATCCTGGGGTCTGATGAGGCTCAATCTCTTGTATTAGAGATTTCTTTCACTCCTGTATCCTAAAGGCTCAACCTTGCCTTTTCCCATTGGAGGTTTCTGTTTTTTGTTTTTTGGTTTTTTTTTTTGTTTTTTTTGGAGATGGAGTCTTACTCTGTCGCCCAGACTGGAGTGTGGAGTGCAGTGGCGATCTCGGCTCACTACAACCTCTGCCTCCCGAGTTCAAGCCATTCTCCTCCCTCAGCCTCCTGAGTAGCTGGGACTACAGACACATGCCGACATGCCCAGCTAATTTTTTTGTATTTTTAGTAGAGACAGGGATTCACCGTGTTGCCCAGGCTGGTTTCGAACTCCTGAGCTCAGGCAATCTGCCCATCTCAGCCTCCCAAAGTGCTGGGATTACAGGCATAAGCCACCATGCCCGGCCCCCACTGGAGGTTTCTTGCACTCTCGTGAGAACCCACTTCATCCTTATTGGCTACTTCTCTTGTGGGAATTTTAGGCCCCTATTAGCATTGGTGGGTCAGTATAATCCCTCAACTGGAAAATGGCCCTAAGCTATATGAGATGACCATGGAGCCAAGTCCGGACTCCACACTCGCATCACCCCCAGTGGCGCATCTCACTCACACACTTTCAAATTCCAGAGACCCTGACTACCAAGGAATACTTTGTTGCCCCAGTAGCGACATTTCTTACCTTGGTCTGTGCACAGAGTTATCTGGTCACCATGGAGTTCTTCAGGATCTTCCCTACTGCCTGCCTTGCTGACAGTCTGTATTTATTTGTCCCTTTGGGCAGGACTCAATCCTCCACTCCTAGGACCACCACAGTGCAGCAGTAGGATGCATCTCCCCATAAAAGATAATCGCTAGCCCATCTTGAAGGAGAACGGGATTCCAGACGAGCCCCCAAATTTGTTGGAAACAACTGCTTAGCATAGCTGAAAGAAACCTGCACTTAGACAGAAAATTTCTCAGCAAGACACCTTTACTTCTGCAAAAGGGTGCTGCTTGCACCTGTTACAATCACAGGAGCACACCAAACAAAAGAGGAAAGGAGGTTTTTTTTTTTTTTTTTTTTTTGAGACAGAGTCTGGCTCTGTCGCCCAGGCTGGAGTGCGGTGGCCGGATCTCAGCTCACTGCAAGCACCGCCTCACCGGTTTACACCATTCTCCTGCCTCAGCCTCCCAAGTAGCTGGGACTACAGGCGCCCGCCTCGTCGCCCGGCTAGTTTTTTGTATTCTTTAGTAGAGACGGGGTTTCACCGTATTAGCCAGGATGGTCTCGATCTCCTGACCTTGTGATCCGCCCGTCTCGGCCTCCCAAAGTGCTGGGATTACAGGCTTGAGCCACCGCGCCCGGCCCGGAAAGGAGGTTTTAATCCTGATGCAGTTCCTGTGTCTGTGTCCTTCCCCTATTGGCTGGGGTTGGACCACACAGTATAAACTGATCCTGACTGGCTAAGACTTAAACTTCTCCAAATAGGGTAAATGCACGATTTGTGAAAATAAGAAGGAAAGTGGGGGTAGGATTGATTCACAACTTCTATAACTTATGACCAGGAAGTTGAGTCTTTGAAGAGGAACTTATTTGTCCCATCATTGCCAATATATTCTTCCAATTCGCAGTTTATGTATACCTTTTATTTATTGTCTCTTGTTGAACAAAAGTTTATAATTTTAGCAATTTATCAGACTATTTATGTTTTGCACTTTTGGTGTGTGCTTAAGAGTGTCTTCCCTCCCCAACATCATAGAAATGTTATATTTCTTCTAAAAGTATTATATTCCTTCACATTTAATTCTTTCAGTCACTAGGAATTAATTTTTGTGTACAGATTGGGATGGGATCTAATTTCCTTTTTTGTTTTTCCATATGTATAATCAGTTGTCATAACACTCACTATGTATTCAATAGATCATATTTCCCAGCAGATCTGCAATATCAGCTCTTCCATATTATGTTTTCCTTTGGGCTAGGATCAATACTCTATTTAATTCTATTGCTCTATTCACCCATGCCTTACTGTTTCAATTACTATAGCTTTGTGATAAGTCTTGATATCTGGTAGGACAAATTTCCCTATCTTGTTCTTCGTCTTCAGTGGTGTCTTAGCTATTCTTGGTACTCTTGGTTCTTTCATATAGATTTTAGAATCAGCCTGTTAAATTTTACACACACACACACACACACACATACGTGGGGTTTTATTAGAGTTCCTATCAATCTACAGGAGAATTTGGAGAGAACAACTTCATAATATTGAGTGTTCTTATCCATTAACAAAATTAAATTTTAGAAATTTTTAGTTTCAGAAGTTTATCCATAAGAATCTTATATAGCTTTTATTCAATTTATTCCTGAATATTTTTCTCTTTGTGCCATTGTAAATTATATCTTTTAAAGGATTATAGTGGGGCGTGGTGACTCATGCCTGTAATCCCAGCACTTTGGGAGGCTGAGGTGGGCAGATTGCCTGAGGTTGGGAGTTCAAGACTAGCCTGGCCAACATGGTGAAACCCCGTCTCTACTAAAAATACAAAAATTAGCCAGGCATCGTGGCGTGCACCTATAATCCCAGCTACCCAGGAGGCTGAGGCAGGAGAATCACTGGAACCTGGGAGGCAGAGGCTGCAGTGAGCCAAGATCGCACCACTGCACTCCAGCGTGGGTGACAGAGCAACTCCATCTCAAAAAAAAAAAGAAAAGAAAGAAGGATTATATTTTATGATGTTAAGGCACAGAAATGAAATTAACTTAATGTATATTGATTTTGTAGACAACAACCTTGCTTAACTCCCTTATTAATGTAGTAAAATTCAGCTGGGCACAGTGGCGCACGCCTGTAATCCCA
This sequence comes from Rhinopithecus bieti, assembly GCF_001698545.2. Taxonomy (NCBI): domain Eukaryota; kingdom Metazoa; phylum Chordata; class Mammalia; order Primates; family Cercopithecidae; genus Rhinopithecus; species Rhinopithecus bieti. The sequence goes on along the minus strand of NW_016807423.1, from coordinate 1,156,886 downwards.
GCACTTTGGGAGACTGAGGCAGGCAGATCACCTGAGATCAGGAGTTCGAGAACAGCCTGGCCAACATGGTGAAACCCTGTCTCTACTATAAATACAAAAATTAGCCGGGCATAGCAGTGTGTGCCTGTAATCCCAGATACTCAGGAGGCTGAGGCAGAAGAATCGCTGGAACCTGGGAGGCAGAGGCTGCAGTGAGCCGAGATCATGCCACTGCACTCCAGCCTGGGTGACAAAACAAGACTCCATCTCAAAAAATAAAATGTAGTAAAATTATTTACAGAGTTTAAAATTTTTTGTCATAACCCATTATATCATCTTCACATGAGAGAATTTTATTTCTTCCTTTCAAACCTTATACCTTATACTTCTTTGTCTTGTCTTATTCTGTTAGCTAAGATTTCTAGTGTGAGATTGACTGCAGAAGCAGCAGACTGTAAAAAGTAATGTATAGACCTTGGAGCCCAATGCCTAAATAAAAAACCTGATCCTGCCACTCTGAGACCTTTGGAAAACTGTTTAATTTTCTTGTAACTGAGATTTCTAAAGTTAAACTATGTCTTATTATTGTACTTCATATATTCATTATAAAAATTAAATTAGTTAACATATGTAAAGCACTTAGAATAGTACCTGATTACTACTGCCTCTTTTAAATTATTATAAAACAAAACAGCAATAATAGCAAGTATCCTTCTACAGTTCCTGATTTAAAATAATATTTTGGCTGGGTGCAGTGGCTCATGCCTGTAATCACAGCACTTTGGGAGGCCAAGGCAGGCAGATCACCTGAGGTCAGGAGTTCGAGACCAGCCTAGTCAACATGGCGAAACTCCATCTCCGTTAAAATTACAAAAAATTAGGTGGGGGTGGGGTTGGTGGCTGGCACCTGTAATTCCAGCTACTCAGGAGGCTGAGGCAGAAGAATCACTTGAATCCAGGAGGTGGAGGTTGCAGTGAGCTGAGATCGTGCCACTGCACTCCAGCCAGGGCAACAGAACAACACTCCGTCTCAAACTAAATAAATTAATAAAATAAATTAATGTTTTACCATTGAATATAATATTTACTGTAGCTTTTTTGCAGATGTCTTTTATCGGTTTAAGGAAGTTCCCTCCCAAACCATTTACTACTGCTATTAGTATTAGTACTGCTGTAAGTGACCATAATGATAATACTGAATATATATAGTATTTTTTATGATTTTAACCTTTACATTTATTGCATCTCCTGAGTATTTCATGAATAAATATTGACTTTGGCAAACATTTATCCTTACATATTTGGATGACCAGATAGTTTTCCTTCTTTGGTTCATTAATGGTGAAATTACATTAATGGGTTTTCTAATGTTAAACCAATCTTCAAAGATGTGTATGGTGGCAGGTACTTGTAGTCCCAGCTACTCAGGAGGCTGAGGTTGCATGATCGCTTGAGACCAGGAGTTCAAGGCCGTAATGCACCACAACCGTTCCTGTGAATAAACACCTCATTTCAGCCTGGCAGCAACATAGACCTGTCTCAACAACAACAACAAAAAACAGCTGGGTGCGGTGGCTCATGCCTGTAATCCCAGCATTTTGGGAGGCTGAGGTGGGTGGATCACCTGAGGTCAGGACTTCGAGACCAGCCTGGCAACATGGCGAGACCCTGTCTCTTAGCATACAAAAATTAGCATGGTGTGGTGGCACACGCCTGTAATCCCAGCTACTTGAGAAGCTGAGGCACAAAAATTGCTTGAACCCAGGAAGCGGAGGTTGCTGTGAGCCAAGATGGCGCCACTACACTCCAGCCTGGGCAATAGAGGGAGACTCTGTCTCAAAAATAAAACAAAACAAATCACTTCATTTCTGATATAAACTTTACTTATGTGTTAAACTTTGCTTATGTGTTAATAATAATGTGTTTATTATTAATTTTGCAATGCTGTATTTGCTTTGTTAACACTTTGCTTGGAACATGTGCACCTGGGCTGGGCGCGGTGGCTCACGCCTGTAATCCCAGCACTTTGGGAGGCCCAGGTGAACGGATCACGAGGTCAAGAAATTGAGACCATCCTGGCCAATATGGTGAAACTCCATCTCTACTAAATATACAAAAATTAGCTGGGCGTGGAGGTGTGCGCCTCTAGTCCCAGCTACTCTGGAGGCTGAGGCAGGAGAATATCTTGAACCCAGGAAGGGGAGGTTGCAGTGAGCCGAGATCGCCCCCACTGCACTCCAGCCTGGGCAACACAGTGAGACTTTATCTCAAAAAAAAAAAAAAAAAAAGGTGGGCGCGGTGGCTCACTCCTGTAATCCCAGCACTTTGGGAGACTGCGGCAGGCGGATCACAAGGTCATGAGATCAAGACCAGCTTGGCCAATATGGTGAAACCTGGCCCGTACTAAAAATACAAAAATTAGCTGTGCGTGGTGGCAGGCACCTGTAGTCCCAGCTACTCGGGAGGCTGAGGCAGAAGAATGGTGTGAACTGGGAGGTGGAGCTTGCAGTGAGTTGAGATCCGGCCACAGCACTCCAGCCTGGGCAACAGAGCGAGACTCTATCTCAAAATAAATAAATAAATATAATAATAAAACACAAAAACACTGTCAACAACAGTTCAGCAAAAACAAGGAAATTTGATCAAACGTCACAGCCAATATATCTAAAGAAAACGAGCACATTAGCGCGGCGCGCGGTGCTCAAGCCTGTAATCCCAGCACTCTTGGGAGGCCCGAGTCGGGGGATCACAAGGTCAGAGATCGAGACAGTCCTGGCTACACATGGTGAAAACCCGTCCTCTTATGAATAAAAAAACTAGCCGGGCGATGGTGGCGGCGGGCCTGTTAGTCCCCAGCTACTGGGAGGGCTAGCCAGGAGAATGCGTGACCCGGGAGGCGGAGCTTGCCAGTGAGCTCGAGACTGGCCCACTTGCACTCCAGCCTGGGTGACAGAGCGTAGACTCTGGTCCTCAAAAAAAAAAAGAAACATAAAAAAAAAAGAAACATGGCAATTAAATGTAACGTGGTATCCTGGATGAGACTGTGGAACAGATAAAGACTCAGGGAAAAAAATCTAAGAAAGTTTAAAAAAAATGGAATTTAATTAATAATGTATTGATATGGGTTCATTAATTGTAACAAATACCATACTAATATAAGACGTTAATAATAGGGGAAACTGGGTTGGGGGCTATATAGGATCCTACTCTATTCCATCTTCTCAATTTTTGTGTAACTTTAAACCTGTTCTAAAAAATAAAGTCTATGCTTTTGTTTGTTGGTTTGTTTGTTTTTTGAGACAGTCTCGCTCTGTCTCCCAGGCTGGAGTGCAGTGGTGCTATCCCGGCTCACTGCAAGCTCTGCCTCCCAGGTTCTCGCCATTTTCCCGCCTCAGCCTCCTAAGTAGCTGGGACTACAGGTGCCCGCCACCACGCCCGGGTAATGTTTTTTTTTTTTCAGTAGAGACGGGATTTCACCGTGTTAGCCAGGATGGTCTGGATCTCCTGACCTCGTGATCTGCCCGTCTCGGCCTCCCAAAGTGCTGGGATTACAGGCTCGAGCCACCGCGCCCAGCTGTGACTGCTTTTGTGATAGTGATAACAGTCTAATATTAGGTAGACGTGATGGTTGCAGAACTATGTAGATATACTAAAAACCAATATAAAAGGATCAATTTTCATGGTATATTAATTATATCTCAATAAAGCTAAAAATGTGTTAGATTGTGTCATTTCTGTGCTCAGAACTCTCAGGCGACTTTCCATTTCATTGAAAGGAAAAGTCAATTTCTTTAAGCAGCCAAAAGACTCTCTAAGATACGCCTCACAGTCCACCCTGTGTGAACTCATCTGTGGCTCTCCACTGCATTCATGCTGCTTTAGCCTCTCTAGCATCCTTGATGTTTTCCCATGCCATAGGCACACTCCCGTTTTGGGGTTTGCATTTGGCCGGCTCATTACCCAATATATCTTTATTTCTCACCCCTTCGGGAGTTTTTTTCAAATTCTACCTTCTCAGTCAGGCCATTTCTGTCCTCTTTATTTTAAATTATAACACTCTCCCAGGACTCTTTCTCCAGTTCCCATCTATATTCTTCTCCATAGCACTTATCACCATCTTAGATACTACAATTATTACTTTTTTTTTTTTTTTTTTGAGACAGGATGCAGTGCGTAATCTCTGTTGACTAAAACTTTCGCCTCCCAGTTGAAGTGATTCTCCTGCCCCAGCTTCCAGAGTAGCTGGGACTACAGGCTTACATCACTATACCTGGATAATTTTTGTATTTTTTGTAGAGACGGAGTTCCACCAGGTTGACCAGGCTGGTCTCAAACTCCTGACCTCAAGTGATCCCCCCGCCTCAGCCTCCCACAGTGCTGGGATTACAGATGTCAGCCACCACTCCCAGCCATTTTAAAAATGTGTTTATTGACCATCTTCCCACAACCAAAGGTAAACTCCATGTCATTTCTGTATTCTGTATTCCTGTATTCTCAGTACCCAGAACAGTAGCTATCACATGAACGACGCTCAATAAGTATTTATTAGATGAATGAATAAATGAATAACATTTTACTCTTTCTGCCTCATGTTCATCTCTTCTCAAATCTATCTTCCACCTGCAAGTCAGAGTGATCATCCCATACACGGAATCATATTAGACCCTCGCTTAAAATTCCTTTTTTTTTTTTTTTTTTTGAGACGGAGTCTCGCTCTGTTGCCCAGGCTGGAGTGCAGTGGCACGATCTCGGCTCACTGCAAGCTCTGCCTCCTGGGTTCACGCCATTCTCCTGCCTCTGCCTCCTGAGTAGCTGGAACTACAGGCATCCGCCACCACACCTGGCTAATTTTTTGTATTTTTAGTAGAGATGGGGTTTCACATGTTAGCCAGGATGGTCTTGATCTCCTGACCTCGTGATCCGCCCACCTCGGCTTCCCAAAGTGCTGGGATTACAGGCGTGAGCCACCGCGCCCGGCCTCTAAAGGAGTTTTTAAGCATACTAGCCAGAGTCAGAATGCCTTGGTCCAAATCATACTGTATCACTTGCCATGTGCCTTTGGGCAAGTTATTTAACCTTATTAGTAAAATAGAAATAGAGTACTTCCCTTTTAGGGTTGTTGTAGCAATTAAATAATTTTACACATACAATGTTACAATTCTAGGCCAGGTGCGGTGGCTCACACTTGTAATCTTAGCACTTTGGGAGGCCGAGGTGGGTGGATCATCTGATGTCAGGAGTTCGAGACTAGCCTGGTCAACATAACAAAAGCCTGTCTCTGCTAAAAACACGAAAAAATTAGCCGAGACTGGTGTCGCGCGCCTGTAATCCCAGCTACTCAGGAGGCTGAGGCAAGAGAATCACTTGAACCTGGGAGGCAGAGGATGAAGTGAGCCGAGATTGTACCACTGCACTCCAGCCTGGGTGACAGAGCAGGGCTCCATCTCAAGAAAATACATAAATAAATAAAAATAACCAGTACAAAATTCTATTATTGGCCAGGAGTGGTGGCTCACACTTGTAATCCAAACACTTTGGGAAGCTGAGTCAGGAGAATCACTTGAGTCAAGGATTTCAAGACTAGTGAGACCCCATCTCCACAACAATAAACACAACAAAAATTACCTGGATGTGGTGCGATCTTGGCTTACCGCAGCCTTGACTTCCTGGGCACAAGTGATCCGCTCACCTCAGCCTCCGGAATAGCTAAGACCACAGGTGCATGCCACCATGCCCAGCTAATTTTTGTATTTTTCTGTAGAAACAGGGTTTTGTCATGTTGCCCAGACTGGTCTCAAGCTCCTGAGCTCAAGCAATCCACCAACTTCGGCCTCCCAGAGTGCTAGGATTACAGGCGTGAGCCACAGCCCCCAGCCTCATTCACTTACGAGTAATAATTATTCTAGCAAGAACTTTCCTACATCATCTCTTTGGTCACCCTAAAGTATAGTAAAGACACAAGAGAAGTGTGATGCTTGGCTGGGTGTGGTGGCTCATGCCTGTAATCCCAGCACTTGGGAGACTGCAAGGCAGGAGGATCACGAGCTCAGGAGTTCAAGACAAGCCTGAACAACATAGCAAAACACCGTCTGTATTTACATTTTTTAAAAAAAGTATAAAAAAGTGGCCAGGTGCAGTGGCTCATGCCTGTAATCCCAGCACTTTGGGAGGCTGAGGCGGGAGGATCACAAGGTCAGGAGATCGAGACCATCCTGGGTAACACAGTGAAACCCCGTCTCTACTGAAAATACAAAAAATTAGCTGGGCATGGTGGCATGTGCCTGTAGTCCCAGCTACTCAGGAGGCTGAGGCAGGAGAATTGCTTGAACCCAAGAGGAGGAGGTTGCAGTGAGCCAAGATCATGCCACTGCACTCCAGCCTGAGAGACTAAGGCAAGACTCTATCTCAAAAAAAAAAAAAAAAAATTATAAAAACTAAAAGAAGTTTGATGCTTGCCATCATTTATTATTATTATTATTTTTGAGATGGAGTCCCACTCTGTTGCCCAGGCTAGAGTGAGGTGGCAGGATCTTGGCTGACTGTAACCTCCACCTCCTAGGCTCAAGAGATTCTCCTGCTTCATCCTCCCGAGTAGCTGGGACTACAAATGTGTGCAACCACGCCCAGCTAATTTTGTATTTTGCTTTTGTATTTTATTTTGTTTGTATTTTTAGTAGAGATGGGATTTCTCCATGTTGGCCAGGCTGGTCTTGAACTCCTGACGTCCTGTGATCCATCTGCCTCGGCCTCCCAAAATACTGGGATTACAGGTGTGAGCCACTGTGCCCGGACCATTTATTAATTTTTTTTTTTTTTTTTTTTTGAGACGGAGTCTCACTCTGTCGCCCAGACTGGAGTGCAGTGGAGCGAACTCTGCTCACTGCAAGCTCCGCCTCCTGGGTTCATGCCATTCTCCTGCCTCAGCCTCCCGAGTAGCTGGGTCTACAGGCACCCGCCACCACACCTGGCTATTTTTTTTTGTATTTTTTAGTAGAGACGGGGTTTCACTGTGTTAGCCAGGATGGTCTTGATCTCCTGACCTCACGATCTCCCCCCTCAGCCTCCCAAAGTGCTGGGATTACAGGCATGAGCCACTACTCCCGGCCCATTTATTAATTTTTAGAGAAACAAATCAGTGCCCTAGCAATCTCCAAAGGTGACCCATAAAGTGTATTTTTGTATCATTATAACATCATAAATTTATGTATTATTATTTTTTATTTATTTTTTAGAGATAGAGTATTGCTTTGTCACCCAGGCTGGAGTGTAGTGCCACAATTCTAGCTCACTGCAGCCTCAAACTCCTGGCCTCAAGGGATCCCCCTGCCTCAGCCTACCGAATTGCTGGAATTACAGACATAAGCCACCACACCTAGCCCATCTTTGGCTAGTGGGAATCCCTTTCTAGTTGGCAAGTATGTCATTTTGACACAACATCAGTAGTCTTTGATAGTTTCCTTGATATCAGACACAAAAAGATATTTCAGGCTTATCTTGCCATCTCTTGTCTCAGTTCTGGAATCAGTTATTTCTCAGAGCAGCACTACATCGTTTTTTTGTTTGTTTGTTTTGTTTTGTTTTGTTTGAGATGGAGTCTTGCTCTGTTGCCAGGCTGGAGTGCAGTGGCCTGATATCAGCTCACTGCAACCTATGCTTTCTGGGTTCAAGCAATTCTCCTGACTGAGCCTCGCGAGTAGCTGGGATTATAGGCAGGTGCCACTACGCCCAGTTAAGTTTTGTATTTTTAGTAGAGACAGGGTTTCACCATGTTGGCCAGGATGGTCTCCATCTCTTGACCTTGTGATCGGCCTGCCTTGGCCTCCCAAAGTGCTGGGATTACACTGCGCCTGGCCGAGAAGCACTAAATTGTTTTTAGTAGAAAATGGGACCAGGTACAGTGGCTCACACCTGTAATCCCAGCACTTTGGGAGGTTGGTAGTTAAAGAACAGCCTGGCCAATATGGTGAAACCTCATCTCTACTAAAAATACAAAAATTAGCGAGGTGTGGTGGCAGGTGCTTGTAATCCCAGCTACTCAGGAGGCTGAGGCAGGAGAATCGCTAGAACCCAGGAGGCAGAGGTTGCAGTGAGTCGAGATCATGCCGCTGCACCCTAGCCTGAGAGACAGAGACTCTGTCTCAAAAAAAAAAAAAAAAAAAAAAAAAGTATTTAGATACAAAAATTAGCTGGGTGTGATGGTACATTCTTGTAATCCCAGCAACTTGGGAGGCTGAGGTGAGAGGATTGCTTGAATCCGGGAGGCAGAGGTTGCAGTGAGCCAAGCCTGCGCCACTGTACGCCAGCCTGGGTAACAGAGTGAGACTCCATCTCAAAAAAAAAGAAAGAAAGAAAATGGTATTTAGAGACCATAGTTTGGGCAAAGAGGGGTTAACTGCTACAGTGTTAGAACATATATCATCTTAAGAAGAGTCTGGGCTGGGCACCGTGACTCACGCCTATAATCCCAGCACTTTGGGAGGCCAAGGCAGGTGGATCACAAGGTCAGGACATCAAGACCATCCTGGCTAACATGGTGAAACTCTGTCTCTACTGAAAATACCAAAAATTAGCCGGGTGTGGTGGTAGGCACCTGTAGTCCCAGCTACTTGGGAGGCTGAGGCAGGAGAATGGTGTTAACCTGGGAGGCGGAGGTTGCAGTGAGCCGAGATCGCCCCACTGCACTCCAGCCTGGGTGACAGAGCGAAACGCTGCATCAAAAGAAGAAGAAGAAAAAAAAAGAAGAGTCTGAGTTGTTAATACAATTTGGATAATAGAACTATTTTCCTTGGAAGATTATGTTAAAGACTAGAGAATGGACACTTTCCAATTAAGCAATCTGTTTCACAAAGAAATAGCCAGAATATATTAATCAGAAATTCTGTCTTTTTTTTTTTTTTTTTTTGGAGATGGAGTTTTGCTCTTGTTGCCTAGGCTGGAGTGTATTGGCACAATCTCGGCTCACTGCAACCTCTGCCTCCTGGGTTCAAGCAATTCTCCTGTCTCAGCCTCCTGAGTAGCTGGGATTACAGGTGCCTGCCACCACACCAGGCTAATTTTTGGTATTTTTAATAGAGACAGGATTTTACCATATTGGCCAGGATCGTCTCGAAGTCCTGACCTCAGGTGATCCACCCACCTTGGCCTCCCAAAGTGCTGGGATTACAGGTGTGAGCCACCATGCCTGGCTATTTCTTCTTGTTTGTGTTGAGACAGAGTCTCACTCTGTCACCCAGGCTGGAGTGCAGTGGCATGATCTTGGCTCATAGAAACTTCTGTCTCCTTGGTTCAAGGGGTTCTCCTGCCTTAGCTTCCCAAGTACCTGGGATTATAGGCATGCGCCACCATGTCTAGCTAATTTTTTAATATTTAGTAGAGACAGGGTTTTGCCATGTTGCCCAGACTGGTCTCGAACTCTTGACCTCAAATGATCCACCTACCTTGGCCTCCCAAAGTGCTGGGATTACAGGCATGAGCCACCATGCCCGGCCATGCTTTTTATTTCTTCTTAAAATAATAGTGGCCAGGTGCGGTGGCTCATGCCTGTAATCCCAGCACTTTGGGAGGCCAAGACGGACGGATCACGAGGTCAGGAAATCGAGACCATCCTGGCTAACATGGTGAAACCCCGTCTCTACTAAAAAATACAAAAAACTAGCCAGGTGAGGTGGCGGGCGCCTGTAGTCCCAGCTGCTCAGGAGGCTGAGGCAGGAGAATGGCGTAAACCCAGGAGGCGGAGCTTGCAGTGAGCTGAGATCCAGCCACTGCACTCCAGCCTGGGCGACAGAGTGGAAAAAAAAAATAATAAAATAAATAATAACAATAGTTTGAGCTGGAAATGAGAGTTAAGAAAGAAAGACAATTTAATTTAAAAGCCTGCTTTGGCTGGGCATGGTGGCTCACGTCTGTAATCCCAGAGGTCTTAGCCAGGCAGATCACCAGAGGTCAGGATTTCGAGACCAGCCTGGCAAACATGATGAAATGCCATCTCTACTAAAAATACACACACACACACACACACACACACACACACACACACACACACACAAATTAACTGGGTGTGGTGGTGTGCACCTGTAGTCCCAGCTACTCTTGAGGATGAGGCATGAGAATCGCTTTAACCTGGGAGGTGGAGGTTGCAGTGAGCCGAGATTGTGCCACTGCATTCCAGCCTGGGAGACAGAGCGAGATGCCATCTCAAAAAAAAAAAATAAAGTAAAATAAAAAATAAAAGACTGCTTTTAGGTTTGTACAAAAAAATGATGTAGAATTATCAGAGGCAAAAACAAAGCGGAAATTCTGATGCTAGCCAAATAAATGTATAACCCTGAAATGCAGGGGAGATAGAAAACAATTCAGTCATTCCTTTAGGAAGACAGTAAAGGAAGGAAACGAGAGTCAGCAAATTATATGCAGTAACTACTGCTTAGTTTTGTTGTTGTTATTGTTGTCGTTTGTTGTTTGGTTTTGTTTAGAGACGAGGCCTCACTCTCTTGCCCAGGCTGGAGAGTAGTGGTGCGATCACAGCTCACATATCCTCAAATTTCTAGGCTCAAGGGAGCCTCCCGCCTCAGCCTCCCGAGCAGTTGGGACTACAAGCACATGCCTCTGCACCAGTATAATTTTTGTTTATTTTATTTTATTTTATTCTGAGACGAAGTCTCTCTCTGTTGCCCACGCTGGAGTACAGTGGCACGATTTCGGCTCACCACAACCTCCGCCTCCTGGGTTCAAGCGATTCGCCTGCCTCGGCCTCCCAAGTAGGTGGGTACCTGCTATCCCAGCTATTTGGGAGGCTGAGGCAGGAGAATCGCTTGAACCTAGGAAGCAGAAGTTGCGGTGAGCTGAGATCGCTCCAGGGCACTCCAGCCTGGGCGACAGAGCGAGACTTCGTCTCAAAAAAAAAAAAAAAGGCCATTTTGCATCTAAAACATGTGTTGATTTTTGTCTTTACTTAATACTTACAGCTTTATTTTAGTAAAGAGGAGAGAAGTGAATGCTGGCTGGACATCTTGTGATCTGGATTATATTTCCTCTAGGGGTCAGTTTCAGGGCTTCTGGGAGTTGAGTTGAGTGAATCACACCCCAAACAGTATGTGTTTCCAACTGGGTCTTTTTTTCACCGAGTACTTTCCAAAGATAATTAATTGTCTATTTCAAAGTCAGTAGTTCTCAACCCTGGCCACCCATTAGAATCACCTGAGGAGTTATAGAAACAATACCATGCCTGACCCCCAGAGATACCGACTAAATTCGTTTAGGGTAGGGCACACGCTTCTCACCGTCACTAAAATAAAATCCTTGAACAGGTGTGGTGGCTCATGCCTGTAATCCCAGCACTTTGGGAGGCCAAGGCGGGCAGATCATGAGGTCAGGAGTTCGAGACCAGCCTGGCCAATATGGTGAAATCCATCTCTATTAAATATACAAAATGTAGCCAGGCATGGTGGCACATGCCTATAGTCGCAGCAACTCCGGAGGCTGAGGCAGAAGAATTGATTGAACCCAGGAGGCGGAGGTTGCAGTGGGCTGAGATTGTGCCACCGCACTCCAGCCTGGGTAGAGCAAGACCTCTGTCTCAAAAAAAAAAAAAAAAAAAAAAAAAAATATATATATATATATATATATATCCTCAAGTGTTTCTAATATGTAGCTAAGGATGAGAACAACTGTTCTAAATAGAGTAAAAAACTTGAATGCTTTTGATATTTGGGCAAAAAAAAAGTATATATAGAGGACTGTACATGCCAGCCTGTTTGATTATACACCCTACCAGCAAAATACATTAAGTGCCTTCCAAATATATGTATATTTATTTTTTTTGGTTGCTTTTTGAGACAGGGTCTCATTCTGTTACCCAGACTCAAGTACGGTGCCTCAATCTTGGCTCACTGCAACCTCCACCTGCTGGGTTCAAGTGATTCTCGTGCCTCAGCCTCCCAAGTAGCTGGGATCACAGGTGCATGCCACCACGCTCTGCTCACCTTTTTTGTATTTTTAGTAGAGATAGGGTTTCACCATGTTGGCTAGGCTGGTCTTGAACTCCTGACCTCAAATGATCTGCCCTCCTTGGCCTCCCCAAGTGTTGGAATTATAGGCATGAGCCACCACGCCCGGCCATGTATATTTATTTTTGTATAAATTATAAATAAACTATAAAATTAAAATATGGGAGCTGGATGCAGAGGCTCAGGGTGGGTGCGGTGGCCCATGCCTATAATCCCAGCACTTTGGGAGGCTGAGGCAGATGCATCACTTGAGCTCAGGAGTTGAGACCAGCCTGGCTAACATGGCAAAACCCTGTCTCTACTAAAAATACAAAAATTACCTGGGTGTGGTGGCATACACCTGTAATCCCAGCTACTCATGAGGCTGAGGCAAAAGAATTGCTTGAACCTGGAAGGCAGAGTTTGCAGTAAGCTGATATCATGCCACTGCACTCTAGTATGGGTGACAGACTGAGACTTTGTCTCAAAATAATAATAATAATAATAATAATAATAATAATAATATTAAAGTAAAATACGGGAATACGGGGCTGGGCATGGTGGTTCACGTTTCTCTTCCCAGCACTTCAGTAAGCTCAGGTGGTGGACTGCTTGAGTTCAGGATTTAGAGAGCAGCCTGGTCAACATAGTGAAACCCCATCTCTACAAAAAATACAAAAATTAGCCTGGCATGGTGGCTCATGCGCTTGTGGTCCCAGCTACTCGGGAGGCTGAGGTGGGAGCATCACTGGGGCCGAGGAGGTAGAGGCTGCAGTGAGCCACGTTTGAGCCCTTGCACTCTAGCCTTGGTGACAGAGTGAGACCCTGTCTCAATAAAAAAAATGAAATTGCTTTAATATCTTGTGAAATAGTACTATGAAGATATCATTCTAAATACAGTTCCTTTCTACACTTGACTTTAATGGATATTATAGTTTAAAAAGATAACTCGAAAAAGATCCATGAATCCTTTCAGTCCTGACACTAAAAGATGTGAATAACTAACTGCTATTAGCTATCTACTGCTATGTAACAATAATACCACAAACATAATGGCCTAAAACAACACATCTTTAGTATCTCAGTGAGTCAGGAGTCCTACCTAGCATGCCTTAACTTGGTCCTCTGCTTCAGGGTCTCATAAAGCTATAAACAGCTTGTCTGCCAGGGTTGCTAGCTCATGTGAGGCACAACTGGATACGGATTCACTTTCAATCACTTGTGGTTGTTGGCAGCATTGAGTTCCTTGCAGGCTGTGGGATTGAGGGCTCCTGTTTCTTGCTGGCTGTCAGCAGGAGGCTGCCCTCAGCTCTGCCAGGTGGCCCTATGGCAGCACATAACATGGCATCTTGCTTCTTCCAGGCCAGCAAAGGAGAGACAGAATCTCCTAGCAAGATGGTTAGAATTTTATGTAATATAATCACATACAGAGGACCATATACATTCAGTTACCTTTGCCGGGTTCTATTGGTTGGAAGAAAGTCAAAGGTCCCACCCACACTCAAAGGGAGGGAACCACATAAGGCAGTGAACACTGAGAGGCAGGGATCATGTAGACGACCCTAGGGTCTGTCCCAGACACTAGCTATAAAGACTTAAATACATAAATAATAGAGGAAAAAGGAAAAGCTATTTTTCATGGTAGCAGGCCAACTAACAAATGAAGAAATAATAGACAGAAAATCACTATTTTTCAACCATCATACCAATAAATAATTTAAATAAGAGTTATCAATGGATGCTTAAAACCATTGAATAAAAATAGGGCCAGGCATGGTGGCTCATGCCTGTAATCCCAGCAATTTGGGAGGCTGAGGCGGGCAGATCACCTGAGGTCAGGGGTTCAAGACCAATCTGGCCAACATGGTGAAACCCAGTCTTTACTAAAAATACAAAAATTAGCCAGGCATAGTGGCACCCGCCTGTAATCCCAGCTACTCAGAAGGCTTAGGCAAGAGAATCTCTTGAACCCAGGGGAGGTTGCTGTGAGCCAAGATCGGACCACTGCCCTCTAGGCTGGACAATAGAGAGAGACTCTGTCTCAATAAATAAATAATAAAAATATATTGGAGAACAGATATTTACATACTCTGGAAGTATTCCCCCACATACTTTCTCTTCCGACTGCAATTTACCCTCTGACATAAAACATCTAAAAAACTGGACAGAATATTTGAGGAAACATTTTTCAAATGCTGGGAAACAGGGCACAAGAGGGTGATCCCTGACATAAGGGAAACAAATGAGGTGAGCCCTACGGTTGCCCAGCTTACTGCGTGGAGAGAATTTCCTGGCCACAGTTCAATGAGCAAGAAAAACAGAGTTCAGCATTCTCCCTGAGTTGAGGAGAGAGAGCTGAGAATTTGAGAAGGCCAAGGTGGATCAAATTTTTAGGGCAAAGTACCAGAGAGGAGAGAGCAGCACACAGAAGAGAGAGCTGGACAGAGGGAGCACTCTGAGATCTGCAGAAGCTTCCCCTCCTGTATTCTGCTGGATACCGATCATCAGTACAAGGGTGTGAGAAAACTATCCAAATCTTGGGAAAGCAGACAGGAAAAAATCCTATCTTCATATATGCCAGAAATAGTTAATATTCTCAAGAGGCAGAGTAGGTCATCAGGTAGAGTACTATGCTCAGTACTCTTCAGTAGTACTTTAGTAGTGTAGCAAAATTAGCCATAGACTAACTGCTGCACTGATTCCATTGAACAGAGCTTAAAAGCAAGTCTTGGCCGGGCGAGGTGGCTCAAGCCTGTAATCCCAGCACTTTGGGAGGCCGAGACGAGCGGATCACAAGGTCAGGAGATCGAGACCATCCTGGCTAACATGCTGAAACCCTGTCTCTACTAAAAAATACAAAAAACTAGCCGGGCGAGGTGGTGGGCGCCTGTAGTCCCAGCTACCCGGGAGGCTGAGGCAGGAGAATGGCGTAAGCCCAGGAGGCGGAGCTTGCAGTGAGCCGAGATCTGGCCACCGCACTCCAGCCTGGGCGACAGAGCGAGACTCCATCTCAAAAAAAAAAAAAAAAAAAAAACAAGTCTTGGAGGATCAAACTGTTTCCTGGAACAAAGCTCAAGAATATTTACAGGAATATAAAAATATCTAGCACCTAACAATTGATAATGTAAGGCATCTAATACCCAAAACAATCAGACATGCAAAGAATATAACCTATAATGAGGAGAAACATCCATCTGTAGACAACAGATCCAGAAATGAAATGAGTGATAGAAATAAGACAAGGACATTAAAATAATTTGTTCCAACTGCATTTCATATGTTTAAGGAAGTAGGCTGGGCACGGTGGCCCATGCCTGTAATCCCAGCACTTTGGGAGGCTGAGATGGGCGGATCACCTGGCGTCAGGAGTTCAAGACCAGCCTGGGCAACATGGTGAAACCCCGTCTCTACTGAAAAATACAAAACTTAGCCGGATGTGGTGGTGAATGCCTGTAATCCCAGCTACTTGGGAGGCTGAGGCAGGAGAATCATTTGAACCCAGGAGGCAGAGATTTTGGTGAGTGGAGATTGCCCCACGGCACTCCAGCCTGAGCAACAGAACAAGACTCTGTCTCTTGAAAAAAAAAAAAAATAAGGGCCGGGCGCGGTGGCTCACGCCTGTAATCCCAGCACTTTGGGAGGCTGAGGCGGGTGGATCACGACGTCAAGAGATCGAGACCATCCTGGCTAACATGGTGAAACCCCGTCTCTACTAAAAATGCAAAAAATTAGCCTGGCGGTGGGCGCCTGTAGTCCCAGCTACTTGGGAGGCTGAGACAGGAGAATGGCGTGAACCCGGGAGGCGGAGCTTGCAGTGAGCCGAGATCCCGCCACTGCACTCCAGCCTGGGCGACAGACCGAGACTCTGTCTCAAAAAAAAAAAAAAAAAAGAAGAAGAAAGAAAGTAGAAGGAAGCATATGCATGCTAAAGAGAAACCTAGAAGATATTTTGTAAATCCCAAATAAAACTTCTAGAGGTAAAAAAATGAAATTAAAAATATATTGAATGAGATTTACAGAAGATTAAATACTGCAGATCAGTTAACCTGAAGGCATAGCAATAGAAACTATCCAAAATGAAACAGAGAGTAAAAAGGCTGGAAAAATAATGGCCGCAGGCACAGTTGGAACCCACAAATATGGACTGAAATCTGTGTCAGTTCTCATTGTCTCCGACCTTGATGGCATGTGTATCCTGCAGAAGCCTTGAATATTATCAACCACTTGACCTAACTGACATTTATAGAACTCTATAACCAGTATCAGGAATAGATACTATTTTCTAGTACAGATACAATATTCACTAAGATAGATTATATTATTCTGAGCTTTTAAACAAGTAACAACGTAAAAGGATTCATATAAAAAATGTGTTCTCTCAGCACAAATACAGCTCACTACAACCTCCATCTTCCAGATTCAGGTGATTTTTGTGCTTCAGGTTCTCAAGTCACTGGGATTACAGGCGCATGCCACCACGCCTGGCTAATTTTTGTATTTTTAGTAGACAGGGTTTTGCCATGTTGGCCACACTGGTCTTGAACTCCTGGCCTCAAGTGATCCACCCTCCTTGGGCTTCCCAAGTGCTGGGATTATAGGTATGAACTACCATGCCTGGCCATACACATAATATGAAATTTAACATTGTGACATTCAAATAAATTTATATATGGATGAAAGCCTATATATATATGTATTAGTACCCTGCTGAATACATATACAAGTTTTCATCCATAGTTCCTGGCTATTAACTTCCATAGCCCTTGTAACAGTATGCGGAATCTCTCTCTCTGACCCTCTCCCTTCACTTTTCACCTGCCGAGACTATAATCTGATTGTGGGTCTTAAGACTCTCATTTTAGAAAGCGTCCTGCCCCATACTCTGGAGGAAGGAATGCTTCATAGGGAGGCCAAGAAGAATCTAAACAGACAGGCCTTGCTAGGTTTAGATTATACTCTTTTTGTCCAATCACATTGCTACATGGTTGTCAACCACACCTATGTAATGAAGCCTCCATAAAAACCCAAAGGACAGGGTTCAGAGAGCTTTTGAATAGCTGAACACGTGGAGGCTCCTGAACAGTGGCGTGCCCAGGGAAGGCATGAAAGCTCTGTGCCCTTTCCCCCATACCTCACCCTAAGCATCTCTTCCTTTATAATATCCTTTATAATAAACCAGTAAACACAAGTGTTTCCCTGAGTCCTGTGAGCTGCTTTAACAAATTAATTGAACCCAAAGAGGGAGATGTGGGAACACTAACTTGAAGCCAGTCAGTCAGAAGTTCCAGAGGCCCAAACTTGTGACTAGGATCTGAAACAGGGAGCAGTTTTGGGGACTCCAGGTAGATAGTGTCAGAAAAGAATTGGAGAACACCCAGTTGGTGGCCAGTGAAGAGTTGATAGCTTGCTTGCTGGTGGGAGGAAACCCTCCCTCAGACATTTGGTCACAGAAGTCTTCTGTGTTGATGGTGGTTGTGGTGTGAGAGCAGAAGAGTGTCTGGAAAATCCCCTACTATTTAACTAAGTAAGATGCTTCTAAGTGACACATGAAGCCGGGTGTGGTGTCTTATGCCTGTAATTCGAGCACTTTGGGAGGCCGAAGTGGGAGTATCGCTTAAGGCCAGGAGTTCAAGACTAGCCTGAGAAATGTAGCAAGACTCCTGTCTCCATCCAAAAAAAAAAAAGCAAAAAAAAAAAAAAAAAAAAAAAAAAAAAAAAAGCCATGCATTGTGGGGGCATGCCCCTGTAGTTCCCTAGGTACTCAGAGGGCTGAGGCAGGAGATCACTTGAGCCCAGAATTCAAGGTTACAGGTGAGCTAGATTTCCTGGCCCAATGCACTCCCCAGTTCTGGGTGAGGGAGGAAAAAGGGAGAGGATGTCCTCTAAAGGAAACAGGAACAACAAAAAAAAAACAACAAAGAAATTCTGATTCAAAGAGGAAACTCAAAAAGGAAATTTAGGCCAGAAGAGGTGGGGCTTCATTTGCCTATAATCTTAACATTGAGCCAAGGGCAGAGGGATCACTTGGGGGAAGACCAGGAGTTTAAGGACAGTCTGGTGCAACATAGCGAGGACCCACCCCCCCAACAACCCCACCATTTTATAAATTTTCTTATTTTTTAAAAAATTAAAAATAAAAATAAAATGGAGCTGGGGGCATGATGGTACACACCCTTACAGTCCCAGTTACTCCCAGAGTGCTTGAAGGTGAAAGGATCGCTTTGAGGACCAGGAGTTTCAAGGCTGCAGTGAGCTGTGATTGTTGACACTTGCACTGTAGGCCTAGGGTTGACAGAGCAAAGACCATATTCTTTAAAAAAAAAAAAAAAGAGAGAGGGAAATTGGAAAGTATTAGCCTTAAAGAAAATGAAACAGGGCCGGGCGCGGTGGGCTTCAAAGCCTGTAATTCCCCAGGCACTTTGGGGAGGCCGAGACAGGCGGATCACGGAGGTTCAGGAGATCGAGACCATTCCTTGGCTAACACGGTGAAACCCCTGTCTCTACTAAAAATACCAAAAAACTAAGCCGGGGCGATGGTGGGCGGGCGGGCCCTTGTAGTCTCAGCTACTTCGGAGCTGAGGCAGGAGAATGATGTAAAACCCGGGGGGGAGGCGGGAGGCTTGCAGTTGAGCTGGAGATCTGGCCCCAACTTTACTTCAGGCCTGGGGCGATTAGAGGGAGACTCCGTCTCCAAAAAAAAAAAAAAAAAGAAAAAGAAAAAAAAAAAGAAGAAAAGAAAATGTGGCTTGGGTGCGGTGGGGCTCGAATGTGTGTAATCCCAGCACTTTGGGGAGGGGCTGAGGGCGGGGCAGATCACAATGGTCAGGAGATTCAAGACCCATCCTGGGCTCATCCATGGTAAAACCCGTCTCTAACTAAAAATTTACAAAAACAAAATTAGCATTGATGCATTGGCGGCGCCTGTAGTCCCAGTCTACTCGGGGAGGGGCTGAGGTGGAGAATGGGCATGAACCAGGAGGTTGGAACTTGCAGTGAGCCAGATCCACCACTGCACTCCAGGGCCTGGGCGACAGAGTAAGACTCCCATTTTTCTCAAAAAAAAAAAAAAAAAAAAAAAAAAAAAATCAATTGACTAAGGCTTCTAAGCTTCCGCCTGAAGAAATTAGGAAAAGGGGCCAGGCATGCAGTGGCTCATGCCTATAATCCCAACACTTTGGGAGTCCAAGAATTTTGAGACCAGCCTGGGCAATATACGAAGACTTTGCCTCTGTGAAAATTTTTTCTAAAAATTAGCCAGACATTGTGGCTCCTGCCTGTGGTCCAGCTATTTGGTATTTGGGAGGCTGATGGAGGAGAATCGCTTGAGCCCAGAAATGTCAAGCCTACAGTGAGGTATGATTACATTACTATGCTCCAGCCTGGGTAACAGAGGGAGACTCTGTCTCAAAAAGCAAAGAAAAAAAAAAAGAGAGAGAGAGAGAGACAGAGAAGACATCTCTACAATGTCCCATAGACATTACAACCATAATGAGGGAATAACATGAAGAACTTTATGTCAAAAAATTCGCCAACTTAGATGAAATGCATACATCTTTTGAAATACATAAACTACCAAGGCTCACTTAATAAGAAACATATAGCCTGGATAGTCATGTATCTATTAAAGAACACCAACATTTGGTTAAAAACCCTCCCATGAAGGAAATGTCCATCCAAAATGTCTTCACTGATTAATTCTACCAAACATTTAAGGAAGAAATAATAGTAATTCACAAACAATACACGAAGTATTCCAAAAAGTTAACGAAGAAATACATCTTAACTCCATCTATGAGACCAGCATTACACTGATGTTATGCTCATATCGGAAAGTTATTAAAACAATGTCTCTTATAGCAGTTTTTGTTTTGTCAAACCAGTATTCCATTAAAGTTCATTCACTGGGTTTAGTTTTACCTCATTAGTATTTTTGTTTTTGTTTATGTGGTGTCTCACTCTGTCATCCAGGCTGGAGTGCTGTGGTGCAATGTGGCTCACTGCAACCTCTGCCCCACATGCTTAAACAATTCTCGTGCCTTGGCCTCCTGAGTAGCTGGGATTATAGGCCTAAGCTATCATGCCCGGCTAATTTTTGTATTTTTAGTGGAGGCAGGGTTTCACCATGATGGCCAGGCTGGCCTTGAACTCCTGGCCTCAAGTGATACACCAGCTTCGGCCTCCCAAAGTTCTGGGATTAGAGGCATGAGCCACCATGCTCGGCCATTTTTTTTTTTTTTTTTTTTTAGACATAGTCTCCTTTGTCGCCCAGGCTGGAGTGCAGTGGCACGATATCGGCTCACTGCAATCTCTGCAGGGCTCAAGCGATTCTCCTGCCTCAGCCTGCTGAGTCCTAGCATGGGATTTTGCCTTCTTGGTCAGGCTGGTCTCGAACTCCTGACCTTAGGTGATCTGTCCACCTCGGCCTCCCAAAGTGCTGGGGTTACAGGTGTGAGCCACCTTGCCTGGGCATATTAGTGTATTTTAATCGAGAACAGTTCTACCTTTTATTTTATCTCATGATGTCAATTCTTTGAGGACAAATTACATCAGTTATCTTGTGAATGTCCTATATTCTCAATTTGTCTTATTTGTTTTTTAGTGATATAATTTACCTGTTCTTTGTGTTTTCTGTAAATTAGAAGTTTGGTCTAAAAGTTTGATTAAATTCAATTAAACAGACTGGGTACAGTGACCTTCACCAGTAATCCCAGCTCTTTGGGAGGCCAAAGCTGGAAGATGGCTTGGGGCCAGGAGTTTGACATCACAGTGAACTATGATCACTCACTGCACTCAAGCCTGGGTGACAGCAAGACCCTGTCTAAAATAACTAACTAACTAAATAACTAAATTCAATTAAGCATTTAGGCAGGAATATTTAATAGGTTTTGCTGTGCACTTCATACTGTATCATATCACGAGGCACATGATGTTATGTTTTCCATGAACAGCAATGCTACATTTGATCACTTGATTTCAATAGCAAACCCCAGATCTCTAAATTGTAAAGATTTGTGGTTTATTTTTTCGAGGGTTTTTTTTTTTTTTTTTTGATACTGAGTTTCACTCTTGTTGCCCAGGCTGGAGTGCAATGGTGCAATCTCAGCTCACCGCAACCTCTGCCTCCCAGGTTCAAGCCATTCTCCTGCCTCAGCCTCCCGAGTAGCTGGGATTACAGGCATGTGCCACCATGCCCAGCTAATTTTCTATTTTTAATAGAGATGTGGTTTCTTCATGTTGGTAAGGCTGGTGTTGAACTCCCAACCTCAGGTGATCTGCCAGCCTTGGCCTCCCAAAGTGCTGGGATTACAGTTGTGAGCCACCACGCCCAGGTGTTTTTGTTTTGTTTTGTTTTGTTTTTGAGATGGAGTTTCACTCTTGTTGCCCAGGCTGGAGTGTAATGGTGGGATCTCTGCTCACTACAACATCCGCCTCCTGGGTTCAAGTGATTCTCCTACCTCAGCCTGCAGAGTAGCTGGGATTACAGGTGCCCATCACCACAGTTGGCTAATTTTTTGTATTTTTAGTAGAGATGGGGTTTCACTATGTTGGCCAGGCTGGTCTCAAATTCCTGACCTCAGGTGATCCACCTGCCTCTGGGATTACAGGCATGAGCCATCACGCCTGGCTTGCTTTAATACTTTATAGCTGTGTAAACTAATGCTCTTTGCTGCCCATCAAGCTTTTCTATCCCACTTGTTTGGATAATAACTTGCTCTTCTTTGTCATAGGACACATAACTCAGCCACGTCTGTCATAGTATTTCATAGTATTTCATCTCCACGGTGCAGTAATTGGTCCACAGGGGACATGTAACCCAAGAAGAGCTAATTAGAATCCTTTATTGGCTTAATCTATATTCTGTGAGAGAGAATCCCTCTCCTTTTTCATTGCAGGATTTTGTCTGAGATAATGTAAGCCTGGGGCTGCTGGCCGTCTTTCCTACAGTGGAGAGAAACCAAGTGAATGAGAGAGTATTGAATAAGACAGATGCCTAGTACTTAGTAGGCACTTAGAAAATGTTAGATTCCTTTCACCATAAGCCTTGTAAATTCAGGGCTCAGTTAAAAATCTTACTGTTCTTGTCCAGGCACAGTGGCTCACACCTGTAATCCCAGTGTTTTGGGAGGCTGAGGCGGGTGGATCAGCTGAGGCCAGGAGTTCAAAACCAGCCTGGCCAACATGGCAAAACCCTGTCTCTACTAAAAATACAAAAATTAGCCAGACATGGTGGCACATGCCCATAGTCCCAGCTACTTGGGAGGCTGAAGCACTAGAATCAGTTGAACCCGGGAAGCAGAGGTTGTAGTGAGCTGAGATTGTGCCACTGCACTCCAGCCTGGGCAATAGAGTGAGATTCTGTCTCAAAAACAAAACAAAACAAAACAAAATTACTGCTCTTGTTCTTTAGCTTTGTGGATGACAAATGGTTCTTTCTGAACCTTTATTCTACCTATAGCCTTTATTTTTTATTTTCCTCAGTGAGGGAGCTAATCTAAGAGGATCTGACCAAGTATTAGCAGAGTAAATGTGGAGAGGAATTAAATAGTACTGAAGACACAGAGAAAAACAAGGTTTAGTCCCTGTCCTCAAGCAGTTGGTCCTTTTTTTTTTTTTTTGAGATGGAGTCTTGCTCTGTCTCCCAGGATGGAGTGCAATGGTGCAATCTCAGCTCACTGCAACCTCCACCTCCTGTGTTCAAGCGATTCTCCTGCCTCAGCCTCCCGAGTAGCTGGGATTACAGGCGTCTGCCACCGTGCCCAGCTAATTTTTTTGTATTTTTAGTAGAGACGGGTTTCGCCAGGTTGGTCACGCTGGTCTCGAACTCCTGACATCAGGTGATCTACCCGCCTCGGCCTCCCAAAGTGCTGGGATTACAGGCGTGAGCCACTGCACCCGGCTGGAGTTAGTACTTTAAGGGGAGACAGACAGTGACAACACCATACACAAAATGCAATGATTGAATTGTGTATTGGAGTCTGTGGGTGGGGCAGGTGAAATCATGGAGAGATGCAGGGCAGGGAAATGAGACTTTGGTCCGCATAATTGCATGCTCTATCCACAGCACTAGCCAAGAAAAGTTCTCCAGGCAGCTGATGCTTTGGTACCACATGTAAGTGCCCAGCTTCTGTTCTGCAATATAGACTGCTGCAGTGTTGACTCCTGCTAATGAGGAACTTTGAACTTTCTCTACAAATATTGTCTTTCCAGAAAACAGAGCCGGGAGACCTGTATAGCCCAAAGGCAGCTATGGCTCCTAGGGAGGAGAAGAGAACCAGAAGAACTGGTGGCAGGGCAGGGGAACCAGGCAGGAGACAGCAGTGGCTGCAGAACAGGTGTGGGCAGACTGGAACAAATGCAGACACTTATTTCCCATCTTGCAAGATGGCGGGTGAAAAAGTTGAGAAGCCAGGTACTACAGAGAAGAAACTCGAAGCCAAGAAGGCTGATGTTGGTGGCAATGTGAAAAAGGGTAACCTCAAGGCTAAAAAGCCCAAGAAGGGGCAGCCCCATTGCAGCCGCAGCCCTGTCCTTGTCAGAGGAATTGGCAGGTATTGCTGATCTGCCATGTATTCCAGAAAGGCCATGTACAAGAGGAAGTACTCAGCCACTAAATCTAAGGTTGAAAAGAAAAAGAAGGAGAAGGTTCTTGCAACTGTTACAAAACCAGTTGGTGGTGACAAGAGTGGCGATACCCAGGTGGTTATACCTGGCAACATGCCCAGATATTATCCTACTGAAGACATGCCTCGAAAGCTGTTGAGCCATGGCAAAAAATCCTTCCGTCAGCACGTGAGAAAACTGCGAGTCAGCATCACTCCTGGGACCATTCTCATCATCCTCACTGGACGCCACAGGCGCAAGAGGGTGGTTTTCCTGAAGCAGCTGGCTGGTGGCCTGTTACTTGTGACTGGACCTCTGGTCCTCAATCGAGTTCCTCTACGAAGAACACACCAGAAATTTGTCATGGCCACCTCAACCAAAATTGATATCGGCAATGTAAAAATCCCAAAACATCTTATTGATGCTTACTTCAAGAATAAGAAGCTGTGGAAGCCCAGACACCAGGAAGGTGAGATCTTTGGCACAGAAAAAGAGAAATATGAGATTACAGAGCAGCGCAAGGTTGATCAGAAAGCTGTGGAGTCACAAATTTTATCAAAAATCAAAACTATTCCTCAGCTCCAGGGCAATCTGTGTTTGCCCTGATGAATGGAATTCATCCTCACAAATTGGTGTTCTAAATGTCTTAAGAACCTAATTAAATAGCTGACTACAAAAAAAAAAAAAAAGATAAAAAAGAAAGATAGAAAGAAAGAAATGCAGACACTTGTACAACAGCTCCAGTGGCCCTATCCATTCATCTATACTCTCAGAAAGCCTGATTCCTCAGCCCTGTAGGGGAGAATCTTCACTGTCTTCACCAAGGAGATAGGAAGAAGCCATGTGTGGCTTTGCCCTGTCCATGAGAAGCACCATCCACAAACATCTGAGAAAATGCTCACCATCACTAGTGATTTTAAAAAAATGTATATCAGAAAAACTATAAGATACTACTTTTTCCCATTCAAATTAGCAAAACGTCAAATGCTCCATATCCTCAGGGTTAGAAAGGTGCAGGCAAGCAGGAACTCCCAGATACCGCAGGTAAAAAATGTAGATTGGTCCTGGCTAATACAGTGAAACCCCAGTCTCTACTAAAAGTACAAGAAATTAGCCGGGCGTGGTGGCGGGCACCTGTAGTCCCACTTACTCAGGAGGCTGAGGCGGGAGAATGGCATGAACCTGGGATGTGGAGCTTGCAGTGAACCGAGATCGCACCACTGCACTCCTGCCTAGGTGACAGAGTGAGACTCCATCTCAAAAAAAAAAAAAAAAAAATGTAGATTGGGGCTGGGCACAGTGGCTCATATCTGTAATCCCAGCACTTTGGGAGGCTGAGGTGGGAGAATCACTTGAGGCCAGGAGTTCCAGACTAGCCTGGCCAGCATAGCGAAACCCCATCTCTCCTAAAAATACAAAAAATAGCTGAGCGTGGGGGTGTACACCTGTAATCCCAGCTACATGGGGAGGCTGAGGCATGAGAATCGCTTGAACCTGGAAGACGGAGGTTGTAGTGAACCGAGGTCATGACATTGCACTCAAGCCTGGGCATCAGAGTGAGACTCTGTCTCAAAAAAATAAAAAAAAAGTAGATTGGAAAGCAATTGGTCTTAAAATGCTCATATCATTTGACTTAATAATTTCACTTAATCTATCCATTCTAAGAAGAGAAATTGACACATGGAGGCTATAGTAGACATCTCTTGGGGTATTTTCCCAGCTCACAAATGATTCACACTTTTTTGAGAATAGTGGGACTGATTCACGTCACCACCTTTCTTATTCCAGACTCAGAAGCAGAACCACTGTTGATTAGACTGGCGTAGACACCTGACCAAACTAGATCAATTATATTGTCTTTCTCACCTAGGAATTCTGGTTTAGTTTGGACTGATATGTAGAATGGAAGGAGTGTAAAAATTTAGGAACTATATCAGGGCTATTGTCCTCCAGATAGACTGAAAAACAGAGAAAGCCAGTCTGCAGAGAGAGGAGAATAGGGGCAGAGATGTGGAGAGAAGCAGAGATAAGAGATAGAGACAAAATATTCTCTGGAGCATTTCACCTACATTCTAGTCACTTTCTGTGTTCCTAGTTCTGCATTCTGTAAAACACTTCAGTATCCTTATAGCAGCTTATATCTTTTCCTTAAGCTAGCTTGGGTGAGTTTTGATTATTTACATCCAAAAGTGTATCATACTTTACTGATAATAATGGGAATATTGAGTACATACTTATACATTATTTGCACAGTACATTATCAAACTGCCATTTAAAATGTTTTGGAGAACTACTAATGACATGTAAAATTTGTGACACATGAAGAGTAAAAGTATTGAGATATACAATTCTGTATGTGTAGAAAAAGTTTGCAGACACACGAAACTTCTAGCAATAATTACCCTGAGGTGAATTTTCATTTATTACTTCATATGCTTTGGGTTTATTTGAATTTATATATGGAACGTTGCTAATATAATTAAGGTTACATTAAAAGTATTTTCTTTTTTTTTTCTTGAGATGGAGTCTCACTCTGTCACCCAGTGGTGCAATCTTGGCTCACTGCAACCTTCACCTTCCAGGTTCAAGCAATTCTTCTGCCTCAGCCTCCCTAGTAGCTGGGTCTACAGGTGCGCGCCACCACACCTGGCTAATTTTTGTATTTTTAATAGAAACAAGGTTTCACCATATTGGCCAGGCTGGTCTCGAACTCCTGACCTCGTGATCCACCCGCCTCAGCCTCCCAAAGTACTGGGATAATAGGCATGAGCCACTGTGCCCAGCCAAAAGCATTTTCTATGTTGCTATATATCCTTTTTATTTGGTATCATTTTAATGGTTGCATAATGTTGCATTATAACAGGATATCACAATTTATTAGGTCAGTACTTAACTATTAGTTTTTTTTTTTTTTAATTGTTGTTGTTGTTTTATGAGATGGAGTCTTGCTCTGTTGCCCAGGCTGCAGTGCAGTGGTGCGATCTCGGCTCACTGCAAGCTCCACCTCCCAGGTTCACGCCATTCTCCTGCCTCAGCCTTCTGAGTAGCTGGGACTACAGGCGTCCGCCACCTTGCCCGGCTAATTTTGTATTTTAGTAGAGACAGGGTTTCACCGTGTTAGCCAGGATGGTCTCGATCTCCTGACCTTGTGATCAGCCTGCCTCGGCCTCCCAAAGAGCTGGGATTACAGGCATGAGCCACCGCGCCTGGCCAACTATTAGTTTTTTTAAAAATTTTTACTCTTGTAAGCAATGCTGTGAAAAACATCCTTAATGCATAAGGCTTTTTTTCCCACAGTTTGGATTATTTGCTTAGGATCTTTTCTCAGTGGTGAAATTATAGGGGTGGAACATTTCTATGGTTCACGAATAACTCTGGCCACAGTGCTTACTGTAAAGGCTCTGCCTATTTCCTTTGCCATCTGAAACAAAGCTGAGCACCCAGGTCTAGCACATTGCCTCAGTAACCAGCCCACTTGCTAATCTAGTAAGTTTTTTAAAATGACATACCTCCTCATTTTGATTTACATTTCTTTGGTCACTAGTAAATTAGAACATTTTTCATGTTTAACTCCTTTAATTTTTTTTTTTTTTTTTTGAGACGGTGTCTCTCTCTGTCGCCCAGACTGGAGTGCTGTGGCGCCATCTTGGCTCACTGCAAGCTCTGCCTCCCAAGTTCCCGCCATTCTCCTGCCTCAGTCTCCTGAATAGCTGGGACTGCAGGTGCCCGCCACCACGCCCGGCTAATTTTTTTGTATTTTTAGTAGAGACGGGGTTTCACCGTATTAGCCAGGATGGTCTCGATCTCCTGACCTTGTGATCCGCCCTCCTCGGCCTCCCAAAGTGCTAGGATTACAGGCCTGAGCCACCGTGCCCGGCCTTTTTTTTTTTTTTTTTGAGACAGACTCTTACTCTGTCACCCAGACTGGAGGGCAGTGGCATGATCTTGGCTCACTGCAACCTCCGCCTCCCAGGTTCAAGTTGTTCTGGTGCCTCAGCCTCCCAAGCAGCTGGGACTACAAGTGCGTGCCACCACGCCTGGCTAATTTTTTGTATTTTTAGTGGAGACTGGGTTTCGCCATGCTGACCAGGCTGGTCTTGAACTCCTGGCCTTAAGTGATCTGCCCACCTCAGCCTCCCAAAGTGCTGGAATTACAGGCGTGAGCCACTGTGCCCAGCGATTTCTTTAATTTCATCCTTTGTGAACTACCTATTCCCTGCCTTCTGCTCCTTCGTTCATTGGAAGCTTTGTGATTTTTTTTTTTTTTTTTTTTTTTTTTATGAGACGGAGGTTTGCACTGTCGCCCAGGCTGGAGTGCAATGGCGCAATCTTGGCTCACTGCAACCTCTGCCTCCCGGGTTCAAGCGATTATCCTGCCTCAGCCTCCCGAGTAACTAACTGGGACTACTGGGGTGCACACCACCATGCCTGGTTAATTTTTTTGTATTTTTAGTAAAGACGGGGTTTCACTATGTTGGCCAGGATGGTCTCGAACTCCTGACCTCATGATCCGCCCGCCTCAGCCTTCCAAAGTGTTAGGATTACAGGCATGAGCTACCACACCTGGCAGCTTTGTGATTTTTCATATTGACATGTATGGAATCTTTAGGAAATAAAGTTAGAATCTAGTGTTAAAATCTATGTGAAGTATGTAAAGAGAAGAATTGACAGCCAAAGTTACTGTTTATAATAATTCAGTTTGATTCAATCAGTAATTTTTTTTTCCCCACAAGAAGCAAAATCCTTGACGTTGTTCTTAACTTTTCCTTCTTTTTCACTACCCTGCTCCGAAACCAATCAGTCAACTATTGATTTATCCCTAATTATTCTTTGAATCTGTCTTCTAACTCTGCTACCACCACTCTCATTCAGGTTTTGTAGTAAATATCTGTGGTTTTGTCTGTCAGGTATCTTCCTTCTGGTGGGCACTGCCTCTCCTCCCATTCTGTTCATGTGGTTCCTGCTGGAGATTGCATGTTCATATTTGACCTACCCTATCTGTCTATGGTTGATTGGTCTGTGGGCAGTCATGTGGCCCAAAGTGGGACAATGAGTTTCTTCTTACCTTTTTTTTTTTTTTGTGACGGAGTCTGGCTCTGTTGACCAGGCTAAAGTGCAGTGGCGTGATCTCGGCTCACTGCAAGCTCTGCCTCCTGGGTTCACACCATTCTCCTGCCTCAGCCTTCCGAGTAGCTGGGACTACAGGCGTGTGCCACCATGCCCGGCTAATTTTTATGTATTTTTAGTAGAGACAGCGTTTCACCGTGTTAGCCAGGATGGTCTCGATGTCCTGACCTTGTGATCCGCCCGCCTTGGCCTCCCAAAGTGCTGAGATTACAAGCGTGAGCCACTGCGCCCGGCCTCTTCTTACCTTTTTATATTTAGGACCAAGAGACTGTGGTTAATCTCTCTTCAATGACTGTAGATACACAATGTAAAACAGAAACTGTTGTTGGCCATGGCCATATTTTCTTTCTTTCTTTCTTTCTTTCTTTCTTTCTTTCTTTCTTTCTTTCTTTCTTTCTTTCTTTCTTTCTTTTTTTTTTTGAGATAGAGTCTTGCTCTGTCATGCAGGCCGGAGTGCAGTGGCACGATCTTTGCTCACTGAAACCTCTGCCTCGTGGGTTCAAGTGACTCTCCCACCTCAGTCTCCTGAGTAGCTGGGACTACAGGCATATGCCACCATGCCCGGCTAATTTTTGTATTTTTAGTAAAGACAGGATTTCACCATGTTGGCCAGACTGGTCTCAAACTCGTGACCTTGTGATCTGCCCACCTCAGCCTCCCAAAGTGCTGGGATTACAGGCATGAACTACCACGTCCAGTTAGCCATGTTCATATTTTCTGCTATGTGAATCAAAGAGTAAAGAAAGCCAGACAAGTGCAAGAAAAGAAAATGAATCCAATATGCAAAGGACAGTAATGGGATTTGGTTTGTATAATCTGAGTTACTGTAGGATTTTTCCAACAAATTCTCTGTATCAGTTAGGGATGTGTTTGGCTGCAAGTAATAAACATGGCTTACCCATACAGGAGTTAATTTTCTTCCCATCAGTAGATGGGCTGGGCACAGTGGCTCATGCATGTAATCCCAGCACTTTGGGAGGTGGAGGCCAGTGGATCACTTGAGGTCAGGAGTTCAACACCAGCCTGGCCAACATGGTGAAACTCTGTCTCTACTAAAATACAACAATTAGTCAAGCATGGTGGTGGGCGTCTGTAATCCCAGCTATTAAGGAGGCTGAGGAAGGAGAATTGCTTGAACCCAGGAGACAGAGGTTGCAGTGAGCCAAGATCACACCACTCACCACTGTATTCCATCCTGGGTAGCAGAGTGAGACTCTGTCTCAAGGAAAAAAAAAAAAAAAAGATGCTTAGAGGTAGGCATTCCAGAGTTAGAGCAGTTGCTCCAGGTTATAGGACGTCATAAAAGACACAGGCTTCTCTGTTTGCCTGCTCCACTATCCTTAGTGTGAGGCAAGATAGTGACTGTATATCCCAAGTGGAGTCTGCTTTCTTAGCAAGAACAGAGGGAAAAGAAGAGGGACAAAGGGCCGAAAGAACAAGCACACCAGGCATGTACCTCTGCAAGCCTAACCCTGAAAATTCCTTTATTCTTCCATTGGCCAGAACTGGGTCATATAGTCACCCCTAAGTACAGATTATCCCAACCTGCACTCTAGAAAGGTAAATATTTTAGCTACTACATATACTGCTGCCCCATACCAAATTGGGCTTTTCTTAGTATGCAAGTCAAGGAATGGATATTGCAGAGACAACTTGCAGGGTGTTCATGTTCACTTTTGCTTGTCTGGTTAGGTTAGGTTTTGATCACTTGCAATCAAAAAGTTTTGACTAATACAGTCCTCCTCATCTCCCTTCTGGGTTACTGCATTGGCTTCCCCACTAGCCTCTCTGCCACCAATTTCCACCTTGCTCGGAATGACTATACAAGTGCAACCAGCCTTCTTAAGGCATGTCTCTGAGCCCGGCTACTCCATTACCTAATATGGAGGTCAGCAAATGTTTTCTGTAAATGGCCAGACAGTAAATATTTTAGGCTTCTATTTTTCTTTATTTCTTTTTTCTTTGTACTTTTTTAGAGACACGGTCTCACTCTGTCAACCAGGCTGAAGTGTGCAGTGGCACGATCATGGCTCACTGTATCCTTGAACTCCTGGGCTCAAGTGATTCTCCCACCTCAGCTTCTTGAGTAGTTAGGACTACTGGTGTAAGCCATCATGCCTGGCTTGCTTTTTTTTTTTTTTTTTTTTTTTTTTTTGTAGAGACAGGGTCTCACTATGCTGCCCAGGTTGGTCTCAAACTCCTGACCACAAGTGATCCACCTGCCTCGGCCTCCCAAAGTGTTGGGATTACAGGCGTGAGCCATGGAGCCCGGCCTCTCCTTGTCTTTTGATGGTTGATTGAATGGCATTAATTCCCATGGTTCATATACACTGCTTAGATTAATTACCTCTGGGTCCAGTCAGAGAAACAGAGACAGAGTCTATGCCATACTGTCAAATAGAAGGAATTTTATACAGGAGGGTAGTTACAAATGGGTTGGAAGTGAAACAGGGAATGAGGAAGCAACTCAGAAATTAGCAGCAGCAGGAAGCCTCTACCATCCCGAGGGCTGGAGAATCAGCGGAGGAGGTAGTGGTAACAGAGCCCATGAGCTGGGATCACTCAATGGGAACTGAAACCACTAAGGGAAGGACCACCCTGTGGAAGCAAGATAAGGAGGAAGAGACTCTGGTGAGATCAGAAAGATACAGTCAGTGTTGAAGATGCTGGCTGAAGCAGAAATCCTCCAATATCCGTCCCATTAACCAAAAGTAACCAGGTGAGAGAACTTTAGAAATATAACTTGAGGGCCTGGCGTGGTGACTCACGCCTGTAATCCCAGCACTTTGGGAGGCCAAGGCGGGTGGATCGCCTGAGGTCAGGAGATCAAGACCAGCCTGACGAACATGGTAGAACCCCATCTCTACTAAAAATACAAAAATTAGCCGGACACGGTGGCAGGCACCTGTAGTTCCAGCTACTTGGGAGGTTGAGGCAGGAGAATCACTTGAACCTGGGAGGCGGAGGTTGCAGTGAGCCAAGATGGCACCACTACGCTCCAGCCTGGGCAACAGGGTGAGACTCCATCTCAAAAAAAAAGAAGAAAGAAGGAAAGAAATAAGGCCAGGAGCAGTATCGCATGCCTATAATTCCAGTACTTTGGGAGGCCAAGCTGGGTGAATCACCTGAGGTCAGGAGATCGAGACCAGCCTGACCAACATAGTGAAACCCCATCTCTACTAAAAATACAAATTACCTGGGCATGGTGGTACATGCCTATAATCCCAGCTACTTGGGACA
Source organism: Rhinopithecus bieti (assembly GCF_001698545.2). Taxonomy (NCBI): domain Eukaryota; kingdom Metazoa; phylum Chordata; class Mammalia; order Primates; family Cercopithecidae; genus Rhinopithecus; species Rhinopithecus bieti. The sequence goes on along the minus strand of NW_016807423.1, from coordinate 1,124,955 downwards.
CTGAGGCAGGAAAATCGCTTGAACCAGGGAGGCAGAGGTTGCAGTGAGCGAAGATTGTACCATTGGACTCCAGCCTAGGCAATAAGAGTGAAACTCCGTATCAAAAAACAAACAAACAAACAAACAAACAAACAAAAATGAAAGAAATATAACTTGTGGCCGGGCACGGTGGCTCATGCCTGTAATCCCAGAACTTTGGGAGGCCAAGGCAGGAGGATCGTGAGATCAGGAGTTTGTGACCAGCCTGACCAACATGTCAAAAATCCATCTCTACTAAAAATAAAAAAATTAGCCAGATGTCGGGTCGCACACCTGTAATCCCAGCTACTCAGGAGGCTGAGGCAAGAGACTCGCTTGAACCTGGGTGGTGGAGGTTACAGTGAGCCAAGATCGCGCCACTGCACTCCAGCCTGGGTGACAGAGTGAGACTCCA
>NW_016807423.1:1107133-1124357 GCF_001698545.2 Rhinopithecus bieti | reverse complement strand
GGACAAGAAATGGTTGTGAGACAAGCATAATTAATAATGACTGAAGTTTTCAAAGATGTTCCCAAGTCTATCAGGATTTTTAAAAATCTAACCTCAAAATTATAAAACTTTAAAAACAGAAATAGAAGTGTCAGGGCCATGTGAGTTTTCTTATCTTATTATCCATTGATGGCTAAAATAGAAGCAGCATTTTAATTTGTTTCATTTTTACACCATGGTTTTGTGTTTTTCTGGAAATTCTTTTTTAAAAATTATTTTTTTGTTTTTTAGAGACAGGGTCTACCTCTGTTGCCCAGGCTCGAGTGCAGTAACATGATCATAAATCACTGCAGCCTCAAACTCCTGGGGTTAAGGGATTCTCCTGCTTCAACCTCCCAAGTAGCTAGGACTATAGGTATGTGCCACCACACCTGGCTAAATTTTAAATTTTTTGTAGAGACAGGATTTCACTATGTTGCCCAGGCTGGTCTATGAACTCCTGGCCTCAATTGTTCCTCCTGCCTAGGCCTCCCAAAGTGCTGTGATTACAGGCATGAGCCACTGCGCCAGCTAGGTAATTCTAATAGCCATTCTTTTTGTCTTGTTAGAAGCTACTGTCTTTGTTGCCATATCAATAAAATCTTTCATCTTCATAAGCATACTATCATTTAATTGGCATTTGTTCCATGTTAACTATTTAAAACATTTAAAAAGGGTTTTTTGCTTTTATTATTTTTCACTGACATAATAATTACATATATTTACTGGTTACAGTGTGATATTTCAATACATGTATACAACGTGTAATGATCAAATCAGTATAATTGACATATCCATCACCTCAAACATTTGTCATTTCTTTGTGTTGGGAACATTCAAAATCTGCTCTTCTAGCTATTTGAAAATACACAATAAATTGTTGGTAATTATAGTCTTCCCATAGTGCTATTAGATACTTGTTCCTCCTATCCAACTGGAAGTTTGCATCGTTTAACCACCCTCTGATTATTCCCGCATGCCCATCCTTCCCAGCCTCTAGTAACCACTTTTTTTCCCTCTATTTTTTTAAATTCAACTTTTTTTTTTTTTTTTTTTTGAGACGGAGTCTCGCTCTGTCGCCCAGGCTGGAGTGCAGTGGCCGGATCTCAGCTCACTGCAAGCTCCGCCTCCCGGGTTTACGCCATTCTCCTGCCTCAGCCTCCAGAGCAGCTGGGACTACAGGCGCCCGCCACCTCGCCCGGCTAGTTTTTTGTATTTTTTAGTAGAGACGGGGTTTCACCATGTTAGCCAGGTTGGTCTCGATCTCCTGACCTCGTGATCCGCCCGTCTCGGCCTCCCAAAGTGCTGGGATTACAGGCTTGAGCCACAGCACCCAGCCCCGAATTCAACTTTTTAAGCTTCCACATTGAGTGAGAACATGCAGTATTTGTCTTTCTGTGTCTGTCAATTTCACTTAACTTACAGTCCTTCAAACTTTTTCATGTTTTCACAAATTATAGGATTTTGTTTTTTTATGGATGAATAGTATTCCATTATGTGTGTGAGGGAAATTAAGTGTATGTGTATATATATGTGTGTGTGTGTATATATATTCCATTGTGGGGGAGTGTGTGTGTGTATATACATATATATATAGAAAGAGTATTCCATTGTGTGTATATATATTCCATTGTGTGTGTACGTGTGTGTGTATATACACACATAGTATTCCATTGTGTGTGTCTATATATATTCCATTGTGTGTGTGTGTATATATATATATATTGCATTGTGTGTATTATATATGTGTGTACATATATATGTACATACACACATATGTATATATATGTGTGCATATGTGTATATATACACACAGTGGAGTATATACACACACACAATGGAGTATATATATACACACATAAAGAAAATGTGATATCTATCTATATATCTGTATGTAAATATCTGTATATAACATACATATACACAGGCTGTTGTGAATAGTGCTGCAATAAACATGGGAGTGCAGATAATGTAATTTCCTTTGGATATATGCTCAGTAGTGCAATTGCTGGCTTATCAGACAGCTCTGTTTTTCTTTTTCTTTTTTTTTTTGAGACGGAGTCTCACTCTGTCGCCAGGCTGTAGTGCAGTGGTGCAATCTTGGCTCACTGCAACCTCTGTCTCCCAGGTTTAAGCGATTCTCCTGTCTCAGCCTCCCGAGTAGCCAGGATTACAGGTACATGCCACCATGCCCAGCTAATATGTTTTTTTGTATTTTTAGGAGAGATGGGATTTCACCATGTTGGCCAGGATGGTCTCAATCTCATGACCTCATAATCCACCCGCCTTGGCCTCCCAAAGTGCTGGGATTACAGGCATGAGCCACCGTGCCCGGCCCTGTTTTTCATTTTTTGAGGAACCTCCATACTGTTTTTCATAATGGCTATACTAATTTACATTCCCCTTTCTCCACATCTTCTCCAGTATTTGTATGTAGAGTTCCCCTTTCTCCACATCTTCTCCAGCATTTGTTATTTTTTTGTCTTTCTGATAGTAGCCATTCTAACTGGAGTGAGATGTTATCTCATTGTGGTTTTGATTTGAATTTCCCTGATGGTTAATGGTGTTAAGCATTCTTTTATATACCTATTGGCCATTTCTACGTCTCCTTTGAGAGATGTCTATTCAACTCATTTGCCCATTTTAAAAAATTGGATTATTTGGGGTTTTTTGCTGTTGAATTGTTTGAGTTCCTTGTATACTCTTGGTATTAATTCTTTGCCAGATTAATCGTTTGAAAATATTTCCTCCCATTCTACTGGTTGTCTCTTCACTCTGTTGATAGTTTCCTTTGCTGTGGAGAAGATTTTAGTTTGATATAATAATAATCCCTTTTGTCTATTTTTGCTTTTATCTTTTTTGAGACGAAGTTTCGCTCTTATTGCCTGGGTTGGAGTGCAATGGCGCGACCTCGGCTCACTGCAACCTCTGCCTCCCAGGTTCAAGCAGTTCTCCTGCCTCAGCCACCCGAGTAGCTGGGATTACAGGTGCCCACCACCATGCCTGGCTAATTTTTTGTATTTTTAGTAGAGATGGGGTTTCACCATGTTGGCCAGGCTGGTCTCGAACTCCTGACCTCAAGTAATCCACCTGCCTCAGCCTCCCAAAGTGCTGGGATTACAGGCATAAGCCACACAGGTCCAGCTATTTTTGTGTTTGTTGCTTGTGTTTGTGAGGTATTATCCATAAAATCTTTGCCCAGTCCCATGTTCTGGAGTGTTTATTTTACATTTTCTTTTGGTAGTTTCATAGTTTCAGGTCTTACATTTAAGTCTTTAATTCATTTTGAGTTGATTTTTGTATATTGTGAGAGATAAAGGTCTGGTTTCATTCTACAGCATATGGATATCCAGTTTTCCTAGTACATGTATTGAAGAGTTTACTTCCTCCAATGAATGTTCTTGGTGCCTTAGTAAAAAATCAGTTGGCTGTAAATATATGGATTTATTTCTGCATTCTCTATTCCATTCTGTAGGTGTACGTATCCATTTTTATGTCAGTACTATGCTGTTTTAGTTACTATAGCTTTGTAATATATTTTGAAGTCAGGTAGTGTGATGCCCCCCATTTTGTTCTTTTTGCTCAGGATTGCTTTGGCTATTAGGAGTCTTCTGTAGTTCCATATTAATTTTAGGATTTTTTTTCTGTGAAACATTCCGAGAAGAATGTCACTGGTATTTTGACAGGGATTGCATTGAATCTGTAGATCGCTTTTGGTAGTATGATCATTTTCACATTATTGGTAGTATGATCATTTTTACATTACTGGTTCTTCCAATCCATGAACATCAGATGTGAGATGTCTTTCCTTTTTTTGTGTGTCCTCTGCAGCTTCTTTCTTTTCTTTTCTTTTTTCTCTTTTCTTTTCTTTTCTGTCTCCCCTCCCCTCTCCTCTTCTCTTCTTTTATTTTTTTAAGACAGAGTCTTGCTCTGTTGCCCAGGATGGAGTGTAGTGGTGCAATCACGGCTCACTGCAGTCTCTGCCTCCCGGGTTCAAGCAATTCTTGTGCCTCAGCCTCCAAGTAGCTGAGACTACAGGCATGTGCCACCACACCTGGCTAACTTTTGTATCTTTAGTAGAGACAAGATTTCACCATGTTGGCCAGGCTGGTCTTGAATTCCTGACCTCAAGTTATCTGCCCGCCTTGGCCACCCAAAGTCCTAGGATTACAAGCATGAACCACTGCACCCAGCCTCCTCTTCAATTTCTTTCATCAGTGTCCTATGGTTTTCCTTGTAGAGATCTTTCACTTCTCTGGTTAAACTTATTCCTAGGTATGTTACTTTTTTGTAGCTACGTTAAATGAGATTGCTTTTTAAATTTCTGTTTGTTGTTTGTGTATAGAAATGCTACTAATTTTTTGTAGGATGATTTTGTATTCTGCAATGTTACTGAACTTGTTTATGAGTTTTAGGAGTATTTTGGTGGAGCTTTTATGGTTTTCCACATATAAGATCATGTCATTTGCAAACTGGAACAATTTGACTTCTTCCTTTCCAGTTTAGAGATCCTTTATTTCTTTTCTTGACTAATTTCTCTGGCTAGGACCCATTTTAACTTTTGACTTTTTTTTTTTTTTTGAGATGGAGTCTCGCTCTGTCACCAGGCTGGAGTGCAGTGGCGCAATCTCGGCTCACTGCAAGCTCTGCCTCCTGGATTCAAGCAATTCTTCTGCCTCAGCCTCCCAAGTAGCTGGGACTACAGGCGCCTGCCACCACGCCTGGCTATTTTTTGTATTTTTAGTAGAGACGGGGTTTCACCATATTAGCCAGGCTGGTCTCGATCTCCTGACCTCGTGATCCACCTGCCTTGGCCTCCCAAAGTGCCGGGATTACAGGCATGAGCCACCGCACCTGGCCCAACTTTTGACTTTTTATTCTAATTTGGAACAATTACATTTTAAGCCTGTTGTATAGCTAAATCTTGATATTTCTTTTCATTAGGTCAATTGTTTCTCCCCATATCAACCTTTTTTTTTTTTTTTTTAGGATTTTAAAATATTTTTTGCTGGAATACACACTTGTAATGAATTTTTTTTTTCAAGAAGAGTATATGGAAGTTGAAATTTCCGAACGATTACATATCCAAAAGTGTAACTGATAAGAAGTTTGATGTTTGGGCTTGTTTTCAAAGGAAAATAAATAATTATAACGGGGAAGGAATTGGTTAACAAAATTTCCCCCACCCAAATACCAAAATAAGGAGTCTTAGGGCACTAAATCTCCTAGGGAGAGTCTTCCATTTATTCTCAGGATATATTTAGAAGTAACAGGGGAGTATGTGGCTGTCTATGGATAGAGAGAAGGATATCAAGTAGTGCAGCTGTTCCATAGACAGTGCTCCAATTTATTATTTTGATCTTTGTTTCCCTTCTCAGATGTTCTCTGTTCCTGCTAACTTCAATTTAGAAATTCTCTCTCCCAGGAAGTCTATTTCCACTTCCATTTTAGCCTTTTCTGTGCATAATCTGGACCAGGGTCCCTAACCCCTGGGCCACCTGGTACCAGTCTGTGGTCCATTAGGAACCCAGGCTGCACAGCAAAAGGTGAGTGGCAGGCACATGAGCATTACTGTCTGAACTCCACCTCCTGTTAGATTAGCAGCATTAGATTCTCATAGGAGCACGAACCCTATTGTGAACTGGGTATGCAACAGATCTATGTTGTGCCCGCCTTGTGAGAATCTAACTAATGCCTGGTGATCTGAGGTGGAACAGTTTTATCCCGAAACTACCCCATCCCCAGAAAATTTTCTTCTACGAAACCAGTCCCTGGTACCAAAAGGTTGGGGACTGCTGTTCTGGACTGTGGCTTTTTCAGCTCTAGTTTATTCATCAATATGATCCTATCTCTTTAAAAAAAAGTGTCTTTTTTTTTCTTTAATAACTGCATGGTATTAGATATTGTATTTGTATGCTTTTAGTCTTTTAGGAATTTATCACAGACTGGATTTATTTTATTTATTTTTGGTACAAATTCCATGGGACTTTTGGAAGGGGTGTTGTACAAACACGTGGTCAGCTTTGTACATTAAACAAAGTCTCTTGACTTACATTTCTTAGAAACCAGTGCTAGATGAAGCATAGATTGGAGAAGACAAAAGTAGGAATGGGGAATCCAATGATTTTAGTTGGATTGAGTTCCAGGCTGTCTAAACAAAAATATTATAATAAAAATAATTTTTTTTTTTGAGATGGAGTCTCGCTCTGTCACCCAGCCTGGAGTGCAGTGGCGCGATCTCAGCTCACTGCAAGCTCCGCCTCCCGGGTTCAGCCATTCTCCTGCCTCAGCCTCCCGAGTAGCTGGGACTACAGGCGCCCGCCACCTCGCCCGGCTAGTTTTTGTATTTTTTGGTAGAGACGGGGTTTCACCGTGTTAGCCAGGATGATTTCGATCTCCTGACCTCGTGATCCGCCCGTCTCGGTCTCCCAAAGTGCTAGGATTACAGGCTTGAGCCACTGTGCCCAGCCAATAAAAATAATTTTTAAAACTACATGAGTGTGGTGGCTCAAGCCTGTGATTCCAGCTCCTCAGGAGGCTGAGGTAGAGGATCTCTTGAGCCCAGGAGTTCCAGGATACAGTGATTTATGCCCATGCCACTGTACTCCAGCATGACAGAGTGAGACTTCATCTTTAAAAAAATTTTTTGGACGGATACAGTGGCTCACGCCTGTAATCCTAACACTTTGGGAGGCCGAGGTGGGCAGATCATGAGGTCAGGAGTTCGCGACCAGCCTGACCAGTATGGTGAAACCCTGTCTCTACCAAAAATACAAAAATTAGCTGAGCATGGTGGCAGGCGCCTGTACTACTCGCAGCTACTCAGGAGGCTGAGGCATGAGGATCGCTTGAGGTGGAGGTTGCAGTGAGCCAAGATTGTGCCACTGCACTCCAGCCTGGGTGACAGAGTGAGACTCTGTCTCAAAAAATAATAATAATAAATAAATAAATAACTTTTTGTTTTGTTTTGTTTTGAGACAGAGCCTCACTTTGTCACCCAGGCTGCAGTGTAGAGGCACGATCTCTGTTCACTTCAACCTCCACCACTCAGGTTCAAGTGATCCTTGTGCCTCAGCCTCCTGAGTAGCAGGGATTACAGGCGTCCACCGCCACGCCCGGCTAATTTTTGTATTTTTTGTACAGACACCGAGTTTGCCAGGCTGGTCTGAAACTCCTGACCTCAGGTGATCTGCCTGCCTCGGCCTCCCAAAGTGCTGGGATTACAGGCATGAGCGACTGTGCCTGGCCTAAACAAAATTTTTTAAAGGCACAGCATGGTGGCTCATGCCTGTTACCTCAGCACTTTGGGAGGCTGAGGTGGGTAAATTGCTTGAGGCCAGGAGTTTGAGACCAGCCTGGGCAACACAGTGAGACCCTCATCTCTACAAAACAAATTTTTAAAAAAATTATCAGTAAATTAAAAAAAAGTTGTGACCATCTAGCTTCTCTAGCAAAAGAGGTATCAGAATCATTGTAGTCAATGATTACAATAGAAGTTTGGCTACTCGTGGCCAGGCATGGTGGCTCACGCCTGTAATCCCATCACTTTGGGAGGCCAAGGTGGGCAGATCACTTGAGGTCAGGAGTTGGATACCAGCCTGGCCAACATGGTGAAACCCTATCTCTACTAAAAATACAAAAAATAGCTAGGCACGGTGGTGCACATCTGTAATCCCAGCTACTCAGGAGGCTGAGGCACAAAAATTGCTTGAACCTGGAATGCGGAGGTTAGTAAGCCGAGATGGCGCCACTGCTCTCCAGCCTGGGTGACAAAGTGAGATTGTCTCAAAAAAAAAAAAAAAAAAATTGGCTACTTGTTACACATACCCAAAATAACTGACTTCAACAAGATAGGAGTGTATTTCTCTCTCACATATAGTACAGAAGGCAAGTGTGGTAGTTCTGCTCTGTCAGTTCATCTAGGAGCTTTCTTTATTGTTGCACTGTCATTCCTCGGATGTTTTTTCCCATCCCTGTGGTCCAAGATAGATTTCTGCCATGATACTTTCTAAGAAACAGGATGAAAGAATAGACAAAAGAAGAAAGGGAAGATGTGTTTCTTCTCTTTAAGAGCAAAATTCAGAAGCTGCGCTCATCACTTATGCTCACATGTCACTGGCCACAGCTTAGTCACATGACTAAGTCACAAAGGTAAAGAAATTTGTCTTTATTCTCAGTGGCCATGTGTCCAACAATAAGAAGAAGGGGAGAATAGATACTGGGGGACAACTATCTGTTTTTGTCATTATTTCTGTAATAATACAGACATCATTGAAGCTGATTTTTTTTTTTTTTTTTGAGACGGAGTCTTGCTCTGTTGCCCAGGCTGGAGTATAGTGGCACCATCTCGGCTCACTGCAACCTCCGCCTCCTGGGTTTAAGCGATTCTCCTGCCTCAGCCTCCTGAGTAGTTGGGATTACAGGTGCCTGCCACCATGCCCAGCTAGTTTTTGTATTTTTAGTAGACATGGGGTTTCACTATGTTGGCCAGGCTGACCTCAGGTGATCTGCCCACCTCCGCCTCCCAAAGTGCTGGGATTACAGGCGTGAGCCTCTGTGCCCAGCCCAAAGCTGACTCTTCGAAGAGTAATGTGGGCCCTTTTGAACTACCTACAGAGTCTTAGAAGAGCAGAGCGTGTTAGAATCACTGAAAGCAGCCTTCTCCAGGAGGGTATATGTATATTTCCCAGCCCCCTAGAAACACTGAGGGTAATCTCCATCAAGAGGATTAGCAAGTAATCATTGCCTAAGGAAAGGGAGCATAATTATCCCTTTTTTTTTTGAGACGAAGTCTTACTCTGTGGCCAGGCTGGAGTGCAATGGTGTGATCTTGGCTTACTGCAACCTCTGCCTCCTGGGTTTAAGTGATTCTCCTGCTTCAGCCTACCGAGTAGTTGGGATTACAAGTGCCTACCACCACGCTCGGCTAATTTTTGTGTTTTTAGTAGAGAGAGAGTTTTGCCATGTTGGCCAGGATAGTCTCAATCTCCTGACATCGTGATCCACCCGCCTGTGCCTCCCAAAGTGCTGGGATTACAGGCGTGAGCCACCGTACGCGGCCTCCGCTTCTATATTGAGTGTTTAACAGGAAGAGTGGGAGGTCCTTAATAAGTGGGCTTCTTGGGAGAACCTGTGCTGGGGCTACTTGTTTTCCTGGGAGATGACTGTGCTATGCGTCGGACATGAAAAAGTGGAGGACTAAGCTTCAATTATGGGAACTCTGGTCTGGGCATCCTTGACTGAGCTTAGTACTGAGGGAAATTGTCCTCCTTCAAAAAAATCTCTGTTGGATTGGAAGGACCTTTCTTGAAAGCAATGTTATATGGTTTGTATTAGTCTGCTCGGGCTACCATAACAAAATAACACAGATTAGGTGGCTTAAACAACAGAAATTTATTTATTTTTCACAGTTCTAGAGGCCAGACATCCAAAATCAAGGTTCTAGCCAATTTGGATTCTGGTGGGGGCCCTCTTCCTGGCCTGTAGACAGCTGTCTTCTCACTATGTTCTCACATGGCCCTCCTCAGTGCATGTGCCTCAGGAGAGAGACAGCTCTGGTGTCTGCTTATAGGGACATTAATCCTATAGGATTAGGGACCTACCCTTAAGACCTTGTTTAAGCTTAATTACTTCCTTAGAAGTCTCGTCTCCAAATACAGCCACACTAGGTGTTAGGACTTTAACGTAAAAATTTAGGGGAGACACAAACATTCAGTCCATAACATGGTCCCAGGGAACAAAGATGTCAATGTGAGAGGTGACAATGTGCTAGCAGCCCTCACTCTCAGCGCCTCCTCGGCCTCGGCGTCCACTCGAGGGGCGCTTGAGGAATCCTTCAGCCCGCCACGGCACCGTGGGACCCCCTCTCTGGGCTGGCTGAGGCCGTAGCCTCCTCCCTCTGCTTGCGGTGAGGTGTGGAGGGAGAGGCGCAGGCGGGAACCGGGGCTGCACTCGCGGACCAGTGTTGAGTTCCGGTGGGTGCCGGCGCGGGCTCGGTGGGCCCCACACACGGAGAGGCCAGCAGGCGCTGCTGGCCCAGGGCAGTGAGGGGCTTAGCACCCGGGCCAACAGCTGCGGAGGTTGTGCCAGGTCCCCCAGCAGTGCTGGCCCACTGGTGCTGCTCTCAAATCATTAGCTGCCTCCCCGCGAGGCAGGGCTCGGGACCTGCAGCCCGCCATGTCTGAGCTCCCCACGTTCTGCGGTGGGCTCCCTGACGGTCCTCCCTGACGGGCCTCTCCTCCATGCCTGAGCCTCCCCCACGGGGCCCGGTCCCATGGACAGCCCGAGGGCTGAGGAGTGCAGGAGTGGCTTGGGACTGGCGGGCAGCTTCACCTGCATCCCCGATGCAGGATCCATTGGGTGAAGCCAGCTGGGCTCCTGAACCCCATGTGGACTTGGAGAACTTTTATATCTAGCAGGAGGATTGTATGTGCACCAATCAGCACTCTGTCTAGCTAACCTAGTGGGGACTTGTAGAACTTTTCCTTCTAGCACTCTGNCAGCCCGCCATGTCTGAGCTCCCCACGTTCTGCGGTGGGCTCCCTGACGGTCCTCCCTGACGGGCCTCTCCTCCATGCCTGAGCCTCCCCCACGGGGGCCCGGTCCCATGGACAGCCCGAGGGCTGAGGAGTGCAGGAGTGGCTTGGGACTGGCGGGCAGCTTCACCTGCATCCCCGATGCAGGATCCATTGGGTGAAGCCAGCTGGGCTCCTGAACCCCATGTGGACTTGGAGAACTTTTATATCTAGCAGGAGGATTGTATGTGCACCAATCAGCACTCTGTCTAGCTAACCTAGTGGGGACTTGTAGAACTTTTCCTTCTAGCACTCTGTGTCTAGCTCAAGGATTGTAAATGCACCAATCAGGACTCTGTGTCTAGCTCAGGGTTTGTAAATACACCAATCAGCACTCTGTGTCTAGCTCAAGGTTTCTCAATACACCAACTGGTACTCTGTATCTAGCTAACCTAGTGGAGACTTGGAGGACTAGCACTCTGTGACTCTGTCTAGCGCTAGGATTGTAAAGCACCAATCAGCACTCTGTGTCTAGCTGAGGGTTTGTAAATACACCAATCACTACTCTGTGTCTAGCTCAAGGTTTGTAAATACATCAATTGGTACTCTGTATCTAGCTAACACTGTATCTAGCTAACTAGCACTCTGGGACTCTGTCTAGCTCAAGGATTGTAAACTCACCAATCAGCACTCTGTCAAAATGGACCAATCAGCTCTCTGTAAAATAGACCAATCAGCAGGATGTGGGTGGGGTCAGATAAAGGAATAAAAGCAGGCTGCCCCAGTCTGCAGTGGCAACCGGCTGGGGTAGTCTTTCACACGTTGGAAGACTTGTTTTTTTGCTTTTTGCAGTAAATCTTGCTGCTGTTCACTGTTTGGGTCCATGCTGCCTTTATGAGCTGTAACACTCACTGGGAAGGTCTGCAGCTTCACTCCTGAAGCCAGCAAGACCATGAACCCACTGGGAAGAACGAACAACTCCAGATGTGTTGCCTTTAAGAGCTGTAACACTCACCATGAAGGTCTGCAGCTTCACTCCTGACAGTGAGACCATGAACCCACCAGAAGGAAGAAGCTCCAGACACATCTGAATGTCTGAAGGAGTAAACTCCGGACCCACTATCTTGAAGAACTGTAACACTCACGGTGAGGGTCCACGGCTTCATTCTTGAAGTCAGTGAGACCAAGAACCCACCAATTCCAGATACAAATGGACTGATCTAATTTTAGCTGAATGTGACTATGGAAGTTGGACTGATCTTCCTGAAGTGATTTCAAAGATAGCCGCATGTTCTTCCCCCTCTGAATGTTTTCTGCAATGACTTGCTTTGTGACTTATAACTTGCTTTGGCAATGACACAGTTGCTAATGTGGTATCAACAGAGACTTGAAAAGTGCCTTCACATTGTGGCTTGCTGTCTCTTCCTCCTCATGGGACCCCTACCACTGCTGTCATGTGAAGAAGTCCAAGTAAGCCTGACGGATGGTGAGAGATATATGGGTTAGTCATTCCCACGGCCATAGTCGATGGCCTGCCAATTGCTATATGTGTGACAGAAGCCATTCTAGATGACTTAGCCACCAGCCAGCCGGTCCTCAGCTGACTGCAGATGCATGAGCAAGTCCAGCAGTGATTACATAAACTGGACCAGACCATAAGAACAGCCCAGTTTGCTCACAACATTGTCAGCTAAATAAATGGTTGTTGTTTTAAGCCACAAGTTTTGAGATAGTTTGTTATATAACAATAGATAACTGCTATACTTAACCTAGTTTTTTTTTTTTTTTTTTGAGACAGGGTCGCATTCTGTCACCCAGGCTGGAGTGCAGTCGTATGACCTTGGCTGACTATAACCTCCATCTCCCATGCTCAAATGATCCTCCCACTTCGGCCTCCTGAATAGCTGGGACTATGGGTGTGTGCCACCATGCCCAGCTAGATTTTGTATTTTTTGTAGAGATGGGGTTTTGCCATGTCACCTAGACTGGTCTCAAAATCCTGGGCTCAAGTGATCCTCCCACCTTGGCCTCCTAAAGTTCTGGGATTACAGGTATGAGCCACGGTGCCCAGCCAATACTTACCTTTTAGAATATAAAACAATCTTGGAGTTCTTACATAATTAAGGAGGAGATACCAGGCTTCCTAATAATATGACATAAGGGGCCTAACTAGAATAAGGATAAGTAATGTGATCATATTTATATTCTAAGAGTATGGTATTGTTCATATCGGTTAAACATCTAACTATGGGCGGCCCTCAGTTCTGAGCACTACACTGGTGTAACCAGTAGCTTAATAGACATCTTCACTTGGATATCTCACTGGCACTTCAGAGCAAACACATCTAATATGGAAATGACCATAATCTTTCACACTTTTTTTCCCTCTTCTGTTCCCTGCCTCAGTTGTCCAAGCCAGAAACTTGGAAACCATTTTTAGGGCTTTTATTCTCTCTCTCTGCACCCTTGATGCAATTAACAGGTCCTGTGGTTTCTACTTTCTGGATCTCTCTAAAGTCCACCCACATTCGTCCCTCCCTGCTATCCTTGTCTCAGTACTAGTCACTATCACCTCTCTCTCAGCTAATTATAATATCCTACTAATTTGCACAGGATTTGCTAGTGGAGTGGATATGAAGTATGTGAGAAAGAGAGAACTCAAGGATCACTCCAAGGTTTTGGCCTGAGCAACTGAAAAAAAAAAAAAATTGACTTGTCACTTATTGAGCTGGTGAAGACAAGTATAAAAGTGGAGGTGGGGCCGGGTGTGGTGGCTTACACCTGTAATCCCAGCACTTTGGGAGGCTGAGGTGGGCAGATCACCTGAAGTCAGGAGTTCAAGACCAGCCTGGCCAACGTGGAGAAACCCCATCTCTACTAAAAATACAAAAATTAGGTGGGTGCAGTGGCATGCACCAGTAATCTTAGCTACTCAGCGGCTGAGGCAGGAGAATCACTTGAATCTGGGAGGTGGAGGTTGTGGTAAGTGGAGATTGAGCCACTGCACTTCCAGCCTGGACAACAGAGTAAGACTCCATCTCAAAAAAAAAAAAAAAAAAAGTGGATGTGGGCCACATTGTGTCACATTGCCGTTTCTGGTTGATGGGAGGCTGAGAAAGTTTCTGGCTATATTACTTTTGTATTACCATGTAATACAAATATATAATTATCACAACTGAGAAGCTTAACATAACATGCATTTATTATCTCACAGTTTCTGTCTAGATATATCTTAGCTTGGTTCTTTGCTTTAGGGATTCATCAGGCTTCCACCAAGTTGTGTGGGCTGTGTTCCCATCTGGGTGCTCAACTGGAGAAGGGCCTGTTTCCAAGCTCAGTCTCATTGTTAGGAGAATTCGTTTCCTCCTGCTTGTAGGATTGGACCTACAGAGTGTTTTGTTTTGTTTTGGTGCTGTTGGGCCAGAGGCTGTCCTAGAGGTTGCCTGGAGTTTCCTGCCACATGGTCCTCTCCATAGGCAGTTCAGAGAATGACAGCTTGCTTTGTCAAGGCCATTAGGAGTGCAAGAGTGAGTCTTCTAGCAAGACAGAATCTTATATAATGTAACATAATCAAGGAAATGATATCACATTACTTTTTTTTGTATTCTATTGGTTGGAAACAAGTCTCAGGCCTCATCTACATTCATGGGAAGGGATTACATAAAGGTGTAAAATACTGGGAGACAGGTAGAGCAGGAGGACTAGCTTAGAGTCTGTCTGCCCAATAACTCTTGCAGTCCCAATATGGAAGGTGAGAAAGTAGAATGGGTTCTGGTCTTTAAGTTACCAAGACTGAGTCAGTGGATTCTCCTGTCAGAGACTATTGATCTGTAATGGTGATGCAACTATGAAGAGAAGGTTAGAATTATTTTGCAGGGGTGCACAGTAGCAGCACAGCTCATTGCCTGGTGGTTGTGATAGCAGTGTCCTGAGATTGTCCCTGAGGTGCAGTCTGTGGGGGCTCCTTGTTTCCTGCCAGTTTCATAGGCCTTTTTTTCCTATCTCTGTTCAGCTCTGTGATCCATTCTATGTAGCCTTCTAAGAAATTACCCCTTAGGTTTAGGATAGCCAGAGTTGTTTCTGTTATTTGTAACTAAGGATGTGACAGACCCTGTACATGTACCTAGAATAATTATAAATAGTTGTCACAGCATGGATTAATAGGAGGAGGGGGAGGTAGAGGCCAGATTTGGATGGCCTTGCCAGCCATAGTAAGTTTACACTTTATCTTGAGATTCATTTAACTGTTTTTTTTTTTTTTTTTTTTTTTTTTTTTGAGATGGAGTCTCGCTCTGTCGCCCAGGTTAGAGTTCAGTGGTACGATCTCGACTCACTGCAAGCTCTGCCTCCCAGGTTCACACCCATTCTCCTGCCTCAGTCTCCTGAGTAGCTGGGACTACAGGTGCCTGCCATCACGCCAGTCTAATTTTTTGTGTTTTTAGTAGAGACAGGGTTTCACCATGTTAGCCAGGATGGTCTTGATCTCCTGATCTCGTTATCCACCTGCCTTGGCCTCCCAAAGTGTTGGGAGTACAGTTGTGAGCCAACGTGCCCTGCCTCATTTAACTGCTTTTTTCTTTTTCTTTCTTTCTTTTTTTTTTGAGATGCAGTCTTGCTCTGTCGCCCAGGCTGGAGTGCAGTGGCGCAATCTCGGCTGACTGCAAGTTCTGCCTCCCGGGTTCATGAGTTCTCAGCCTCCTGAGTAGCTGGGACTACAGGTGCCCGCCACCAGGCCCGGCTAATTTTTTTTGTAGTTTTAGTAGAGACGGGGTTTCACTGTGTTAGCCAGGATGGTCTTGATCTCCTGACCTCATGACCTGCCCGCCTCCGCCTCCCAGAGTGCTGGTATTACAGGTGGCAGCCACTGTGCCCAGCCCATTTAACTGTTTAAAGCAAGCGAGTAACATATAGGAAGATTCTCGTGAGGGATTTTGAAGGATGAGTTTGAAGACAATGAGACTGGTATAAGTGAACCAGGTTTTCCCAGTCAAGTAGGTGAGGGAAGATGAGACTTGAGGTGGTGCCAATGCGGTGGAAAGAGGAGGCAGATTGGAGAGATAGTGAGGTTATAGAGGCAATAAGACTTGTTCATTTATTGGATGTGAGGAAAGGACAAGGAAGGAGTCCAGGATGATTTCCAGGTTTCTGGTTGAGGCAACTGGATGGGTGGTGAGGAACTGGGACAGGGAATAGAGGAGCAGGCTGGTGACAGGCTGTAGAGCACATTGGTTATGTGTGTCTTGCCCTTCTCCCAGAAGAAATCCATCACTTTTTCCACTTTTTTTTTTTTTTTGAGACAGAGTCTTGCACTGTCTCCCAGGCTGGAGTGCAGTGGTGTGATCTCGGCTCACTGCAAGCTCCCCCTCCCGGCTTCATGCCATTCTCCTGCCTTAGCCTCCCGAGTAGCTGGGACTACAGGCCTACCCACCACTACGCCCCGCTAATTTTTTTGTATTTTTAGTAGTGACGGGGTTTCACCATGTTAGCCAGGATGGTCTCCATCTCCTGACCTCGTGATTGGCCTGCCTCGGCCTCCCAAAGTGCTGGGATTACAGGCGTGAGCCACCACGCCCAGCCCCCACTTTTTCCACTTTTATAGGCGTTTCCACACTGTCTTTCTGTCTGGATCTGACAGACCTGGGTTTGAGTCCTGGCTCTGGACTTATAAGCTGTGTGATGTTGAGCATATTATGTAACTTGAGCCTATTTCCTCAACTGTAAAATGGAAATACAACTTCTTGTTTGTGTATATGTGAATTGAATGCATGGTGTGTGGTATCCAGTGGGCATTCCATAGTGTTGGCTATTTTTACTACTCAGAAAGGGGTTAGGGAAGAGGCCCAGGACAAATGGGTGAAGGCTTCAGGCAAGGCTTCTAGGTCAAAAGAGGAAAAACACAACATGTGGCAGACCAGCTGAAGCCAGAGGGAGGCCAGAGCTGAGCTACCACCACATGTTGCTGAGCAGATGAGTCACTGCAGGCAGCAGGTCAGGCTACCCAGGCCACAGCAGACTGGGCTGGGCTCTACACGATGACTTCATTGTATGCCTTTTTTTATCCTCTCCTTCTCCCAGAAGGAATCCATCACTTTTTCCACTTTTATAGGCGTTTCCACACTGTCTTACTGTCCGGAAAGAGCAAACACAGTGGAAAGGGACAGAAGAGCCAGAATTCCGTCTAGTTTGATCACTGATTTGCTGGGTGACCTGGTGCATTTCACTTCGCCTCAGTGTCTTCATCTGTAGTATGAGAATGCTTAGATTTGCCTCCTAAGTGTAATGTGAGAATTAGGTGAGGGTTGGCAGGCACTAAATAAAAAGGCACGCATTAGCCTTCTATTCATTAGTTGTGTTATTCTGTCTCCTTCCTGCTCCCGGCCCCTCTCTCCCTAGTTCCTTGAGGACACTGATCGACTCGAACTCATTTTTGGGTCCCCAGCACTGAGCCTGGCCCGGCAGTTTCATGAATGGATGAATGAAAGATTCAAAGGGAGTCCGCAGCCGCTGCCGGCGCGCCGAGAGCCCCGCCCCCTTCTGGTCCTCAGACTGCGCGCCAGGGCCACGGGCGGGTCCTTCGCGACCGTTCCCTGGCGCGTGCGCGGGAGGCGGCGCGCGGCCGGAGGTGGCGGGCGGACTCCCGGTGCGCGCGCGTGAGGGGCGGGGCCGGCCGGAGGCTGGCTGTAGGCAGGCGG
>NW_016807423.1:1088214-1107026 GCF_001698545.2 Rhinopithecus bieti | reverse complement strand
AGGCTCGAAGGCGCCGCTGGCTGGGGTCGGTGGCTTCGGGCGTCCGCCCGGCCATGGTGGCCGCGGGCGGTGGTTGGCGCGGCTGCGCTGCGGCCCGGGGCAGTGCGGGGCCGGGACAGTCGCGGCGCTGACGCCCGCGGGCCCCAGCTGCAGATATGAAGCGGAGCCGCTGCCGCGACCGACCGCAGCCGCCGCTGCCCGACCGCCGGGAGGATGGAGTTCAGCGGGCGGCGGAGCTGCCCCAGTCCTTGCCCCCTCGCCGGCGAGCGCCGCCCGGGAGGCAGCGACTGGAGGAGCGGACGGGCCCCGCGGGGCCCGAGGGCAAGGAGCAGGTAGGGCGGGTTGGGATCCGGGCGGGGGAACCTGAATGGAAGCCGTGGGGGAGGGGATCTCCGGCGGGAGGACCCGGGCTGGAGCTTTGGAGGGGTGGGGTCTGAATAGTTACGGGGGAGGAGTGGGAGGTCTGGGGAGGCCGAGAAATGGGGAGTGGAGAAATGGAAGTGGTGGCCTGGGGTTGAATTGGAAATGGGGGAGTAGAAGAATGAAAAATTGGTGGTGCAGGAGGTAGTAAGGGGTTCTGGATGGGGCGAAAAGACGCTGGAATGTGGGCTGAGTGTGTGAGCTGCAACGAGTAGGCTTACTAAAGAGGCGTTGAGTTATCCATAGGAGTAAATAGTGTAAGATGGGGAAAGTCAGTTTGATATAGTGCTATCCTGTTTCCTAGAGGTTGTCTTTAAAATTATAAAAACGGATGACACTCCCAAGCATTCTCTGATTTGGCTATCATTATACTTTTGTACCAGTGTGTTCACAATCATTGTTAAGGCTCTCTTTACCAACCATCTATTTCACAAGAAAACACTTGTGAAACACCTGCATGTGAGCAGTCTTAAGCCCAATTTTGTGAACAGAATTCGTAGATCTATGGTTTGCCTTCTAATTTTCCACTGAAAATACATTATTGGGAAAACACAGCAGCATACAAATATTCATGGAGTTTCTGAATGAACAGGATGTATTTATATAATTTGTTAGTCAAGAGTAGGTGTATTTATGAGTAGGGGATAAAGGTCAGTTTTATCAGGCAGGAGAAGCTGCCACTAATAGCGGTAGTAAGTTTAGTGAAACGATAATAAGTGATCCTTGGTCTTGTTGGATTTGCAGAAAAATGTCCTGTAGTAATGAACTCTAGTGACAGCTTTCCTTTTGTTCAGCTCTATTCGGAATCCTAGTGACTTCATCCTTGAATGTTTTAAGACTTCTTATAGGTCTTTTACCTCTTTTCTCTCAGATAATTAGCATTTTCCTTAGTCACTTTTTTTTTTTTTGAGACTAGTCACTATTTTTTTTTGAGACGAAGTCTTGCTTTGTGGCCCCGGCAAGAGTGCAGTGGCGCTATTTCGACTCACTGCAACCTCCACCTCCTGGATTCAGGCGATTCTCCTGCCTCAGCCTCCCGAGTAACTGGGATTACAGGTGCCCATCACCATGCCCAGCTAATTTTTTTTTGTATTTTTAGTAGAGACACGGTTTCACCATGTTGGCCAGGCTGGTCTCGAACTCCGACCTCAGGTAATCTGCCCACCTCAGCCTCCCAAAGAGCTGGGATTACAGGCATGAGCCACTGTGCCTGGCCCTTTAGACGCTTTAAAAATTATATACCATGCTAGGTAGCCCTTGGACTTTTCCCCTGTTTTGTTCTTCCACCTCTTATTCCCCACTGAGCCCTGAGGAGACTGCACCATTGACCATCTCTGCCCCTGCTTCTAGCTGCTGAGCATTGTCCTCTTGCTGTAATTTACTCCCCCGTGTGCCTAATACTTGTCTTTTACATTCTCTACAGTATCATCTAGTCAAAACTTGTAAAATGAACTTGAAGTCCAGATCCTTTCCTGTCTCAGTATACCTGTCCAGCTGACCTTACTGCATATTTCATGGAAGAGTTCAAGATTACTTGATTTTTCCCTCCTCTTTATTTTTTGATTTTTGTGTTTACTTATCTTTAGCTTCGGGCTCAGAGAAAGAAGTATTCATCCTCCTCTCTGAGGCTAATTTCTCTACTTATGTCCTTGATTTCATCCTCTTTTGTTTGCCTTAGACCTTTGTCATTCTGTTTGTTTTATATCACAAATAAAAACAAAACAACATAATTTCCCTGAATTGTGTGACCTACCCAAACTACTTTGTTATCTCTTCTTTGTTTCCCCAGCAACCTTCTTGATAAATGAGTTTGTATTCAGTGTCTTAGCTTCCTTACCTTGTATACATCCCTAATATGGTTTGGCTTCTTCACTTATACTTTCCCAAAACTGATGTCTTTAAGGTCACCAAAACCTTTTTTTGTGCGGGATTACTTTTTTATTGAGGTTTGACAAATCAAAGGTTCATTCAGTCCATGAAATATTACAGAATGGGTACCTGTATGATCACAACTCACATTAGGATGGAGAACATTCACAGTAGCCTGAAATGCTCCCTGTGCTTTCTCCTAGCACTACCCTTTTGCAGATGTAACCTCCCTCACCACCTCTGTCACTATAGATTTGTTTTGAACTAATACTTCATGTAAATGGAATCATAGTCTACTCTTTTGTGACCAGATTCTTTCATTCAGATCATGTCTTGAGACTCATCCATGTTGTTGCTTGTAGAAACAGTTCTTTTTCATTGCTGTGTGATTTTCTATTGTGTGAATGTATTGTGATGGTTACTAAAACTTACTTTTCTTTTTGTGACAGGATCTCACTCAGGCTGGAGTCTAGTAGTGCAGTCATAGCTCACAGCGTGAACTCCCGGGCTCAAGTGATCCTCTTCCCTCAGCCTCCCAAGTAGCTGGGACCACAGGCACATACCACCATGCCTGGTTAATTTTTTATTTTCTTTTATTTTGAGGCGAAGTCTTGCTCTTTCACCCAGGCTGGAGTGCAGTGGTGCATTCTCGACTTACTGCAACCTCTGCCTTCTGGGTTCAAGCAATTCTCCTGTCTCAGCCTCCCGAGTAGCTGGGATTATAGTCATGCACCACCATGCCTGGCTAATTTTGTATTTTTGGTGGAGATGGAGTTTTGCTCTGTTGGCCAGGCTAGTCACGAGCTCCTAACCTCAGATGATCTGCCCTCCCTGGCCTCCCAAAGTGCTGGGATTACAGGTCTGAGCTACCACAGCCTAATTATTTATTTTTTGTAGAGGTGGTATCTTACCATGTTGCTCAGGCTAGCCTGGAACTCCTGGTCTCAAGTGATTCTCCCATCTTGACCTGCCAAAGTGCTGGGATTACAGGGATGAGTGCCTGGCTTGTTTTTCAAATTAGAATGTAATTCATGGCTACTTGTGAAAAGTTTTCATTGTAAAATAGTTACAGAGATAAATATGTATAAGTCCTGGGAACCTTTAAATTACTAAATCTGATAGTCTTTTCCTCCTCTTGTCTGACCTTGTGAACTGTTTGTCACTGTTGACTGTATGTTCCTTGTTGACATTGTTTTCTTTTTTTCATATTATAATATCCATTCTGTTACTGCTTCTCTGACTGCTCTCTTGTGTGTCTTTGTCTGTTTTCTCTTCCTGTTCCCTAAATGTTCCTTGAGGACATGTCCTCTGTCCTTAGCTTGATCCTTTTTTTTTTTTTTTTTTGAGACGGAGTCTTGCTCTGCAGCCCAGGCTGGAGTGCAGTGGCCGGCTCTCAGCTCACTGCAAGCTCCGCCTCCCGGGTTCACGCCATTCTCCTGTCTCAGCCTCCCGAGTAGCTGGGACTACAGGCGCCCGCCTCGTCGCCCGGCTAGTTTTTTATATTTTTTAGTAGAGACGGGGTTTCACCGTATTAGCCAGGATGGTCTCGATCTCCTGACCTCATGATCCGCCCGTCTCGGCCTCCCAAAGTGCTGGGATTACAGGCTTGAGCCACCGCGCCCGGCCTAGCTTGATCCTTTATTGGACTCTAGTAGGCTCACCCTGTTTGTAGATGTTGAGGATGTAGAACAAGGGTCTGCAGTCCTCTTTATTTATGGCATTATGTCACAGAACATCCTTGTAAAGTGAGCTGAGTCTCTTTAGGTGTGACCTCTTTGCTTAGCTCTACATTTCCATTTTTGTGCTTAACATTTCCACCATAGACTCATCATTTGTGTTCTTAACATTTGTAATTTTTTTTTTTTTTTTTTTTTTGAGCCAGGGTCTCACTTTGTCGCCCAGGCTGGAGTGCAGTGGTGGGATCTCAGCTCACTGCAACCTTCGCCTCCCAGGCTCAAGTGATTCTCCTGCTTCAGCCTCCGCAGCAACTGGGATTACAGGCATCTGCTACCATGCCTGGCTAATTTTTGTATTTTTAGTAGAGACAGGGTTTCACCATGTTGGCCAGGCTGATCTCGAATCCTGACCTCAGGTGATCCACCTGCCTTGGCCTCCCAAAGTTCTGGGATTACAGGTGTGAGCCACTGTGCCTGGCCTAACATTTGTGATTTTTATAATTTGATAGTGACCTTGAAAGTTCATAATTTGTAATAATTTATGATTTTAAAAAGGCCAACATTTTCATTGTGTGTGTTGAGACTGGTTGAATTCTATTTATTTGGGTAGTAAAAGCCCAACTGATCAGCAAGCATCTACATCTCACACATACCTTTTTTTCCCTTTCTTATGACATGGAACAGTGCTTGTTATACTTTTTATTATACTGCTATTTAGGAATAAGTTCTAATCAGGATGTAGGACTTGGATCTCCAGAAGGTCAGTGGTTTACTGTATCATGAAAATAGAATAATTTCTCTGTTTGAAATGTGCTTCTCTCTGTATCTTTCCTTTTTGTCATCAAACATGAAATTACATCCATGGCCTTTTTTTGTTGTTGTTTGAGATGGAGTCTCACTCTGTCGCCCAGGCTGGAGTGCAGTGGCCGGATCTCAGCTCACTGCAAGCTCTGCCTCCGGGGTTTACGCCATTCTCCCGCCTCAGCCTCCCGAGTAGCTGGGACTACAGGCGCCCGCCGCCACGCCCGGCTAGTTGTTTGTATTTTTTTAGTAGAGACGAGGTTTCACAGTGTTAGCCAGGATGGTCTTGATCTCCTGACCTCGTGATCCGCCCGTCTCGGCCTCCCAAGGTGCTGGGATTACAGGCTTGAGCCACCGCGCCCGTCCCTTTCCTCCTTATTGAACTTAACATTTCATAGACTATCCTAATTGTTCTTGCCCGTGTACCCTCAGCTTGTCTGTCTCTTTCCCCTCTGGCATACTGCCTGGCAAGACCCCAACCATGATTAAACCTACTCTGCCTACTCTGCACCTGTGTCTAAGCAGCTGAATGTGACTGCAGAAAAACACAACCATGCTAACATTAAATTAGTGATCATGAACCTCAAGGACTCTATCAGCACTGACAGTTAATCCTGTGACATTTCCCTTATCCATTCACTTTTCCACTCTTTTAAAAATATTAATTTTATTATTTTTTATTTTGATAGAGGCAGGGTCTCCCTGTGTTGCCCAGGCTGGTCTCGAAATCCTAGTCTCAAGGGATCCCCTCACCTTGGCCTCCCAAAGTGCTGGAATTACTGGTGTGAGCCACCACACGCAGCCAGCTTTTCCACTCAGAAATCATTGTTCAATCTTTATTTCTCCTCACGCTTCCAACACTCACTCTCTTCTTTTTTTTTTTTTTTTTTGAGACGGAGTCTCGCTCTGTCACCCAGGCTGGCATGCAGTGGCCGGATATCAGCTCACTACAAGCTCTGCCTCCCAGGTTTATGCCATTCTCCTGCCTCAGCCTCCCGAGTAGCTGGGACTATAGGCGCCCGCCACCTCGCCCGGCTAGTTTTTTTTTGTATTTTTTAGTAGAGACGGGGTTTCACTGAGTTAGCCAGGATGGTCTCGATCTCCTGACTTTGTGATCTGCCCGTCTCGGCCTCCCAAAGTGCTGGGATTACAGGCTTGAGCCACCGTGCCCGGCTACTCTTCTTTATGTCAGTTGATGTTCTTGGTTCCTTTTCTACTGAGGGGAAAAAAAGACAAATCAGAAGATAACTTCCATAAGCTCCCATTACAAATGAATCAGCCTACCTGGATCTGTACCCATATTCTTTTTTTGCTTTCTTTCTTTTTTTTTTTGAGACAGAATCCTGGCTCTGTCACCCAGGCTGGAGTGCGGTGGCGTGATCTTGGCTCACTGGAACGTCTGCCTACCTCCTGGGCTTAAAAGTTTTCTCCTGCCTCAGCCTCCCCAGTGGCTGGGAGGCGTGTGCCACCACACCCAGCTAATTTTTTGTGTTCTTTTAGTAGAGATGGGGTTTCACCGTGTTGGCCAGCTAATTACAGGTGTGCGCCACCATGCCCAGCTACTTTTTTGTATTCCTTTAGTAGAGACGGAGTTTTACCATGTTGGCCAGGCTGGTCTCGAACTCCTGACCTCAAGTGATCCGCCCACCTTGGCCTCCTCCCAAAGTGCTGGGATTACAGGTGTGAGCCACTGCGCCTGGCCTGTACACATATTCTTTGCCCTCTTGTTGCTGTGGGTAACCTATTTCTAATTCTATACAAGGCCAACCCCTACATCTTATTAAGAGTTTTATTTTTTGTCTGGGCATGGTGTCTCACGCCTGTAATCCCAGCACTTTGGGAGACCAAGGTGGGTGGATTGCTTGAGCCCAGGAGTTTGAGACAAACCTGGGCAACATGGTGAAATCCCGTCTCTACAAAAAATACAAAAATTATCTGGGTGTGGTGATGTACACTTGTAATCTCAGCTACTCGGTAGGATCGCCTGAGCCCAAGAGGTGGGGGTTGCAATGAGCCGAGATCGCGCCACTGCACTTCCGCTTGGGTGACAGAGTGAGTCCCTGTCTCAAAAAAAAAAAAAAAAAAGGGAAAAGAAGTTTTGTTTTTGCAATTATCCCTCCATACCTCTGTGTCATGAGTTTTTTTCTGTTATGTGATTCTTGTCAATTTACAAACGTACTATAATATTTCCCATCTTAAAAAATTGTCATTAACTTTATAACCCTCTCATTCATTCATTCGATTCAACAAGTTTTATTTTTTTTTGGGAGGGCAGGTATTGGGATTATAGCAGTGGAAAAGGCAGACAGATCCCTGCCTTCATGAAGTTTCTATTTTAGTGGGGGGAATTAGATAATAAAATAAATGAGCAAAATATTTAGTATATGTTGATGAATACTATGAAGAAAATAAAACGGGAGGGGAGATACAGAGTCACTGGAGATTATGGTTTTACATAGCTGGGTCAGGAAAGACATCTCTGAGAAGGGGATATTTGAGTAAAGACCTGAATTCAGGATGTGACAAAGAGAGCCATTTAAAGAGAGGCATTTAGATTATCTAAGGGAAGAGTGTACTGGGTAGAGGGAATAGCAAGTTGCCTAGATAGAAGCATACCTCCACCTCTGAGGTTCGTGTTTGAGGAACAGCAGGAGGCCAGTGTGGCTGGAGTGGGATAAGAAGAATAGTAGAAGAGCTCAGAAGGAAAGTTGGGTAGAGGAGAGCTGGATTGTGAAGAGTGATTGTAAAGGGTCTTAGAGGTTTAAGTATTTTAGTGATTACACTTGAATGAGATAGGAGGCTATTGGGGAGTTTTGAGCAGAAGAGTCACATGCTTCAACATTTTAATCTCTTTGGCTGCTCTATAGAGAATTGACTAAATGGGAATGTGGAAGCAGAGAGAACACTTGGGAGGCTATTGCAGTACGTCAGGCGAAAGAGCAATGGTATGAAGTAATTGTCTAAAAATAGGAGAGTGCTCCTCTTTATTTATTTATTTTTTGAGATGGAGTTTTGCTCTTGTCGCCCAGGCTGGAGTATAGTGGTGCGATCTCGGCTTATTGCAACCTCCGCCTCCTGGGTTCAGGAGATTCTCCTGCCTCAACCTTCTGAGTAGCCGGGATTAAAGGTACCCGCCACTGCGCCCAGCTAATTTTTGTATTCTTAGTAGAGATGGGGTTCCACCACGTTGGTCAGGCTGATCTCAAACTCTTGACCTCGTGCTCCACCCACCTCGGCCTCCCAAAGTGCTGCGATTATGGATATGAGCCACCACGCCCGGACTAGTGCTCCTCTTTATAACAGAACTCCTTAAAAGAGTTGTCTGTGTCTTCTCCTTCTATTTCCTTTCCCTCTATTTTTTGTTTTGAGTCGGAATCTCGCTCTGTCGGCCAGACTGGAGTGCAGTGGTATGATCTTGGCTCACTGCAATCCCCACTTCTCAAGTTCAAGTGATTCTCATGCCTAGCCTTCCTAGTAGCCGGGATTACAGGCATGAGCCACCACGCCCAGCTAATCCTCCTCCCCTCCCCACCGATGCACTGTTGCCCAGGCTGGAGTGCAGTGGCACCATCCCAGCTCACTGCAAGCTCCGCCTCCCCGGTTCACGCCATTGTCCTGCCTCAGTCTCCCGAATAGCTGGGACTACTGGTGCCCCCACCACGCCTGGCTAATTTTTTTTTTTTTGTATTTTTAGTAGAGACGGGGTTTCACCATGTTAGCTGGGATGGTCTCAATCTCCTGACTTCGTGATCTGCCCGCCTTGGCCTCCCGAAGTGCTAGGATTACAGGTGCAAGCCACTGCGCCTGGCCCACACCCAGCTAATTTTTGTATTTTTAGTTGAGACGGAGTTTCACCATGTTGGCCAGGCTTGTCTCGAACTCCTGACCTCAAGTGATCCGCCTGTCTCGGCCTCCCAAAGTGCTAGGATTACAGGCATGGTCCGCCATGCCCGGCCTCCTTTCCCCCTATTCTTGAACCCATTCCAGTCGGCCTTTTCTCTTCCTTCTACTGATTGCCAAGGTTAGTGCCACATTGCCAGATCCAGGGGTCAGTTCTCAGTCTTCATCTCACTTAATCTATTGTATTTGACATGTTTGATCATTTCATCATTTGGCTTCAGGGATCATGCTCTCTTGATTTTCTTACTGTCTTGTTGGAAGAGTTTCTAAGGGTTCAGTCTTTATTCTGCTTCTACATCTGTTCCGCTTTGTGTGATTTCATCAGATTCTATTGCTTTACATTCCATCTGTGTGCTGACGACGCCTACACGTATTTCTCTGGGCTTGACCTTTCTCCTTTTATTTTTAAGACAGGATCTCCCTCTGTTGCCCAGGCTGGAGTGCAGTGGCATGAACATGGCTCACTGCAGCCTTGCCCTCCTGGGCTCAAGAGATCCTTCCACCTCAGCTCCCAAGTAGTTGGGACTATAGGTGCAGGCCACCGTGCCCAGGTAATTTTTATGTATTTTGTAGAGACAGGGTTTTGCCATGTTGCCCAGGCTGGTCTCGAACTCCTGGGCTGAAGCAATCCACTTGCCTCGGCCTTCCAAAGTGCTGGGCTTACAGGCATGAACCACTGGGCCTGGCCCTACTCCTATTTTTTTTTTTTTTTTTCTTTTTCTTTTGACAGAGTTTTGCTCTTGTTGGCCAGGCTGGAGTGCAATGGCAGGATCTCGGCTCACTGCCATCTCTGCAGCCTGGGTTCAAGCGATTCTCCTGCATCAGCCTCTCGAATAGCTGGGATTACAGGCATGTGCCACCACGCCTGGCTAATTTTTATTTTTTAGTAGCGATTAGGTTTCTCCATGTTGGTGAGGCTGGTCTTGAACTCCTGACCTCAGGTGATCCGCCCGCCTTGGCTTCCCAAAGTGCTGGGATTATAGGTATCAGCCACTGTGCCTGGCCCTATTCCTATTTTTAATGGTGTGTGTAACATTTTCATTTGGATAGCTCAGAGACCTCTCAAACCTAATATGTCCAAAAATGAACTTTTGATTTTCATTTTCTAGTCTGCTGCTTCTCCAGTCTTCCTCACGTCAATGGATGGCACTACCATTTACTCATTTACCAGAACAAAACTGGAAGTTGTGTTTGATTTTTTTCTTAACCTCGCCTGTATTCAACATTCAGTCCCTCAGGTCTGTTTGCTGCTGCAGTTGTCCCTCAGTATCTCTGGGGGATTGAGTCCATGACCCCCTGCAGATACCAAACTCTGTGTATACTCAAGTTCTACCTATAAAATGTTATAGTATTTGCGTGTAACATATCCTTCCATATACTTTAAATAATCTCCAGATTATTTATAATACATAATACAATGTAAATGCTGTGTAAATAGCTGTTTTACTCTATTGCTTAGGAAATAGTGACAAGAAAAAAAATCTATATATGTTCACTATAGATCCAACTATTCATTTTCTTTTTCTCTGAATACAGTCATGTTCTGCATAATTATGTTTTAGTCAGTGATGGATGATATATATGATGGGGGTCCCATAAGATTATTATTATTATCATTTTTTTTTTTAAGACCGAGTCTTGCTCTGTTGCCCAGGCTGGAGTGCAGTGGTGTGATCTCAGCTCACTGGAGCCTCCACCTCCTGGGTTCAAGCGATTCTCCTGCCTCAGCCTCCCAAGTAGCTAGGATTACAGGCAGCTGCTACCACGCCCAGCTAATTTTTTTTTTTTGAGGTGAAGTCTCACTCTTGTCCCCCAGGCTGGAGTGCAGTGGCGCCATCTTGACTCACTGCAACCTCTGCCTCCTGGATTCAAACGATTCTCCTGCCTCAGCCTCCCAAGTAGCTGGGATTACAGGCTCCTGCCACCATACCTGGCTAATTTTTATATTTTTAGTAGAGATGGGGTTTCACCATGTTGGCCAGGCTGGTCTCGAACTTCCGATGTCAGGTGATCCGCCCACCTCGGCCTCCCAAAGTGCTGGGATTACAGGCATGAACCACTGCGCCTGGCCAGATTATTATTTTTTTATTAAATTTTTTTTGTTTTGTTTTAATAGAGATAAAGTCTTGCTGTGTTGCCCAGGCTGGTCTTGAACTCTTGGCCTCAAGAGTTCAAGTGATCCTTCTGCCTTGGCCTTCCAAAGTGTTGGGATTATAGGCATGAACTATTATGCCTGACTTCCCATAGGATAATAACAGAGTTGAACAATTTCTGTTGCCTAGTGACATCTAGCTATTACAACATTGTAGTGCAACACATTACATGTTCATGGTAATGCCTGTGTAAACAAACTTACTGCACTGCCAGTGGTATAAAAGTACAGTACATAGAGTTAGTGCATGCACAGCACATAATACCTAATGATGATAATAAACAACTATGTTACATGCTTATGTATTTACTGTATTATACTTTCTATTGTTATTTTAGAGTGTACCTCTACTATTAAGAAAAAAAGTTAACTGTAAAAAACCAGAAAAAGTAATCCTTTAGGGGTTGTCCACGGGAAGGCATTGTTACCATAGGAGATGACAGCTCCATGTCACCTCCATTATTGCTCCGTTATTGCCCCTGAATACCTTCTGATGGGACAAGATGTGGAGGTGGAAGACAGTGATATTGATAATCTCGACCCTGTGTAGGTCTAGGCTAGTGTGTATGTTTGTATCTTACTTTCTAACAAAACAGTTTAAAAAGTAAAAAAAGAAATTTTTTTAAATAGAAAAAAGCTTACAGAATAAGGATAATGAAAGAAAATATTTTGTATAATGTGTTTGTATTTTAAACTAAGTGTTACTACAGAAGAGGCAAAAAGTTTAAAAAGGCTGAGCATGGTGGCTCGTGTCTGTAATCTCAGTACTTTGGGAGGCTGAGGTGGGAGGATTGCTTGAGTCTAGGAGTTGGAGACCAGCCTAGGCAACATAGGAAGACTCTCTCTACAAAAAATAAAAAGATTAACTGGGTATGGCCCTTTGGGAGGCCCAGGTGAGTGGATCACGAGGTCAGGAGATGGAGACCATCCTGGCTAACACAGTGAAACCCCGTCTCTACTAAAAATACATAAAATTAGCCAGGCGTTGTAGTGGGTGCCTGTAGTCCCAGCTACTCGGGATGTTGAGGCAGGAGAATGTCATGAACCCGGGAGACGGAGCTTGCAGTGAGCTGAGATTGCGCCACTGCACTCCAGCCTGGGTGACAGAGTGAGACTCCGTCTCAAAAAAAAAAAAGAAAAAAAATTAGCTGGGTGTGGTGGCTCATGCCTGTGGTCCTAGCTATGTAAGGGGCTAAGGCAGAAGAATGGCTTGAGTGCAGGAGTTAGAGGCTGCACTGAGCTGTGATTGTGCCACCATACGCCAGCCTTGGCAGTAGAATGACACCCTTTTTAAAAAATTAAAAAGTCTATGAAGTAAAAAATTACAGTAAGCTAAGGTTAATTTATTATTAAAGAAAAATATTTATTTTATTTTATTTTTTATTTTATTTTTGAGACGGAGTCTCTTTGATGCTCAGGCTGGAGTGCAGTGGCGCGATCTTGGCTCACTGCAACCTCCGCCTTCCGAGTTCAATAATTCTCCTGCCTTCGTCTCCCGAGTAGCTGGCATTATGGGCGCCTGCTACCATGCCCGGCTAATTTTTGTATTTTTATTACAGACAGGGTTTCACCATGTTAGTCGGGGTGGTCTTGAACTCCTGACCTCAGGTGATCCACCCGCCTCACCCTCCCAAAGTGCTGGGATTACAGGCGTGAGCCACCTCACCCGGCCTAAAGAAAGAAAAATATTTTAAAATAAACTTACTGGCCGGGCATGGTGGCTCACGCCTATGATCCCAGCACTCTGGGGAGGCCGAGGCAGGCGTATCACCTGAGGTCAGGAGTTTGGGACCAGCCTGGCAAACGCGGCGAAAACCCGTCTCTACTAAAAATACAAAAATTAGCCCAGCATGGTGGCACACGCCTGTAGTTCCAGCTACTTGGGAGCTGAGGCAGGAGAATTGCTTGATCCTGGGAGGTGGAGGTTGCAGTGAGCCAGGATCACACCATTGCACTCCAGCCTGGGCGACAAGAGCGAAACTCTCAAAAATAAAAAGAAAAAGATATCTTGACCTTTGATTTGTTGGTGTTATTAAACTGTTCTCTTATTTTACTCAGCTTGAAAGGACGCTTTAATTTGTGCATTTTCCCCTTCAGGGAAACTGTTATGGATTTCTTTATTAAGTAACTGGCTTAGACTCCCTAGGTTTTTGAATGTAATAAAGAACAAATTCACCCCAAGGGAACCGTGTGTTAAAACTCTGTGATACCATCTTAGTTGTACCAGCTTTAGTGTAGGTTCCTTAAGGGCGAACCTGAATAGTAGATGCATATATCCTTTAACCATTAATTTGTTGGAGATTAATAAGCTACATAGTTTCTCTGCCATTCTTTCAGCAAAGCAGAAGTAATATAGTTTTGCCAGATCTCCTTTTTTTTTTTTTTGAAACAGAGTCTCACGCTGTCTCCCAGTCTGGAGTGCAATGGCGTGATCTCGGTTCACTGCAACCTCTGCCTCCCAGGTTCAAGTGATTCTCCTGTCTCAGCCTCCTGAGTAGCTAGGACTACAGGCAAGCACCACCACACCCAGCTAATTTTTATATTTTTAGTAGAGATGGGGTTTCACCATGTTGGCCAGGCTGGTCTTGAACTCCTGACCTTAGGTAATCTGCTCGCTATAGCCTCCCTAAGTGCTGGGATTACAGGTGTGAGCCACCACGCCCGGCCAGACTTTCTATCTGTTAGGCTTTCAGGAATGTTTTGAAAAGCAGAGGATTTAGGAATAGTTGTTAATAGTTTTTTTTTTTTTGTTGTTTTTCTTTAAGTCCTTAAGTTATTTCATAGCATTGTTACCAAGGTGATTTTGTTTAAGTGACCCAGGAACATTTAAGTTCTACCTTTAACCAGTTAGAGAAAGTGTTACTTTGTGACTAGCTCAGTCTTTGGTCTTTTACATTAAAGAACATTACTTGCTGTAACTGATTCAGAAGGACTCCTCAATTGAGGCGCTTCCATTTTCTACACATGGCTTCCAAGGTCACCTGAGGAAAGTGGAGGATGGGCCAATCCTAGAAATGGATTAATCACTTCTACTCCTATTCCATTGCCAGAACTCAGTTTCAGGGCCATGCCTAACTACTGGAGGGCTGGGAAATGTCATGTGGCCTGTGCCCAGGAGGAAGGTGAGTCATGCTTGGTCAACATCTAGCTAGTCCCTGCCGCAGATCTCAAACCCCAATGTAGTCCTTAGCTTAGAACTATACAGAAATCCATTTATTTTGGTTATGGACACCCTGGAACCATAGCCTCCTTTTTTCCCTTCTAGACCCACAGTGTTTTGGGTTATAACAATTTTGAATGCAAGTAAAGGCCTTTTTCCTAATCACAGAAGGAGATCTGGAAAAGCTTGTCTGCAGCCTGTGGCAGAGGTAGTCTCTGGCAACCCGAAGAAAGGCAGCTAGGTACAGAGAGAGAGAGAGAGAGAGAGACTTCATTTGGGAGAAAGGGAATAAAACAAGAGTTTCTGCCTGGTAATCCTGAGAATTGTTGCGGATCTTACCCAGGACGACCAAAATTCGCAGCTGTGAATCTGCAAGAACCATAGCGTTACTGGGCTTAGGGAACCTCCTAAGCAGATAAGGCTGTAGTGACCAAAAACTTAGATTGGAACACCCAAGTCTCTTCAAATACCTGGAAAGTCTTCCCAAGAATAACAGATGCAAACAAGCCCAGATTGTAAAGACTACAATATATATTTAACTCTTCAATGCCCAGATACTGACAAATACCCACAAGCATTAAGACTATCCAGGAAGCCGGGCGCGGTGGCTCAAGCCTGTAATCCCAGCACTTTGGGAGGCCGAGACGGGCGGATCACGAGGTCAGGAGATCGAGACCATCCTGGCTAATACGGTGAAACCCCGTCTCTACTAAAAAATACAAAAAAAACTAGCTGGGCGAGGTGGCGAGCGCCTGTAGTCCCAGCTACTCGGGAGGCTGAGGCAGGAGAATGGCGTAAACCCGGGAGGCGGAGCTTGCAGTGAGCTGAGATCTGGCCACTGCACTCCAGCCTGGGCAACAGAGCGAGACTCCGTCTCAAAAAAAAAAAAAAAAAAAGACTATCCAGGAAAACACAACATGACCAAATAAACTAAGTAAGGTACCAGGAACCAATCCTGGAGAGACAGAGATACATGACCTTTCAGACAGAGAATTCAGAATACCTGTTTTGAAGAAATTCAAAGAAATTCAGGATAACACAGATAAAGAAATCAGAAACCTTTCAGGTAACTTCAGCAAAGAAACGGAAATAATTAAAAAGAATCAAGCTGAAATTCTGGAGTTGAAAAATGCAGTTGATATCCTGAAGATTGCATCGGAGTCCTTCAATAGCAGAACTGATTAAGCAGAAGAAATAATTTATTTATTTATTTTTTGAGATGGAGTCTCACTCTGTCACCCAGGCTAGAGTGCAGTGGCGCAATCTCGGTTGACTGCAACCTCTGCCTTCCAGGTTCAAGCGATTCTTTTGGCTCAGCCTCCCAAGTAGCCGGGATTGCAGGTGTGTGCCACCACGCCTGGCTAATTTTTTGTGTTTTAATAGAGATGGGGTTTCACCGTGTCAGCCAGGATGGTCTCAATCTCCTAACCTCATGATCTACCTGCCTCGGCCTCACAAAGTGTTGGGATCACAGGCGTGAGCCACCGCGCCTGGCCCCAGAGGAAAGAATTAGCTTGAAGACAGGCTATTTGAAAATACACAGCCAGAAGAGACAGAAGAAGAAAAAGATAAAAAGGAATAAAGCATGCCTACAAGATCTAGAAAATAGCCTCCAAAGGGCAAATCTAAGAGTTAGTGGCCTTAAAGAGGAGGTAGAGATATAGGGGTAGAAAGTTTATCGAAATGAATAACAATAGAGAACTTCCCAAACTTAGAGAAAGATTTCTATATTCAAGTGTAAGGTTCTAGAATGCCAAGCAGATTTAGCCCAAAGAAGACTATCTCAAGGCATTTAATAATCAAACTTCTAAAGGTAAAAGATGAAGATCCAAAAAGCAGTAAGAGAAAAAACACAAATAACATACAATGGAGCTTTAATATGTCTGGGACCAGACTTTTCAGAGGAGACCTCTTACAGGCCAAGAGAGAGTGGCATGACATATTTAAAGTGCTGATGGAAACAACTTTTACCCTAGAATAGTATGTCCGGTGAAAATATTCTTCAAACATGAAGGAGAAATAATGACTTTACAGGACAGAAGCTGAGTAGTTTCATCAACACCAGACCTGTCCCACAGAAATGCTAAAGGGAGTTCTTCAATCTGAAAGAAAAGGATGTTAATGAGCAATAAGAAATTATCTGAAGGCCGGGCACAGGGGCTCACTTTGGGAGGCACTTTGGGAGGCCGAGGAAGGTGGATCATGAGATCAGGAGATTGAGACCATCCTGACTAACACAGTGAAACCCCATCTCTACTAAAAATACAAAAAAATTAGCCAGGCGTGGTGGCAGGTGCCTGTGGTCCCAGCTACTCGGGAGGCTGAGGCAGGAGAATGGCGTGAACCTGGGAGGCAGAACTTGCAATGAGCCAAGATTGCGCCACTGCGCTCCAGCATGGGTGACAGAGCAAGATTCTGTCTCAAAAAAAAAAAAAAAAAAAAAAAAAAAAAAGAAATCATCTGAAGGTACAAAACTGGTAATAGTAAGTACACAGAAAAACAGAGAATACTGTATTAATAACAATAATTACGGTGTATAAACTACTCATATGAAAAGATGAATTGATCAAGAATAATAGCTACAACAAACTTTTCCAGACATAGACAGTATGGTATTAGGTTGTTGCAAAACTAATTGTGGTTTTGGACCGTGAATTTTAAATCATTATAACTAGGCTCAAACGCATCTTTATTAATCAAAATAGAAGCCATTACAATCAACACATTTTTGCCAATGAGAAATGTTTCTTTGTTCTTGTTGTGTAAAAATCCATGCTTTGGGATTTGACGACCTCTTGGAAAGAATTTTCTGCATCCTGCTGGTCATGGAAACGTTTTCTCTGCAAAACGTTGTCGAGATGCTTGAAGAAGTGGTGGTTGGTGAGAGGTTAGGTGAATATGGCGGGAGGGAAAACTTCGTAGCCCAATTTGTTCACCTGTTGAAGCTTGGTTGTGTGATGTGCAGTTGGGTGTTGTTGTGGAGAATTGGGTCCTTTTTGTTGACCAGTGCCGGCGTCAGATGTTGCAGTTTTTAGTGCATCCCATTGAGATTTCTGAGCATACTTCTCAGATGTTATGGTTTCACTGGGGTTCAGGAAGCTGTAGTGGATCGAACTGACAGCAGACCACCAAACAGTGACCGTGACCTTTATTTGGTGCAAGATTGGCTTTGGGAGGTGCTTTGGAGCTTCTTAGTCCAGCCACTGAGCTGGTTGTCGCAGGTTGTTGTATAAAGTCCACTTTTCCTTGCATGTCGCAGTGTGATCGAGAAATGGTTTGTTGTTCTGTAGAATAAGAGAAGACGACACTTCAAAATGATTTTTATTGTCACTCAGCTTATGAGGCACCCACTTAACGAGCTTTTTCACCTTTTCAATTTGCTTCAAATGTTGAACGACTGTAGGATGGTCGATGTTGAGTTCTTCGGCAGCTTTTCGTGTAGTTCTAAGAGGATCACCTTCGATGATTGCTCACAATTGGTCTTTGTCAACTTCCAGTGGTTGGCCACTACACTCCTCATCTTCAAGGCTAGTCTCCTTTGCAAAACTTCTTGAACCATCACTGCACTGTATGGTTTTTAGCCATTCCTGGCCAAATGCATTGTTGATGTTGTGAGTTGTCTCCTCTGCTTTACGACCTATTTTGAACTTACTCAAAATTGCTCAAATTTGCTTTTATCTAACTTCATTTCCATAGTCTAAAACATAAAATAAACAGCAAGTAAATAAGTTGCTAGCCAAAAAGCATAAAACAAAAAATGCACATTAAAATGATGTATAATATAATGACATTTATTTAAGAATGTATTCTAAGACTGGACACAGTGGCTCATGCCTGTAATCCCAGCACTTTGGGAGGCTGAGGTGGGTGGATCACCAGAGTTCAGGAGTTTGAGACCAGCCTGACCAACATGGTGAAACCTTGTCTCTACTAAAAATACAAAATTAGCTGGGCATGGTGGCACACACCTGTAATCCCAGCTACTCGGGAGGCTGAGGCAGGAGAATCGCTTGAACCTAGGAGGCGGAGGTTGCAGTGAGCTGAGATCACGCCATTGCACTCCAGACTGGGCAACAAGAGTAAAAGTCTGTCTCAACAACAACAAAAAAAAGTATTCCAATATCAAATGACAAATTCTAACTGTGCAAACACTGCAATTATGTTTGCACCAACCTAATAGTACTGGAAGTCTTAACTATGGTAATTAGACAAGAAAAAGAAATAAAGTATCCAAATTGGAAAAGAAGTCAAATTATCCTTATTTGCAGATGATATGATCTTATATTTGGCAAAAGCTAAAGACTTCACCAAAACTGTTAGAACTGATAAATTCAGTAAAGTTGCAGGTTCAAAAATGAACACACAGAGATCAGTAGTGTTTCTGTATGCCAACAGTGAACAATCTGAAAAAAATCCAGAAAGTGACCCCATTTACAATAGCTACAAATGAAATACCTAGGAATTAACCAAAGAGATGAAAGATCTCTATAATGAAAACTATTAAACACTGATGCAAGAAACTGAAGAGGACATTAAAAAAATGAAAAGATACTTCATGTTCATGGGTTGAAAAAAATCAATATTAAAATGTCCATAGGGCCGGGCGTGGTGGCTCAAGCCTGTAATCCCAGCACTTTGGGAGGCCGAGATGGGCGGATCACGAGGTCAGGAGATCGAGACCATCCTGGCTAACATAGTGAAACCCCGTCTCAACTAAAAAATACAAAAAACTAGCCGGGCGAAGTGGCGGGTACCTGTAGTCCCAGCTACTCAGGAGGCTGAGGCAGGAGAATGGCATAAACCCAGGAGGCAGAGCTTGCAGTGAGCTGAGATC
>NW_016807423.1:1081466-1087492 GCF_001698545.2 Rhinopithecus bieti | reverse complement strand
ATCCATATAGTTACCTTTGCTGGGGATCTTTTATTTTATTTTATTTTTTGAGACGGAGTCTCGCTGTGTCGCCCAGGCTGGAGTGTAGTGGCCGGATCTCAGCTCACTGCAAGCTCCGCCTCCCAGGTTCACGCCATTCTCCTGGCTCAGCCTCCCGAGTAGCTGGGACTACAGGCGCCCGCCACCTTGCCCGGCTAGTTTTTTGTATTTTTTAGTAGAGACGGGGTTTCACCGTGTTCGCCAGGATGGTCTCGATCTCCTGACCTCGGAATCCACCCGTCGCGGCCTCCCAAAGTGCTGGGATTACAGGCTTGAGCCACCGCGCCCGGCCCTTGCTGGGGATCTTTATATTTTTTTTTTTGGATCTTCATTTTTTCAGATGGCTTTAAGTTTTTGTTTCGTGTTCTTTCATTTCAACTTGAAGATGCCTTTTAGGATTTGATGTAGAACAGATGTAGTGGTGATGGACTCTGCTTTTTTTTTTTCTTAAATCTGAAAATGTCTCGATTTCTCTCTCTCTCTCTCTTTTTTTTTTTTTTTGAACCAAAGTCTTCTCTGTTGCCCAGGCTGGCGTGTTGCCCAGGCTGGAGTGTAGTGGTGCGATCTTGGCTCACTGCAGCGCTGACCTCCTGGGCTCAAGCAATTTTCTTGCCTCATCCTCCTGAATAGCTGGGACTACAGGCATATGTTACCATGCCTGGCTAACTTTTTTGTGTTTTGCAGAGAAAGGGTTTCGCTGTGTTCCCCAGGCTGGTCTCAAACTCCTGGGCTCAAGCGATCTGCCTGCCTTGGCCTCTCAAAGTGTTAGGATTACAGGTGTGAGCCACTGCACCCAGCCTTGATTTTTTCCTCATTTTTGAAGGACAGTTATGCTCAAGATAGAATTCTATATGTCATCCTACCCACTTCTGGACTCCACAGTTCTGATGAGATATGAGCTCTTTGTCTGACTGAGGATCCCCTGTATTTGACAGGTTGCTTTTCTCTTGGTGCTTTGAATATTCTTTCTTTGCCATTGGCTTTGACAGTTTGGTTATCATGTGTCTCCATATGAACCTTTTTGAATTTAATCTGCTTAGAAGTCACGGAACTTTTTGGATGTATGGATTTGTATCTGTTATCACATTTGGGAAGTTTTGGTATGTTATTTCTTCTTCTTCTTTTTTTTTTGATACAGAGTCTCGCTGTGTTAGCTAGGTTGGAGTGCAGTGGCAGGATCTTGGCTTGCTGCAACCTCTGCCTCTTGGGTTCAAGTGATGCTTGTGCCTCAGCCTCCTGAGTAGCTGGAACTACAGGCATGCACCACCATGCCAGCTGATTTTTGTATTTTTATTAGAGATGAGGTTTCACCGTGTTGGCCAGGCTGGTCTCAAACTCCTAACCTCATGATCTGCCCGCCTTGGCCTCCCAAAGTGTTGGGATTACAGGCTTGAGCCACGGTGCCCGGCCTCTTCACATGTTCTTACTGCCCTCTTCTCTTCTGGAATTACCATATTCATATATTGTTTCACTGTTTTTTTGTTTGTTTGTTTGTTTTTTTGGCAACAGAATCTTGAGTGCAGTGGCGTGATCTCAGCTCATTGCAACCTCCGCCTCCCAGGTTCATGCGATTCTTGTGCCTCAGCCTCCTGAGTAGCTGGGATTACAGGCACGTGCCATCATGCCCAGCTAATTTTTGTATTTTTAGTAGAGATGGGGTTTTGCCATGTTGGCCAGGCTGGTCTTGAACTCTTGACCTCAAGTGATCTGCTCACCTCAGCCTCCCAGAGTTCTGAGATTACAGGCATGAGCCACCGTGCCTATTTTCAGTGTTTTAATGTTGATGCTGCTTAGTGGGTATGTTCAATTTGTGAAAATTCATTGAGTTCTCTGCTTAGGTATGTATACTTTTCTAAAATGAGTAATATAGTTCAGTAAAAGTTAAAAATCCTAGCTGAAAAGTTCAAATTGCATATTTAATTTATATTTCCTTTCCTTTGCTAGGTTTCGACTCAAAGAGACTTGCAATAAGAAGGGTTGTGATCCTCTCTTTCTTTTCTCCTCTCCTCTGTTTTCTGGTTTCTTCCCTTTGGTGTCTTGTGGGAGGGAATAGGGAGATTGAAAAGTATATGTATTACTCTTAATCGGTACTGATCTAATTCTTTCTTGATTGTTCTTTTTCTGGCCAAGATGGATTATTCATCCATATAGTGTAGCAGGCATCCAAATGCTGGTTCTCCCATGCAGCTGGTTCTAAGTTTTTTTGAGATAGGATCTTTTCCTCTCCACATTGCCTTCATAGAGGATATCCACTTTAGCTTGATGTCTTCCAAGGCCTCCTCAGTTCTCTCTACCTAGAGCTTCTTGCTATGCTTGTCACCTTTGTGAGTGGCCAACCCTCTTTAATGGGTTACCAGCATTAGTCCAAGCTCTGCTTGCTTCCCTGGTTTCTCCTTGATCCATAGGTACTGTTTCTTTCTTGACATGCCAAATAGTGCAAATACAAGCTGTTCCCTTGCTGCCTTCTGTTTTTGCATTAAGTTCTATTTCCCGTTCCCCCTGTCTCACTGCTCACTCCTACTACAGTTAGGTGCCTGGACACATCGGTTGTTTGATTCAGTGCCTCAATATCCTCCTTTATCCTTTTATTCACTTACCACCATGTTTTGAAATTGTCTTTTTCTTCTTTTCAGGTATTTTTCTTCACCAACTTCACTCTTCTTTTATGTTTGGGCATTTGTAAGTCATGTTTTGACTGGTCACCACCAACCAGTATTAGTACTTTCCAATTTTTTTCAACTCACTAATCACAGTATATAACTGTATAGAATTTGTTTTCTTTCTGTTTTTTTTTTTTTAAATCTTAGAGAACTGGAAATTTCCTCCTTTTTTGCCCCTTGTGGCTTTTAGTATTGCTGTGGTGCCAGTTACTTGAAGCTTGTTTTTCAAATGGCAGGTGACATGGGGTCAGTTATTCTCTTTTTTTTTTGAGACGGAGTCTTGTTCTGTTGTCCAGGTTAGAGTGCAGTGATGCGATCTTGGCTCACTGCAGCCTCCGCCTCCTGGGTTCAAGCAATTCTCTGTCTCAGCCTCCCGAGTAAGCTGGGGTTACAGGCGCCCGCCACCACGCCGGACTAATTTTTGTATTTTTAGTAGAGATTGGGGTTTCATCATCTTGGCCAGTCTGGTCTTGAACTCCTGACCTCGTGATCCACCCGCCTCAGCCTCCCAAAGTGCTGGGATTACAGGCGTGAACTACTGCACCCGGGCCAGTTATTCTCTTATGGTTCTTGTCTCTGTACTGTCTAGATCAGTTTGATGTGTTACTTATCTGTATTTGTTATAGCTTCCTTCGTTGACATATAATAGATATACCTCATTGGGCTTATTTTTTTCAAAAGTTTCTTATTTATTATAATACTCCTGATTGGATGTTGGCTTAAAAATGTCTACATGTTGATGATATTGTTGGATACTGCCTACTGAATGAGGAGAAAGAGGCGTTGGAGTGGAATGGGAAGGTTCTGTCAATGTTTCGTATTACCTGTAGTTTTCATAGTATTTTATACTTTTCTTTGAAAACCTGTATTTTGCTCCTCTTATAGGCATATAAAGAAAGCTCTAAGATTAATTTTAGCATTGATTGAATGTTAGAGATATTTCTAACTTTGTATATTAGGTAAAGTCTACCATTTAATGATTTTTTTAAAACTAAAATATGCTTTTCTTTATTGGATATAGGAAGGGTATGAATAAAAGGAGAAACATAAATAAAGTTAACTAAGAAGTGTACTCATTATGAATAATATATCTGGTCAAAATGTCTGTCATCCCATGACCTTTCTCACCTATTTTTCCTTTGGCATTTTGTAATCAATATCCTGTGTCCTTTACAGCATACCCAGCTTTTAAAAAACTAAGAAATATGTTTCTGGTTTTAGCTATTGAGGGGGAAGTATAATATGTTGGCAGTTTTAAATTGTAGTGAATGTTGTAGAGATGTTTAATATAAAGTTTTTATACTTCAGAGCAGATATTAAAGACTCATGTTTTACTCTTTCTCTTTGAAGGATGTGGTAACTGGACTTAGTCCCCTGCTCTTCAGGAAACTCAGTAATCCTGACATATTTTCATCCACTGGAAAAGTTAAACTTCAGCGACAACTGAGTCAGGATGATTGTAAGTTATGGAGAGGAAACCTGGCCAGCTCTCTGTCGGGTAAATATCTGATTTTGTTTTTTTAAGAAATGTGAGACTGTGTGGTCAATATTTAAGGGTATGTTAATTGACGTGGCATCTTGACAGTTTCTTCTCTGGTAGTAGTCCTGTATAGAACACTTATGGTAAGGCTGTCTTCCTCTCCTTACTTCTTCCTCATGGAATCTCTGATTGCTAACCTGCAGGACCTGATAGGTATTTCTTGGTTGATCACCACTACTGGTCACTCTCTCTTATTCTGATTTTTGCTCTCTGCCCATTTCTGTAGACTTTACATTCTTTGCTGCTCTAGATTTTCTTTTTTTCTTCATTCTCAAAACCTAAAACTCATAGTGGCCTCTCTACCTCCTTCAAAGAAAAGACACCTAAAAAATTCAGGGGGAAAAATTATACGAAGAAGTCGCAGTACAAAAGGAAGCAATTACATTGTGCATTGTGGCATAATTCTTTTCTTTTCTTTTTTTTTTGAGATGGAGTCTCGCTCTGTAGCCCAGGCTGGAGTGCAGTGGTGCGATCTTGGCTCACTGCAAGCTCCGCCTCCCAAGTTCATGCTATTCTCCTGCCTCAGCCTCCCGAGTAGCTGGGACTACAGGCGTCTGCCACCACACCCTGCTAATTTTGTGTATTTTTAGTGGAGACGGAGTTTCACTGTGTTAGCCAGGGTGGTCTCAATCTCCTGACCTTGTGATCCGCCCGCCTCAGTCTCCCATAGTGCTGGGATTACAGGCGTGAACCACTGCACCCGGCCTCTTATATTTAAATTTTTATTTTTGCTGATCATATATTTAGTTACATAGAGCCATTTCTTGTTTGGTTTTTCATGGCGTTCTCCTCTTTTTTTTTTTTTTTAAAGGATGTGATTATCTTCTCTTTTTTTTTGAGACAGAGTCTCACTTTGTTGCCCAGGCTGGCGTTTAGTGGCATGATCTCTGCTCACTGCAACCTCCACCTTCCAGGTTCAAGCGATTCTCCTGCTTCAGCGTCCTGAGTAGCTGGGATCACAGGCGTGCACCACCATGCCTGGCTAATTTTTTTATTTTTAGTAGAGACAGGGTTTCACCGTGTTGGCCAGGCTGCTCTTGAACTCCTGTCTTCAGGTGATCTGCCTGCCTTGACCTCCCAAAGTGCTGGGATTACAGGTGGGAGGTGAGCCACCACGCCTGGCTGGGATGTGATTATCTTCTGATTGCCATGACTCAATTAGATTTTTGATTTAAAAATGTGACTGGGTGTGGTGGCTCACGCCTGTAATCGCAGCACTTTGGGAGATCAAGGCAAGCAGATCACCTGAGGTCAGGAGTTCAAGACCAGCCTGGCCAACATGGCAAAACCCTGTCTCTACTAAAAATACAAAGATTAGCTGGGCATAGTGGTATATGCCTGTGGTCCCAGCCACTCTGGAGGCTGAGGCACAAGAATTGCTAGAACGCAGGAGGTGGAGACTGAGTGAGCATCATTACACTCCAGCCTGGGTGACAGAGTGAAACACTGTCTCCAAAACAAAGCAAAACAAAAAAAAGTAAAAAATTTTCTTCCCTGGATCAACTCTTTCTTTTGAGCACCTAACAACCAGAATATTCAGTGTTTTGTTCTGAAATGCTAAATCCCTTTTATCCTGTGAGGTAACTGCGTGGCTACTGGGTACATTCTTGAAATGTGGTTGTGTTTGACTGTTCTTTCTGTG
Source organism: Rhinopithecus bieti (assembly GCF_001698545.2). Lineage (NCBI taxonomy): Eukaryota > Metazoa > Chordata > Mammalia > Primates > Cercopithecidae > Rhinopithecus > Rhinopithecus bieti. The sequence continues at coordinate 1,081,611 of NW_016807423.1, read as the reverse complement.
GAATTTTCCATTTATCTGATTTCAGCCTATGTCTTACTTTATGACTTTTGGGGTGTTTTTCATTTCTGAGTGCTCAGTCTAAGAGTTTGCAGGGCAGATGATACCTCACTTTTTTTTTTTTTTTTTTTTTTTTTTTGAGGTGGAG
>NW_016807423.1:1069826-1079153 GCF_001698545.2 Rhinopithecus bieti | reverse complement strand
AAAAAAAAAAAAAAAAAAAAAAAAAAAAAAGAAAATTTTTTCACTACAAAAACATGCATTATGTCAAAGTGAAGTCTTTCCTTTTTTTTAAATTTTTTGAGACATCTTATTCTGTTTCCCAGGCTAAAGTGCAGTGACATGACCATGGCTCACTGAAGCCTTGACCACCTGAGCTCAGGTGATCCTCCCCACTTCTCCTCAGCCTCCTGAGTAGCTGGGACCACAGGCACACACCACTGTGTCTGGCTATTTTTTTTTTTTTTCTTGGAGATGGGGTTTTGCTCTGTAGCCCAGGCTGGTCTTGAACTCTTGGGCCCAAGTGATCCTCCTGCTTCAGCCTCCCAAAGTGCTGGGATTATAGGTATGAGCCACAACACCTGTCCTGAAGTCTTTCTTAATTTTTACTTTAGAAGAAATTTAATTTAATTTAATTTAATTTAATTAAATTTTAATTAAATTTAATTTTCTTCTGTGGTTAGCTTTGCTAAATTGTTCTCCAAATGAATGGTATCATATTTTGTTGGCAGCAAAACAAAAATATCCCCCAAACCCTTTCTTTACATCTTTACTACATTGGGTATTTTCATGACTAAGATTTTGCCAGGCACAGGAAGGGTTTTCAAGTGAGTCAAGTGATCATGATAAAGCCAGGGGAAAGTGCAGGGCATAATATTGAAGTTGAGTGAGTGAATAAGTGTGGAAAAGAGTTGAAGGAGATGAGGCCAGAAAGATAATCTGGATTTATGGAGGGTCTTTTTCATAATGCCAAAATGTCTGGCATAATTTCTTCAAATAGTAAGGAGCCATCAGAGGCTTTTAAGGAAGGAAATGACATGAACACATTTTTGTTGGTTAGATCATAAGCAAAAGTGTGAAGAATGGTGTGAAGAAGGGGAGAAATGAGACCTTCACCTCAGTTAGAAAGTCACTGCAGGCTGGGTGCGGTGGCTCACGCCTGTAATCCCAGCATTTTGGGAGGCCAAGGCAGGCACATCACCTGAGATCAGGAGTTGGAGACCCGCCTGGCTAACATGGCAAAACCCCATCTCTACTACTAAAAATACAAAACATCAGCCAGGTGTGGTGGTACATGCCTGTAGTCCCAGCTACTCAGGAGGCTGAGGCAGGATAATCACTTGAGCCTGGGAGGCAGAGGTTGCAGTGAGCCTAGATCACTCCACACCACTCCAGGCTGGGTGACAGTGAGACTCTGTCTCAAAAAAAAAAAAAAATCATCTTTCATTGAGACTCTCTTTCATTGAGATTAAGGCAGACAGTAAACATGAACTGAGCACGTGGAGTCTGGTGAGAACAGAATAGATTCATTGTTTGCCTGCTGGAAACTTGCATCTCTAATGTTACATTGAGTTGATGAGAAACTATGTAGGCTAGAAGGGATTGGGAAACTCTTAGACTGCTAGTTTGGGTGTCAGAGTGGGAGGCTGGCATGTGGTGAATATTATAGAGAACATAAAATAGTTAATCCATTTCAGTGTTCCACTTGCCATTATCCTCACCACCAAGACAGTCACAATTTTTAATGGATAGTTGGAAATCTTAATAGATTCTAAAATGGATGTGAACAATTCTACTTTGTATCAGTATGATTTTATCCACTTGATATCATTGTATTTGTATTTTTTCATTCGTTTATCATAATTACATGTATATTTTCCAAACTTTGTGTTTGAAGGTAAGCAACTGCTCCCTTTGTCCAGCAGTGTACATAGCAGTGTGGGACAGGTGACTTGGCAGTCGTCAGGAGAAGCATCAAACCTAGTTCGAATGAGAAACCAGTCCCTTGGACAATCTGCACCTTCTCTTACTGCTGGCCTGGTAAGTCTTCATAAAGGTGGCGTTTTGCTCTATGAAAAATCCTTGATTGTCATTTGTCATTGCAACGTCTATTCCTTTTCCTTTTTCAGATTTGGAGAATTCAGTTTCCCAAAATGAAGTATGGAACAGAATGCATTTATTAATTTCTTTTTTTTTTAGAGATAGGGTCTTGCTTTGTTGCCCAGGCTGACTTTGAACTCCTTGGCTGTAGTATTCCTGTTGCCTCAGCCTCCCAAGTAGCAAGGACTACAGGTACATGTCGTGGCATCAGGCTAAGAATGAAATTTTTTTTTTTTTGAGTCGGGTTTTTGCTCTTGTCACCCAGGCTGGAATGCAGTGGTGTGATCTCAGCTGTCTCCTGGGTTTAAGCAATTCTCCTGCCTCAGCCTCCCAACTCGCTGGGATTACAGGTGTGCGCCACCACCCCTGGCTAATTTTTTTGTATTATTAGTAGAGACGGGGTTTCACTGTGTTGGCCAGGCTGGTCTTGAACTCCCCACCTCAGGTGATCCGTCCCCATTGGCCTCCCAAAATGCTGGGATTACAGGTGTGGGCCACCGCTCCTGGCCTTAAGAATGAAATTTTAATTGAGTCTATTTTTTTTTTTTTTGAGATGGACTCTTGCTCTGTTGCCCAGGCTGTAGTGCAATCTCAGCTTACTGCAACCTCTGCCTCCCAGGTTCAAGCGATTCTCCTGCCTCAGCCTCCCAAGTAGCTGGGATTACAGGCACCATGCCCCACTAATTTTTGTGTTTTTAGTAGAGACAGGGTTTCACCATGTTGGCCAGGGTGGTCTTGAACTCCTGACCACATGATCCGCCTGCCTTGGCCTCCAAAAGTGTTGGGATTACAGGCTTGAGCCACTGTGCCCAGCCCAATTGAGTGTTTTGATTGCCCTCTCATGCCGTCAGTGTCACTGGTACTAATTGTATAGTGAGGGTCAAGAAAAAGATTCAGTATGATTGTATCTTCAATGAGTAAATTTTCCTGGGAAGGAACATTCTTTTTATAGAAATGATTCTAAATCTGGTAAAGTTATGCTGCTTTGGTTTACAGCTCTGTGGTATACATATTTAGTACATGAGGATAGAGAACATGTTTGGCACATCATGAGTACTTAAGTATATATGTAAGAATGAGGGCCGGGTGCAGTGGCTTACATCTCTAATTCCTGCACCCTGGGAGTCTGAGGCAGGAGGATCGCTTGAGGCCGGGAGTTTGAGGCTACGCTGGACTGTTAACATAGTGAGACCTTGTCTCTACAAATAATATTAATAAAAAAAATTAGCTGGCCGGGCGCGGTGGCTCAAGCCTGTAATCCCAGCACTTTGGGAGGCCGAGACGGGCGGATCACAAGGTCAGATCGAGACCATCCTGGCTAACCCGGTGAAACCCCGTCTCTACTAAAAAATACAAAAAACTAGCCGGGCAACGTAGCGGGCGCCTGTAGTCCCAGCTACTCGGGAGGCTGAGGCAGGAGAATGGCGTAAACCCGGGAGACGGAGCTTGCAGTGAGCTGAGATCCGGCCACTGCACTCCAGCCTGGGCGACAGAGCGAGACTCCGTCTCAAAAAAAAAAAAAAAAAAAAAAAAAAATTAGCTGAGGATGGTGGGGTGTGCCTGTGGTCCCAGCTACTCAGAAGGCTGAGGTGGGATAATCGCTTTAGCCTGAGCAGTTGAAGCTGTGGTGATCTGTGATTGTGCCACTGCACTCTGGTGACAGAGCGAGATCTTGTCTGGGGAAAAAAAAAAAGTATTTTGTTTGTCTACGCTTTGTGTGATAGGCAGGGCCTTACAAAATTTAAGCTGTGTAGCCTGGGCAGGTTGCTTTGTTTTCTGCCTGTTGTTACAAATTATACCCTTTTACCCTCAAACTTGCTTTTGTACCAAAGGCACCCACTAGCTTTCTGCTCATCTCACACTGTTCACTGTATCCTTAGGTCTAGGCACACTACTAATTTGTAGGGTACAATAACAGCAACTTGTTACTATTAAAGTCTCATGTACACTTGAAAATATAAGCCTTTTGGGTCAACATACGTGGAGTAGAAAGTTTTGTCCATTTATTCAATATGGGAAGTGGGAGTAGAGGGGAGGATGTCTTCATGTAGCAGGTGAGAAGCTAATTTTGGATCAAAGGATATCCTGATATTACCGAAGTTTGTGATTCTTAGGCCACAGAGAGAATCAGGATCATGTGTGGAAATTCCCACCTCTTTAATTTTTTATTTTGAAATTTTCAAATTAACAGAAAAATGGAAAGAATGGTACAGCGAACACCCATGTAAGCTTTACCTAGACTGACTAATTTGTACATTTTGCCATATTTGTTTTTTCTGTGTGTATATACATATTTTTTCCTGAAGCATTTCAAAGCAAGTCACAGACTAATTACGATGCCTCATCCTTAAGAATTTCTCCTAAGATGAAGGACACTCTCCTAAATAACTACAACATATTATCAGATCTAAGATGTTTAACATCTTTTTTTTTGAAACTGAGTCTCGCTCTGTCACCCAGGCTGGAGTGTAGTGGTGCAATCTTGGCTCACTGCAACTTCTGCCTCCTGAGTTCAAGCGATTCTCCTGTCTTAGCCTCCCGAGTGGCTGGGATTACAGGTGTGTACCACTACGTTTGGCTAATTTTGTATTTTAGTAGAGGCGGGGTTTCACCATGTTGGCCAGGCTGGTCTCGAACTCCTGACCTCAAGTGACACATCTGCCTCGGCCTCTCAAAGTGCAGGGATTGCAGACATGAGCCACCATGCCCGGCCACATCATTTTAATAGTAGCATCTAATAATATAAAGACCATATTGAGATTTTCCTGCTTGGTCCCAACATGTCTATTAAAGCCTCACCTGCTTTCCTTTTAACCTCTGGAACCTAAAACAAACAAACAAACAAACAAGCAAAAATGGATGAGTGTACCCTCCTAGAGATTTTGATCCAGATGTCTGGGGTTAGTCACAAGCATCTGTATTTTCTTTTCTTTTTTCTTTTTTTTTTTTTTTTTGAGACAGGTTCTCCCTCTGTTGCCCAGTCTAGAGTGCAGTGTCATGATCTTAGCTCACTGCACCCTCTACTTCTTGGGCTCAAGTAATTCTCATGCCTCCTGAGTAGCTAGGATTACAGGTGTGTGCCACCTCGCCTGGCTATTTTTTGTCTTTTCAGTAGTGGTGGGGTTTCACCATGTTGGCCAGGCTAGTCTTGAACTGCTGACCTCAAGTGATCCACCTGCCTTGGCCTCCCTAAGTGCTGGGGTTACAGGCGTGAGCCTGGCCTGTATTTTCTTTAAACTGTTACCCTGATTCTAACATGTACCTCTTTGAGAACTACTGCCATCATGGTACAGCTGAATATTCCACTTTAAGGTGGTATGTTGCAGAAGGGATTCCTGGACTGAGATTACTGGAGCCTAGGCCAAGTGAGCTAGAATGTTCCTGAATTATTTTTTTTTAGTTAACAGTTTATTGTGATATAATTCACATATGATGTAATTCACCTGCTTAAACTATACAGGTCAGTGTTTTTTGGCGTATTTCACAGACATGTACAGCCATCACTGTAGTCAATTTAAGAATATTTTCTTTACTTTTGAAACTGTACTCTTCAGGTATCACCTCCTCATTGTTCCATCTCTGCCCTTGCCCCTGCCACTAGGCAACCACTAATCTACTTTCCACCTCTATAGGTTTGCCTATTCTGTATTTTTCATATAAATCGAATCAAATATGTGGCCTTTTGTGGCTGCTGCTTCGACTTAGTCTGATGTCTTCAAGATTCATCCTTTTCGCAGCATGTGTTCCTTTTTATTGCCGAACAGTATTTTGTTGTATGTATATATCATATTTTGTTTAGCTGCTCATCAGTTGATTCATTTCCTTCATTCTTTTTTTTTTTTTTGAGACAGAGTCTCGCTGTCACGCAGGCTGGAGTGCAGTGGCCGGATCTCAGCTCACTGCAAGCTCCGCCTCCTGGGTTCACGCCATTCTCCTGCCTCAGCCTCCTGAGTAGCTGGGACTACAGGCGCCGGCCACCACGCCCGGCTAGTTTTGTATTTTTTAGTAGAGACGGGGTTTTACCGTGTTAGCCAGGATGGTCTCGATCTCCTGACCTCGTGATCCGCCCGTCTCGGCCTCCCAAAGTGCTGGGATTACAGGCTTGAGCCACCGCGCCTGGCCCATTTCCTTCATTCTTCACCTTCATTTTCTAATGTTTATTGAGGGGATTTATCTGGGGGCTTATTTTTCCCATATATGTTGAAATCATGATCCTAATTAATGATTACCAGGGCATGTTCTAAAAAGGATCATATAATCATATGATATAATCATATATGTTCCTAGGGATGGAGAAGAACTTAGGTGGCATCTTGTTCAAGATTAGTTATTTTTCTTCTTCTTCTAAAAAAAAAATTATATAGAGTGGAAATCTGTTGTTAAAAGTGGGTTGTTTCTGCCTTTTGGCTATTATAAATAATGGCCAAATAATAATACTGCTATGAACATTCATGTACAAATTTTAATGTAGATATATGTTTTCATTTCTCTTGGACATATATCTAGGAGAGAAGTTGCTGAGTCATATGGTAACTCTGTGTTTAATCATTTGAGAAACTTTGATTTCTCTACATCCTTGCTATCCTGGTGGGTGTGAAGCGATATCTTGTGTCTTTGATGTGCGTTTCTCTAATGACTCATGATGTTGAGCGTCTTTCATGTGCTTACCGGACATTTATTTGTCTTCTTTGAAGAAATGTCTATGTGGATTATTGGCCATTTTAAAAATGGAATATTTGTTTCTTTTATTATAAATTTGTAAAATAATGGTTTCTTTAGACCTGAATCCAATTTCTTCTCTTTCCCAGGGAACTGCTTTTTGTTTTCCCTTGTGCTTTTTTTTTCCTGAGCTACTTATTCACCTACTGTAACTTCAAGCCAGCTCTTCTCTTTCCATTCTCCTGCCCGAAGATTTTCAGTTGAATATTTTAGGTGGCACATTTGCTAGTTGATATTAAATGCCTATTTCTGCTTTGACCACCCATACTGGAATAAACCTCATTGTCTACGCTGCTTCTGACCGTGACATTTCTGAAAAATCTTAACTACAATGTATTCTCTTTGGAGTAATGGCCGTCTATAGTGCATGGACCCAGCCTCCAAAGAACTTTTGGGTTAGCAGAACAGGATTCACATTTAACAGGATAACTATTTAAAAATAATAAAACATGACATTTACATAAATATTGTATTGATTATGATTTAAATAGTAACAAAAGGGGACAAGAATTATACTAGTTATAATTATTGGGATGATAACTTGTAGGAGGTTAGACTTGGCTGGAGTCTGGAGATTAGATAAGCAAAAGCCTTAAAGTTGCAAATATTTTAATTTTGAGGCCTTCTAGATGATGTTTTATGAAGAGATTTTGGATTTCTTCATTTTCTGGTGTCTATTGAGAGGATTTCTCAGAGGGCTTATTTTCCCCATATATGTAGGAACCATGATCCTAATTAGTGGTTCCCAGGGCATGTTCTAAAACAGATCATAGAATCATATTATTATATGTTCTTAGAGTAAGAATGGAGTAAAACTTAGTGTCTTGTTCAAGATTAGTTATTATTTGTATTCTTAAAAATATATATGCAGTTAAAATCTGTTGTTAAAAGTGGCGTAGGAGAAAGACCCCTGCATTAGAAATCAGAAGACCAAGCTCTGATGCTGCTATGTGAATTTGAATAAACATATTGGAGCCTGTGTTTTTCTTATCTGTAAAATGAGGTTAATTCCTGCTTTGCTTTCTTCTGAGTATGTTAACTAGTATCTGCAGTTTTGATCTTTGCCTTCTGTATCTCTGATGCAAATCCACTTAGCTGTATCACCATTTCTAAGACTCACCCTACCTGTCTACTGTCTTTCTATCCCCCCAAGCCAGTTCTTCCTTGTTCATTCTGTCTTTTTTTTTTCTTTCCATAATCGAAATTTTATTGGTAGCGTTGAGGATCAGTACACAGACATTTCCATTTGTTCACAGTTCTTAACATATCTACCGAAAATCTAAAAAGCCATGTATTGTAATTGTTTTCTAAAAAGTTATTCCAGTGACTTTCCAACTTAAAATTTGGAGGCAGATTTTCCTTAGGAGGCCATCAAGTATCCTAAGGAAAGTACCAGTATTGTCAAGTGTTACATACATCCTACCAATCTACCAGTTCACAATTTAGTGGTATATATACTGCATACTTAAATTTTCAGTCTTTCACAGCACATTAACAGTTATCAGGAAAGTAAGATTACTTTGACTAAAGATGTTACAGAGTGCATACAATTCTGACAGGGAGAGCCATGATCAGGGAGTGATTTTCATTAGGAAACAATTCTACTAAAAAACAGCGTGAGAATAGAAGTATTCTAAAATATTCAAGTCATGATTACCAATAACCATTCTAACATGATACTGTGATTATAGCAAACTGCTATAATCTTAAACTGAATTGGGAATATTTCTAACTGGAACAAAGGATAAGATATTCTGTTGACCATTTTATCATCAGTTCTCATGTTGAATATGACATGTCATTTTGGGTGCCATATTATTATTGAATTGTTGAGATGAGATTTTCACATAACATAAAATCAACCATTTTAAAGTGTACACTTTAGTGGCATTTTGTGCATTCACAATGTGTGCAGCCACCACCTTTATCAAGTTTTAAGACATTTTCACCACCATCCCTTGCAAAAAAAATCCTGTACCCATTAAACAGCCCTTATTCATTCCACCCTCATTCTAGCTCTGGCAACCACTAATCTGCTTTTTGTCTCTGTGGATTTACCTATTCTAATATTTCATATAAATGGAATCATAAAATATGTGACCTTTTATGCCTGGCTTTTTTCACTTAGCCCAATGCTTTCACGATTTTTCTGCATTACAGCATGTATCAATACTTTATTCCTTTTTATGACTGAATAAGATTCCATTGGATGGATAAACCACACTTTGTTTATCCGTTTGTCTGCTGATAGACATTTGGGCTGTTTCCACCTTTTAGCCATTGTGGATAATACTGCTGTGAGCATTTGTGTACATGAACTTGTTTTGAGTACTTGTTTTCTGTATTTTTGGGTATGTACGTATACCTAAGAGTAGACTTGTTGGATGATACAGTAATTCTTTGTTTAATTTTTTGAAGAACTACCAAATTTTTGGTTTGCTACACCATTTTATATTCTTCCCAGAAATACATTAGGGTTCCAGTTTCACTGCATCTTGCCAACACTTTTCTGTTTTTTTGATTATAGCCATCATAGTGGGTGTTAAGTGGTCTCTCATTGTGGCTTTGATTAGTATTATACTTTAATAATATTTTAGAACTGTCTGTCAAGGTCACATGGAGTATGCTTTTAAAGGAAGTAACAAAACTCCAAGACTTTTCTTAGAACCTTTTCTCATCATTAAAAAGATTCTTTTTTTTTTTTTTTTTTTT